>NW_018742879.1:2400000-3000000 GCF_001683475.1 Chenopodium quinoa
TTTTTTTTGTGAAAAACTATCTTATACATTTCAGATTTTATGTAAAACTACCTTATTAAAAAAAATGTTGTATATAAACACTATATGTTGTAAGAAACTACCTTATAAAACGCTAAATGTGGTAAGAAGCTACGTTTTGCTAGATTATTGCATTGAATAAGGGACGTTTAATGACTCATTTTAAATTATTTTTTCTCCTTTTTCCACCCAGGTCAATTTCTTCATAGCCCCCTTATAACCACAAATTCTCCTTCTCTTTCATTGTTAAATCAAGCATATGTAGCAACTTACAACAGTTAGTTTTTATAAGGTAGTTTCTTACAACAGTTTTTTTATAAGGTAGTTTTTCACAAAATTTGAAGTGTATAAGGTAGTTTTTCACAAAAAGTCCTATATTCTATTATAAGAGATAATGAGTCGTGGCCATTATGTCCTATATAAGAGGAAAATTTCATTTTGAGGAGAAAACATGAGATCTTTACTATTTGGTATTGATAAAATATGACTATATGCAAAAATGTAGGATTATATCTTCACCACATTTTTCAAATCAATGTTTATATGGTGGTTACATGGTGTGTTGTCAAAGTGCACACAAAATCACACCTTGTCTACTAATCTAGGGCAAGTAACAATCAATCGCATAAAAAAAATTGTATTGATGAAGATAGCAAGTCACAAATATATAGTTCCATCATATAAGCAACTTGATGAAGATAGCAAGTCACAAATATATATTTCCATCATATAAGCAACACAATTAAGGGAGAGGAAACTATGAAAGCTATACTAAAAATAACTAATAGAATTAAATACTATACTGAATCAATTTTAAGAAGGGACAATCAAAGGAAAAAAAAAAAACCAATCAAAAGATAATTAAGACTCTATATCCATGAAATGTTAATAATTAGTTGTATTATTGTTGACACCTTAATTAGTCTTTCATAACATCTTATTTTGGTTGAAGTACATATTATCATTTCTTAGGTGTTTATAATGATCTTTATATTAGGTCATATTGTTATGATCAGGTTTTGTTGTATATTGCAATTAATCTGGTGTTTAATTTCTCTAGCAAACAAAACATATTAAAATGAATTGTCACTTTGTTCGAGACGAGCTACAATAAGACACTATTGCTAATGTATTGGATGGGCAATCAATAATTAAGATGATAGTAGAGCTCTTAGTAAGCATAATTAGCTTATGTTACTCTTTCACAAGATGGGACTTCGAGATCTTCAAGGTATAAGTTAAGGGCCATGAGAAGAGAATTTCCAGTAGCAGTGTATTGTAATTAGGAACTTAGATAGGTGTACTGTCTTTTTACGAATTATAATTTTTAAAAATGCATTTGTGTTGTTAAACTAAGTCTTATATTGCCAGTTGTCATATAAGTTAAGAAGGATGCAATAATAATTATTTCCTTGCCTTGTGAAAGAACTATGATCCTTTGTTATCGCATTCACCTTTCTAATTAAATTGGTATAGACTTCTAAGTTGCTTGCCTACGCTAATCAAAGATATGGCCCGTCAATCTCAGCTCCTTTATTGGTGAAAATAGTAAATATAAATAAAATTAAAATAAAATGGGAGAGAATAAGGGACACGTGTAATTTCAATGATGCATACAAATATAAACTGACCATCTAGATTCATTGCTGAAGTGACCAAAGAGTTACGAGTTCATGGTTACAACTGTCAAATAGGTATCTCAAGTTGAATTGGTTTTTTTTTTTTTAAATAGACATAATTTAAAAAATTACTATAAAAACATGGTAAACTACTCAAAGAAGTCTTACTAGTTTCAATGGTACAAACATTACAAATAAAACTGCATAATATCGTCCTTACAAGAAACAACCGATTTGAAAAGCCAAGTATTAGCCTTCGAACATGCTTTAAGAGGATTGTTTCTCATTGAAAACTTGCTTGTCAAGAATCCCAACCGAAATCAAAGATAACAAAGTGAAATAGCATACCAAAGCTTAAGATACTTCTTATTCAATTTGAAGTGAAACAATCTTATCATTCAATAATTAAAGAAGTAATTTTTGTAGTCTTTTTCAATTATCCCTAATCTTCCCAATTTAGATAACATCAAATGTATGCAACCAATTATTTGAATTATAATTTTCAAATATATATTATAATTTGGTGTATAAATCTATATTTATTGGGTGGTCGATGAAATAGACATGCCTATATTTTTATATACAATTTTTTGATACATGTTCTCTTGTCATTCTTTGAGCAAGAGTCCATGTAATCCCTTCCACGTTCACACTTTCTATTTAATATAGTAGTAACAATTAATACTAAAGGCACAGGAAACATTAAAGGGTGTTTTTGGCTGTATGTTATACTATTTCAGAAAAATCAATCATTATATAACAAGATAATATAAAAAATAAAAAAATAAAATAAATTATATGAGTTTGATTTCTTTGATCAATCAAAATGTGTGTATTTATAGTTTTTTTCTTAGGTGTCCTTATATGATTTGTGTTTATATTGTGTAACACAGTTTGCTTGTTCATATATATGCCTTATTCCAGTAGCCAACATCTTCCTCAAAGTACATTCATATTCACATCATATACAAGAATTTTCGTGTATCAATCTTTTGACAGATTTCGTCGGGTGGTCCATCTTTGTGTATGACATGGAAGTCGGATTTAATATATGGTGCATGTTGTCCTACGTGAAACATAAATGAACATCACATTCTGATAAAGGTTAATTCTTATGTGAAATGAGTGCATGAAAAATTAAAAATAAGCTTCATGATCGATAAATTTGTGGATAGAGGAGTAACATTTATTGAGTAATAGGGTTACGTTTCCTATGTCATGGACATGCATGAGACATCCTCAAACTAGAAGATACTAGCCTATTATGTGGCATGGTATTACATTTTGAAACTCTTAGGTGCTGCGTTAGATTAAGAAATAACTATGAGTGAATGTCAATCTGACTATCTTAAATTATTTAGCCTGGATAGTGATACCTAAGATTTGAAATTATATCAAATCTCATCTACATCACTATTAATTGTTTCTCTTTGTTTAGACAAATTTCGCTCAAAGCTCAATTCATCAATAAAGCAATGCAAACGGATGAAATAACACTAGAAATGTCGATAACAATGATAAATATCATGGCTTACAAAAAGAAAATTTTAAACTAGATTATTATCCAAGTTGTATGATATCTTGATTATTTGAGATCTTGGATAGGATATTTTCTTTGATTTCTTTCCTCTTTTATTGATCTTGATTGATTCATTTAACTCTAGTATTGCTCAAGATGAATCTCCCCTTCTTTGATTATCGTTGACTCACCTTGACCTTTGATTAGGGCTTAATGCATCATCTTCACTCTCCAGATTAAGCGACCATGCTAATTATGATTAAACCTTTCTAAAAATATATGTATTAGATTAATCATTTCAGATTAAGCAAAGGAATGTTCTAGTATTAAGCTAAAAGATCCTAGACCCTAGCTCATTGATGTCAAGCATTAAGTGATATTGATTATGAATGATTTAAAACGAGAGAAAATTGTGATACCACATATATACGTTGTTATTATTATATTAAAACAAAAAAATGATCTACATCATATAATTTAATGTATATCAAATTTAATACCTGTGGTTATTACATTGTCTTTATCATTACTTAATAATGCTGGTCACCAAAATATGTATAACTAGTGTTTCCCCATTAGCTAGCCTATCAAATTATTGACTTAGCCATCGCAACAATTATTACATACCTATCCAACTTTTCATCAATTAATGATTTTAACAAGTTTTGTATGTTCTTCTAATGTGAGGCTAAATATGAACGAACATCTTTTCGTAAAGAAAAAATTGGCTAATAGAAGTACAGACTATTTTCTTATAACTAGATTAAATTCATAAATGAACTGAAAGTCCTACAATTTTTACAATACAATTTAAAATATATCAAATAAAACTATGATCATTGTAGATGAGACTTATAACTTTATAAGGACATTTCCATATTGTTGTTTCATACAAGTATAACTTTAGTCTTTTAGAAGCACATAAGTTTTTGGTGGGTGGACTTGTTTTGAGGGTTATTACGTAAAAAATTCTCTTGCCGAATAAATTAAACAGTTCAAGAATACGGCCAATTATTAGATCAAATAAGTAATATTCACAAAGGCATATAGAATCACTAAGTTGTAATAAAAAGATAATATTAAATTGCGAGGTAAAGAATACCTTGGAATTTTTGACTTATGAGCTGAATATTTCATTGATTATTATTGTCTAAGTTGTTAAATGAATTGCATAGGAGATAGGACACATTATTGTGTCACAAAAAATTAAATATTTGAGAGGCCAAGACATAAAACTAATTAACTTTTGGCCCAATAGGCCCCATTTGTAGATCTGACAATCGTGTCGTGTTCGTTTTCGTGTTGGAAAGTAAACGGGTTGGAGAAGGTCAACACTAACGCGACCCATTTAATAAACGTGTCGTGTCGTGTTGACCCAATTAATTAATAGTCTCAAAAACCCTTAACACTAACCCGCTTTTTTCGTGTTCGGTTCGTGTCGTGTTATCGTGTTGAATTGAAAAACATTGGTCTTATTCAATAGATTTATCAATAATTCCATAAATTATTGGGTTTTTATATTGGGCGGGTTGAGTCGTGTTAATTTCGAGTTGAGAATCTCAACACTAACTCAACCCATTTAATTAAACGTGTCATGTCGTGTTGACCCGTTTAATTAAACGTGTTGAAAACCCTTGACACTAACCCCTTTTTTTCGTGTTCGATTCGTGTCGTGTTATCGCGTCGTGTCAGTTTTTGCCAACTCTACCCATTTGTTAGCCTCAAAGCAAAATCCACGTGTAAAACATTTACTTGTATAAGCCTTTGATTAAGTCTTTTAGAAAACATTGGTACGAATAAACTACGAAGTACGATTTTCTCCCTTTGTATAATACGAAGTACTACGTAATATTTAATACCGTTTGTACTCAAGAAAATACATGAAGGGAAGTATGTATCTAAATACTCCTTCCATGAAAATATAATGGCTACGGTTAGTATTTTCGCACAACAATTAGTTGAGACGAACTATTACAAGAGGGGGTGAATTGTAGTAAGTTTCTAGTGGCAACTTTTCACGGAAATATAAAACAGAATATTAAAGGAACTTGCAATGCACACAAAATTTTACGAGGAAACCTTCCATGGCCCAATTGGAAGTAAAACCTCGACCGTTCAAGGGATTTCAAAACCAAACACTTCACTATAATAGGGCAACACTCCTAGTTACAACCTATTACAATCACAGATCGACCTTTTGCACAAGTTCCTAATTGAACTTGCTATTCGATAGAACCCTATCCTACCCAACCTAACTCCCGGCATTAGATTCCTCACAGCACTCCCAGAGTACTAAACACTTGGCTTCATTATCAAAGCCTACCACACTATATGCCAAAGCTAATCACTCACCCAATACCCAAAACTATACAAACACTTGAATCTAATATGTGATTGGAAAGCTACACATGAAATCTGAAACTAATATGACAAAGTTATGAACTTGGCAAACTTACTCTTAAGCACTCTTCAGATTCACGCATAAACTCGCAAGTTGTATCAATAATGAACATTTCTTTATATACAAGAACTTTTGTATGTAAAGTAGGGTTTTCAAAAGATAGAAAATTTAAAACTGCCGTTTAATAAAACCCCTTGTAAAATAAATCTTTTGAAGAAAATCTTTTGGAAAACTTAAAAAAGATATAATAATTTAGAAAAGATTATCATTTTGAATTGTAAAATCAGATTTTATAAGATAAAATCTCTCAATGATCTTTTCCAAAATTTAAAACTTATCTTTTTGAAACTTTCCATAATATCAAGCTTGCCAAGCTTTGTCACGCTTCTAATAGATTTCAAGCATAATCAACTAAACATATTTACAGCAATCCTAGTAACAAAAACCTTAATCAAAAGACTTTTAGTCTATTTATCGAATTGTCTCCTTAAGCTTCGCATTGTATGAATACTTGGGCTCTACGCAGACCAGAACCAAGTTCCTGTTGTGTTCAACACTCCAACTCCTTGCTAGAACTCGCAGTTCAAGTTCTTGTGGGACTTGCTGTCTTCAACGCAATCCAAGCTAGTCTTCTCAGCTTCCTATCAAGCTCCTGTTAGGAAACTTCTCTTTGTGTTCCTGTTAGGGATTACTTCTAGTTCCAATGAGGAACTCTTCTTCTATTTTCTTTGTCTTTTTTTTTGTTTCTCCTTGGATCTTTGTAGATAGGTTACTCTTCCACTTCTAAATTCAACTTCACCTGTTCTAATTCAATACTTAGAGAAATCGCAATAGTTAAAGTTTGCATATCCATCATCATCAAAAATTCTTTCAACAATTTCTCCTTTTTTGATGCTGACAAACTTAGCAAACTTCGAGCAAGAAAGAAAATAGAAGAGAAGGTTAGTATTTTGTATTTTTGATATTTAATAAAAAAAAATTAAAAACACACAGAAAACTAAAAACTCAAGGAAAAAAAATAACTAAGACTAAAACTAAACTAAACTAAAGTATTATACACAAAATATCAAAGAAATCTTTGATAATTTATCAACTAGAACCCAGAACAACTACAATTCCAAGTTTGCTTCTTCTTTTCCCACTTTTGGCATTATCAAAAAGTCATGCAAGGTGAGTTATTAGACATCTAAACACAGCCCCACAAGCAATTCATTGAGTGTGGGAAATTAAAGGCAGCGCTGACTAGCTCCCTTTAACTAGAACCTTCACACAATCTTGCACATACTTTCATACTATACTATGCACACATATATAAGCAAAGTTCCAAAATGTCATTAAAAACCAAAAAGATCACCCAGTTTTAATAATTACAAACCAAAGTTCCAGAATACCAATACAGAATTGTTCATGACACAAACAAATTAGAGGAAAATGGCTAAGGCTAGGCTAAGGTAGGCTGCAAAAGGTAAGCTAGTTCAGGATTCGAGGATGGCAAGAATCTTCTTGTTGTCCTCCTTGCATTGTATGCTTTAATGCTAGCATCCAACCTTGCTTCTAGACTCTTGATGGTCTTCTGGAACTCGACTTGCTCTCCCTTAAGACTCTTCTCAAGACCCTACACACTCTTTTCTAGCTTATAAACTTTCCCTGTAGCTTCTTTGAGCTGCTTCTCTGCAACCTCAGCTCTGTCTGTAAGTTTAGTAATCTGCCCTGCCATAACATTATCTTCCTCATCAATTTCCAAAGGTTCCTCCATGGTGGTTTGAGGAAAGGAACTAGCTGACAGCCTTCTGCTCTTCTTCACAGGCTCACCAGACTTTGCTCCTTCTATCTTCTTCCCACTAGCTGCACTTTTCTTTTCTTCTGCCCTCTGAATCTTCCCATTTACTATAGCTAGACTTATCCCTAGCAGAGTCTCCTCATTGATGACATTTTCTGCTTTTCCCTTCAACCCACCATAAACTCCTTTGAGTTTCACTCCAAGAGTCTCAAACACCGTGGATAGCAATGCACCATACCCCACTTTGTTCTTGTTAGGAACACAGTGAGCCAAATGTTGATGCATCAATGAAGGAAAATTGATTTTAATCTTTTTCACCAAGTAAAAAAATCACAATCATATCCAACAAACTTGCTTCATTTTTCTTTTGAGTTCTAGGCAGGATAGTTTTTTTCACCAAATTAAACAACAATTTATTCATAGGGCTCAAATTATTGTGATTCATGATGTTAACTCCCCTTTTACCTCCCAAAAACTCAATTATGTCACCACCTAAATAATTTCCTACTTTCACACCAGACTTCCCTTTGATATATGCCTCAGAACCCTCAGTAGGAACTTTTAGAATAGTTCCCAATCGCTTAACATAAAACTCAATTGCAATTTTATTAATTTTACTCGAAATTATTCCTTCTTTCACTTTAAAATTCGCACAGAAATAATTCATAGTCAAATGGATACATGAGATTATTTGAGGATTTAGACAACATATGTTCCTAACCTTGAAATCGCAATAAATCAAGAAATTCAAAAAACCTAGATTTTTTACACCAAGTTAAATCAAGCCTATGGCTAACAACATACTTTCTAGCACTCTTCTCCAATTCATCCTGATCATCATCCTCTTCCATAAGATCGTTCTCTATCTCCGATTCTTGTTTCCCCTCAGCAAAATCCTCCACTTCCTTGATATGTTCTTCAAGAGACTTTTCCTTTGCTTTCTTCTCTTTCCACTCTTGTAGTCTCTTGACAATATCTGAAGATGATTCTTCACCACCTGTTGAATTTTTTTTATTTTTCAATCGGGTTTTTCTTGGTGGTTGAGGTAGTGGGTGTGTTCAATTCAGGAACTTCTTCTGGTTTTTTGGAAGAGACATAGACCACCATAGCAAGAGATGATGTTTCTTCTGGTTCAGAGTGTTGGGGTGTAGGAACTTTCTCGATTGATTTTTGGAGGTTTCAGTAGCCATGGATGAAGATTGAGGGTTTTATAGAGTTTGATGGTTTTTACTGAAGTGGTTTTTGTGATTTGACAGCGGAGTGAGAAAGTGGGTAAAATATGCTTTTTATAATAAATAAAGCGGCGCAAGGGATATGAATGAGTTTAGTGTTTGGACATTTAATTGAACAACTTTAATTTATTTTCTAAAATTAATCCAGACGATTTTTTGAACAAAATCTTTTCTTTCCAAATTCAATTAATTTCCAAAAATAAGATTTTTCCATAAATCAGATGCATTTGGAACACGCTATATACACGCATACATTGCACAATACTTATTATACACACATTCAAGTGTTATTGAACTAACCTCCAGGAATTCACCAACGGTGACACTTCAGCTATGTTTAGCACACCAAGATTGTGCTATATGTCCTTTTTCCTTGTTTTGCATTATTCCCAACTTTGCCATATCTTGGAACTTCAGAAGCAATCAAGTCAGCTTGATCATCCCAGGTTTTAATCTCAAATTTTCAAATCTTTCTCTGTTCAAGGGCTTGGTTAGAATATCTGCAATTTGACTTTAGTTTGACAAAATTCTACCCCTTGTTCCACATTATCCTTTACGAAGTGATGCCTAATGTGGATATGCTTGACCTTTGAGTGTTAAACTGGATCTTTAGAAATACATATGGCACTTGTGTTATCAGAGCAAATAGGGACACATTCAAAAATAATACCAAAATCTCTAACCTGTTGCTTTATCCATAAAATTTGTGAACAACATGCTGCTGCAGCTACATATTTAGCTTCAACTTTAGATAATGCAATTGTGTTTTTTTTCTTGGAACCCCTGGATACTAAACACGGTCCTAAAAACTATGCCATTCCTGAAGTGCTTTTTCTATTAACCAAGTCACCTGCATAGTCAGCGTTAGTATAACCAATTAAGTTAAATTAGTCACTTCTAGGGTAGAAGAGGCCCAAGACATTAGTTCCTTTTAAGTAACAAAGGATTCTTTTCACTGCTATCAGGTGTGACTTCTTTGGGTTTGCTTGGAACCTGGCACACAAACCTACACTAAAAGATATGTCAGGTCTACTAGCAGTTAAGTATAGTAGAGAACCAATCATACCTCGATACATGTCTGGTCTATGCTAGTTCCAGTTAGGTCTTCATTAAGTCTGGTTGCAACCCCCATAGGAGCTTTGTTGGTTTTGGAACTCTCAAGCTTATATTTCTTAATAAATTCCTTAATGTATTTCTGTTGATGAATCATAATTCCTTCCTAGGTTTTTTTAATTTGCAAACCAAGAAAGAAATTCAACTCACCCATCATGCTCGTTTCAAATTCTCCACTCATGAGATCAGCAAAATACTTGCACAAAGATTCGTTAGTTGCACCAAACAATATATCATCAACATATATCTATACAATCAATATGTATGTTCCTTTTGTTTTAAAAACAAAGTTTCGTCAATTTTTCCTCGTTTAAAATCATTTTTCAAAAGGAACTTGGAAAATCTTTCATACCATGCTCTAGGAGCTTGCTTTAGTCCATAAAGGGTCTTGTCAAGCTTGTAGACATGGTTTGGGAACTTTGGATTTTCAAATCCAAGAGATTGTTCCACATAGATATCTTCTTCAAGAAATCCATTTTAAAATGCACATTTGACGTACATTTGATACAGTCTAAATCCCATAAAAGGTATAAGTAAACGAATGGCTTCTAACCTTGCAACTAGAGCAAATGTTTCATCTTAAGCTATGCCTTCTTGCTTGTTGAAACCTTGAACCACCAGTTGATAGGCTGTCGTCGAGCCTACCAAAGATAATAAATCCTATCTTGGTCTCACTAACTAATAGCAAGGGTAAGAAAGGGTCAAACCCAAGAGAGGCGTTGAATCAACCACCGAGTACTACCGTTTAAATAAGCCAAATGAAGTCGAAATCGGGTTGGTTTTGAGTAACTTCTACTAATTCAATTAAACTAAAACTAGGAGGAGATTAATAATATTTAGAGGAATCTATGGCTCAAGTTATACCACTCAAATTCATCACAAATCATGATTAGCATGCAACAATCAAGGTAAATTAAGGGGATAAATTAGGGGAAGTCATCTAAGGCACCCAACTACTCTCTCAAGCTAGAGGGTTTACTTGAATCATGAATACAACCTACTCTCGTGGTTACAAAGAATAAAGCAAGTGTTAAAGCATAATCACAATGACATAAACATTCCCTTGACTGTGAATTCCTATTCTCATGGCATTTTAAGTCAATTAACCATAAGGGAGCTAACTCAAGTTCATCTCTCGATCCTTCGTTGAGAAAGCTTGGATAAATAGTTCTAGCAATGACTATATACAAGAACTAAGCAATTAAACCACTTAAGCTCAACTAATTAACACCCAATAATCACCCAATTATTACATGTAACAAGTAATTAGTGACTACATTGAGGGTTTTACCCAAACCCTAGAAATTAGACTACTCACAATCCATGGAGATTAAAGCAATTAAAGATTTCAAGCAATTCATGAACAATTTCAAACTAAGGATTAAGCTAATTAACAATTTGAGCATGCAAGAATTAAGAAGTAATTAACAACAAAGTAGAGAGTAATGGAAGAGAAGAGTAAGAAATAGTGGTGGAACTTGTCTTCTACAATGATTGAAGTTGAATATTTCCAAGCTAATAATTAGAATCTAACTAATGATTTGAGAATTTAATGTTCTAAGATTGCAAAACTAAGAGAAAGCTCTAAAAACCTTGCTTGTTCGTACAAATGAGCTCAAAGAGGGTATTTATAAGACCCCCAAATAAAAAGGACGGAGAAAACAAGAATCGGGCTTGACTGCAGATCTGCACGGACGTGCCAGGTTTGGTACGAACGTGCAGACCAAGCGGCACGGACGTGTAGACCAAGCTGCATGGACGTGTAGACTAAGCTGCACGGACGTGCTGCCTTATGCACGGTCGTGTAGGGCATGGCAGAAGCTACTGCTTGGGCTTGAAATCCTGCACGGGCGTGCCAGTTATGGCACGGACGTGCAGCCTCTTCTACACGGTCGTGCCCACTTAAGCATGGCCGTGCAGGCCTTGGAAGAAGGTTGTGACTTTCTGGAGCACTCCTACACGGACGTGCAAGGTTTGGCACGGCCGTGCAGGGTCTTCTGAGCCCTTTTCTCCATCTTTTCTTCTATATTTCTCCTTTCCTTGGCTTTCTTCTACCATCTTTTTGCTTCTAACCTCGGTTTAGTATCCATGGGCTTCATTTGGTCATCTTTGGACCTAGAATCTCAACAAAAAACACTAGCAACCCGTAAAGCGTAGGATATACAAAAATTGCATAATAATAGAGTAAAAGTGAACCAAAACACAAAATTTTCAAGTAAACTAGGTTCTAAAATACCCTAAAATCATATCAAATAAGCAAATTATCAAATCCCCCCAAGCTAAGTTTTTGCTCGTCCTCGAGTAAAACAAACATGTCAAACCCAAGGAGGAAAACAACTTGCTAAGATCAAACCAAGGAGAGGCAACAAGGAGGAAGCATAAATACACAAATCCGCATGGTAACAACCATAGTCACTTTTAGCACAAGTGAGAAGCAATTTAAACCTCTAAGTCGCCTTAGAGGACGAGTTTTTATCTCGTGAGGGTTTCCATTAAGCTTAACCCACAACTCACACAAACCACAACAAAACTATCAAACTACACAAATTCCAATGTTTTTATCACCCAAGTCAAATCATCGGGATATAAATCGCAAGCAAGTCAAGTGAGCAACTTTCAAGAATTACCAATCATATAAATGTACACATTAGTTGGGGGTAAAGGGGGGAACTAAGCAAGGTTGCACTAGGATACTTCTTTAGACCTTTTACTAGTTCATTAGAGCACATCTAGCTATTCCAAAGTTGTAACAAGCCTTCTTTTGGTTATAAAATCTCAAAATGCTAGTCCACCTCCCAAAATGCACACCCAAAGCCCCTTCACTACACTCTAACTCGGGAATTTCACAAGAAACAACATAGTAGACAATGTGTGGGAGGCATCCACAAGTTGACCTCTAAAGAAGAGAAAATCAAAATTTTGAGAATTTTGGGGGAGTTTTTGTCCACCCTTCTTTTCTATGTTTTTTTTTCTTTTCTTTTTTTTTCTATATTTTTTCATTCATTGCCCTCGCCTCTTTTAACTGTGAGCGGCTCTTTCTTTATTTAAAACGTGTGGCTTATTATGCCACTTATTACACATGATACAAGTAGAGCTAATTCCCTAATAGAGTTTCATTTCGCGGAGGAGAGGAGGCACATTAAGGGCACAAGGGACCGCAATTTGATTCAAACATATCCTACTTTGGGCGAATTTGGCAATATCCTATGCTAAACGTGCAATTGAGCATTCATCGGCTTTCATTTCATATACACTAATGCAACCAAGATTAATAGACCTCTAAATGACCCCAACTCTTGCACACACTCTTCTAAAAGAAATTTTACTCATCACTCAAAAGTCAAGAGAGCAAAACATATAAGCATTGTCATTTGAGTTTCATCCTTAGGCAATTTTTTCAATCAATTTTTTTTAATTAATCAATTTTTTTTTTTAGGAAAGAAAGAAAAATTACAGCATTAGGCTAAGCTAAGCATAAAAATAAAAATAACTATACATCTAAATAAGGAGATAGGAGAGGTATTTACAAGATAAGAGATTTGGATTTAGGGTATTGGATTCTAAAGGGAGCAAATTTGGATTAAAGGATTTGGATGTTAGGGAAAAAGGAATAAACAACATGCAAACTCAACATGTAAACACGAGAACACAACATGAACCAATGACACATGAGAAAACACTCCCCCCCAAGATATCATAAACATTGTCCCCAATGTTAAAGTAATGCAAGCACAAAAAGAAGGGGAGGAAGAAACTAACTCATTGGTTCGGGCCCCCTTGGGAGCTTGAGCCCCCGGGGTAGAGATGCCGGTACACATTTCGGAAATCGCCCAACTCCGATCTAAGACCCTCGAAACTTGTTCTCATTCCGTTGAAAGAAGTCCTCATGTCTTCGTTTAACTTCCTCATGGTCTCAAATTCGGTGGTCATGCGGGCAAAATTCGCATTCATGTTGGCGATTTGCTGCTCAAAAGTGAGGTAGGGGTTGTTTTCACCCATGTTTTAATCTTGGTACCCCTCTTGGTACCCTTGTTGGAACTCGTGTTGTTAATGAAATTGTTGTTGCTGAAATTGTTGATTTTGTTGTTAATGATGTTGTTGTTGATGTTGCTACTCTTGTCCTTGCTCTCCTCCCTCTTCACCGAGAGCCCAAGAAAAGTCCCTCTCAAAAATCCAGTTGCCTTAAATGGGGATGGCCTCCAGGTCAGGGAGATAGGCATAGGGCCGCCTACTCACCAACCACAAGTAGAGGTGGTTCCCCTCTACATCCGTGAGCCACTTCATGGCCCTCAATGACTGCATGTCCAACTATGTTGGCCCTGGGACAATCTCTTCGTCTGCAAAATCAAGGTTAAGAGCAACAACAATAATAGTAATCATGCCACCTATAATGATATTGCCGGATCCTGTGGCATCCTCAAGGTGGTCTACAAACCAAGACCCAACATCCAAGCTAGTGCTACCCTCACTCAAGTGCCAAAGGAAGTAGAACTCCCTTGTGGACACCACCCCCGAGCTATCCCCCCTAGCAAACGTCGTGTTTGATATAGTGCGCTTAGAGAGTCTGAATGCAGGGTGGATGATGGGGTGGCCTTATCGGACCTAGGGTTGTACTCAAAAGCCCCTGAGATTCTTCTACAAAAATCTCCCGCATTATAACCACCGGGTTGTCTATCCTTAGGTCCGATATTTTTGGTTGTGGGCCACCCAAAATCTTGGTTTACTCTAGCTGTAGTCATTTTATGTTGGGTGTTCATGAGTTGGAAAGTTATGTAGTAGGGGGTCCTCGTGGTATCCCGATGCACATAAAGGGTGGAGAGGAATTCAAGGGTTAGTCTCTTATAGGTTTGGGCATGTAATTGTAGCCAAGAACCTAGGTCGACACCCTCAAACAACATCCTAACATCGTCACCTACCCCTAGGGCATCGGCTACCTCTTCATTGTAAAACTTAGTGGGCCTAATTCGCCTCCTACTATTCCTAAGGAAGTTGGCCGAAAAGGCCGGGTCACTGAAAATTATTCCTATTGTATCCACTTGTGGTGGAGCAACGGGAGAAGGAGGCGATGGGTTCCTAAGTCTAGCGGATGAGGTGTTTATTGGGCGGTTTCTTCTTGACATGGTTGGTTCTTGTGCAAAGCAATTAAACACGCCAAAAAAATTCAAATCACCCCACCAAACACACAAAAGTTGTAGGTCCACCTAGACAACAATTTAAGGCTCAAACAACACCAACAAACACCGCACAAATCACATTAGGGCTCTAAGTGCACCACCTAGGATCAAGTTCAAGCAATCGCAAAAACAACCAAGATGGTCTTCACTATTTCAAGTCACAACAATTCAACACCAAGGTTTGCAAAACTCATGTATTCATGTCAACAATTCATCACAACAACAACAAAACTAGGCTAGCATGCTTTTCATTCACCAAATCAAATCCTCCAAATCCTACTTACTTACAAACACCCAATTCTCACAAAATTCATAAAGCACTATAAATTTCAATAATTCTTAACATATATCAACAATTATTCACTCACTACCAATTCAAACAACTTTCCAAACAAAATTAAACTCAAAATATCAAGATTGTAAGTATGGAAGTAGTGAATAGAAGGAACGATTATACCGGGTCTAACGTGGGTGTAAAACCCGCAAATGAACCTTTCTAACCTTCTTTTTGCTTGCTTGAGTCTTCTCCTTCAACCAATTTCTTTGATTTTCAGCCCATAAGAAAACCCCCAATTTGATTTTTTTGTTAGGGTTTGGAAAATTTGGGTGTTTTTTTGGGTTTAAATATGGAGAATGGAGTTTATTTTGTAAGTTTGTTGAAAAGGAGTGAAATTTTTGATGAAAAATGTTGAATGTGGGTGAGGAATTGAGTGTTTGAGAGGGTTTAAGAAGAGGAGGAAGAAGAAGTTTAGAGAGAGAGGGCAGAAAGAATCGCGACAATGAGGAGTGAGTTGAGAATTTTTTTTTTTGCTGATAAATCGTGCAAATTGGCCTTATATTGGAGTTGCACGGACGTGCAGGGGACGGCACGAACGTGCAGCTCCAGTCAGAACTGATGTCTCTTTCTGCCTTCGTGTGCACGGACGTGTAGAAAAACGCACGGACGTGCAGATTAAGTTGCACGGACGTGCATAGGTTGGCATGGACGTGCAGATTCAACCAGAATAGCTAATGATTCTGTCTTCCAGTGCACGGGCGTGCAGAATTCAGCACAGACGCTACTTAGGCACGTGCGTGCCAAAACCCAAATTTCAATCCTTCGATGTTTGGCTGCTTCTGCTTTCATTTGCACGGACATGCGGTGTTCTGCACGGCTGTGCAAACCTGATGGTGCACGGTTCTAGAGCTTTTTTTTTTTTTTATATTACTCCACTTTTCAACAAATACCTACAAAAGAAATTTTTTTTTTTAAAAAAAGGTTAGTAATAATAAAAATAAATGAAATGAAATAATAGGTTATAAAAGAGAGTGAGGAACTTGGGTTGCCTCCCGGAAGCGCTTCTTTAACGTCACTAGTTTAACGACATTGCGGGATCAATTGTTAATGAGGAACATGGAACTCATCAAGGTGAACAACCTTGGCCTCTTCATTCACAAAATCGTCAAAGTATGGCTTTAGCCTTTGGCCATTCACTTTGAACGGTTCACCATTGTCATTGGAGATTTCAATTGCACCATATGGAAACACCTTCTTGACGGTAAAAGGTCCACTCCATCTTGATTTTAGCTTACCCGGAAACAACTTCAACCGGGAATTGAATAGTAAGACCTTGTCACCTTCCTTGAACTCCCTTTTGTTGATATGCTTGTCATGCCAAGCCTTGGTCTTTTCCTTGTAGATCCGTGCATTCTCATATGCATCCAATCTTAGCTCTTCCAAGGCATGGAGGTCAAGCAACCTCTTTTCACTGGCACTTTGAAGGTCAAAGTTCAACGTTTTAATAGCCCAATGAGCACGATGCTCAAGTTCTACCGGCAAATGGCATGATTTCCTATATACAAGCTTGTAAGGTGTGGTGCCAATGGGAGTCTTGAATGCGGTGCGGTAGGCCCATAGAGCATCATCTAGCTTTGTAGACCAATCCCTTCTAAACCTATCCACCGTCTTCTCTAAGATCATCTTTATCTCCCGGTTTGAAATCTCGGCTTGACCACTTGTTTGTGGGTGGTAAGCCAATGATACCTTGTGCCTCACACCGTACTTCTCAAGGAGAGCTTGGAAGGACCGCTTTGCAAAATGCAAACCTCCATCACTAATGACGGCACGTGGCACCCCGAACCTTGGAAAAATGACCTTCTTGAAGAGTTTGACCACCACCTTAGCATCATTAGTAGGATATGCAACCACTTCTACCCACTTTGACACGTAGTCGACGGCCACAAGAATGAATTTATTCCCAAAAAAAGTCGGGAAAGGCCCCATAAAATATATGCCCCATACATCAAAAATCTCCAGCTTAAGAATGTTGTTCAAGGGCATTTCACTTCTTATTGAAATATTGCCGGTTCTTTGACATCGGTCACAAGCTTTGACTACACCCCACACATCTTTGAACATTGTAGGCCAATAGAAACCACATTGCAAGATTTTCTCCGAGGTTTTATTAGCACTCATATGTCCTCCACAAGGTGAGGAGTGACACATTGTGATAACACCTTCAATCTCATTATCCGGGACACCCCTTCTAAAAAGGCCATCAACACCTTGTTTAAAGAGCAAGGGGTCGTCCCAAAAGTATTGACGAACATCATGAAGAAACTTCCTTTTTTGTTGATAGGTGAGGTCGGGAGGAAGAATAGAGCAAGACAAATAGTTTGCAATGTCTGCAAACCATGGTGCCGGTGCTTGAAGGATATCGAATAGTTGATCATCCGGAAATGAATCATCAATTGGCAAGTTATCAAGATTGCCTACGAAGATAGGCAACCGTGAAAGATGATATGCCACAACATTTTCGGCACCCTTTTTGTTTCTAATCTCAATATCATAATCTTGCAAGAGCAAGACCCACCGAATCAATCTTGGCTTAGGTTCCTTCTTGGACAAGAGGTACTTCAAGGCCGCATGGTCGGTGAAGACTATGACCTTAGAGCCCAACAAGTAGGACCTAAACTTCTCAATTGCATGAACAATGGCTAGAAACTCCTTTTCCGTGGTTGTGTAATTTCTTTGTGCCTCATCCAATGTTTTGCTAGTATAATAGATAGCATGGATCTTCTTGTCCTTCCTTTGTCTAAGAACGGACCCAACGGAAAAATCCGAAGCATCACACATAAGCTCTAAAGGAAGCTCCCAATTAGGGGGTTGAATGATAGGAGCCGAAATCAAGGCCTCCTTCAACCTATCAAATGCTAGCAAACAATCATTAGTAAACACCAAAGGGGCATCTTTTACCAATAATTGAGTGAGCGGCTTTGCGATTTTTGAAAAATCCTTTATGAACCGGCGGTAAAAACCCGCATGTCCAAGAAAGCTCCTTATCAACTTCACATTTGTAGGGGGTGGGAGGCGCTCAATTACCTCAATCTTGGCATGATCTACCTCAATGCCCCTACTAGAAATCACATGACCAAGAACAATGCCCTCCTCTACCATGAAATGACATTTCTCCCAATTCAAAACTAAGTTCACCTCTTGACATCTTTTTAACACTTTAATCAAATTTGAAAGACAAGTGTCAAAAGATGAACCAAAAACAGAAAAGTCATCCATGAATACCTCAATCGATGATTCAAGCATGTCGGAAAAGATAGACATCATACACCTTTGAAATGTGGAAGGTGCATTACAAAGTCCAAATGGCATCCTTCGATATGCAAAGGTGCCAAAAGGACATGTAAATGTAGTATTTTCTTGGTCCTCGGGTTGGATTGGGATTTGAAAGAATCCCGAGTATCCATCCAAGAAGCAATAATGACTATGAGATGCTAGTATTTCCAATATTTGATCAATGAAGGGGAGTGGGAAGTGGACTTTCTGGGTAGATTTATTCAATTTTCGATAATCAATACACATCCTCCACCCGGTGACCGAACTTGTAGAAATGGTCTCACCCTTATCATTTTTTATGATGGTCATGCCTCCCTTTTTAGGCACAACTTGAATCGGGCTAACCCACTTACTATCGGAGACAGGGTAGATTATGCCCGCCTCAAGAAGTTTTAAAACTTCTTTTTTCACCACTTCCTTCATGTTAGGATTGAGCCTTCTTTGGTGCTCAATCGAGGAAGCATGATCATCATCAAGTAGAATTTTATGCATGCATATGGTGGGACTTATCCCCTTAATGTCATCAATTTTGTACCCAATGACTTCTCTATACTCCCTTAAAGCAACTAGGAGTTTCTCAAGAGAGGTGTCATCGAGCTTAGCATTGACAATAACGGGATAACTCTCACTATCATCAAGAAAAGCATATTTAAGTAGAGGGGGAAGGGGTTTAAGTTCAACCTTAGGAGGAGGCGTAGTCCTCTCCTCTTTTGCTTCCACGTCAAGCACTTCAAATTTCATCACATCGTGGGCTAAGGGTTGGTTGAGTAAGAGATCATACCCCTTTGCTTCTTCACCCTCCTCAACTAAGCTTCCCATTAGGATAGCTTGTAAAGGATCTCCTTCATACAATCTTTCTCGAAACTCTTCTAAGTCCCTCTCCAATGTGTCAATTCTATGAACTTCATCAATCAATTGATTCTTCAAAGTTTGTGAGAATGAAAATGAAATTTTCTCATCTCCCACATTTAAAGTCAACCTTCCTTCTTTCATATCAATCACCACTCCCGCGGTGTTCAAAAATGGTCTCCCCAAAATAAGGGGTACTCTTATATCTTCTTCCATTTCCATTACCATAAAATCACATGGTACAAATACTCTTTCAACTTGAACCGGCACATCTTCAAGAATCCCCAAAGGTAGCCTAACCGTGCGGTCGGCTAGTTGTAAGGACATTCTTGTTGGTTTCAAGTCTCTAACTTTGAAGCTCTTTGAAATAGGATAGGGCATCAAGCTCACACTTTCCCCAAGATCACACAAAGCATCCATAGCTTCCAAATCTCCAATCTTCACCGGTATTGCATAGCTATCGGGGTCACCAAGCTTTTGGGGAAGATTATTTTGAATGATTGCACTCACCTCCTTAAGAAGGGAGATGGTTGCACTCTCTTCAAGCCTACTCTTTTTGGATAGAAGATCCTTCAAAAATTTTGCATAGGCAGGCATTTGTGACATAGCATGAAGAAAGGAGATGTTCACTTGAAGTCCTCTCATGACTTCAAGAAATTTTGAAAACTTCTCATTCAACTTTTTCTCTACAATTCTATGAGGAAACAGAATGGGGGCTTATATAATCTCATAGGGGGCTTTTCTATTCTTTCTTCATCTCCCTCATCTTTCTTTGTGGCTCCCTCATCACTCTTTTTTTGCTCTTTTCTCTCAACTTCAACTACTTCATTTTCAAAATTATCCTCACTTCTCACCACAACTCCTTCATATCTCTTTTGTGGCTCCTCTTCACTCACAACCGGGCCCTCATAACCTGTTCCCAATCTCAATGTAATAGCCTTAGCTTGCTCCTTTGGGTTCACTACCGTTGATCATGGAAAGTGACCACTAGGATTGGAGGATAAACTTCCAACTTGTTGTGCAATTTGAGCCAATTGGCTCTCCATTATCTTATTGTGCGCTTGAAGTTGTTGGATGCTTGCATTTATATCCGCATTACTCCTTATCTGTTATGTCATGAAAGTTTCAAGAACGGATTCAAGGCTAGTCTTTTAAGGAGGTGGAGGAGGAGGAGTGGGTTGGTTATATTGTGATCTTTGATGGTTTTGATCCCTTTGGTTAGGGTGGCGGTATGGAGCTTGTTGATTTTGAGAATGGGATTGGTTGTAGTGGTTTTGAGGTTGGTTTTGGTTTTGGTTGTAGTTGTTTTGTGGGGGGCCTTAGTTGTGTTGCTTCCATCCCGTATCTTATTGGGGTTTCCAACTTTGATTGTAGGATTGGGAGTATTGCTCATTTCTTTGCCCAATCGCCGCCGCTTGCTCTTGATTTGTTGAGTTGCAATAAGAGGACAAGTGATCATTTCCTCCACAAGTCTCACAAGACATGACTTGTGAGGAAGAGCTTGAGGGTGTGAGGGTGGCTTGATCTAGCTTGTGAGCTAGCATATCGAACTTTGATGCAATAAGATCTATTGCACTAAGATCATGAATTCCCCCCTTCTTTGTTTGAGGTTGCCTTCGATCACCTCCGTATGCATAATGTTTGGCCACTTCCTCAATCATCTTATATGCATCATCCACCGATAGCTTTTTGTGGCTACCACCGGCCCCGGTATCAAGGTTGGCCCTTGAAATAGGAGTAAGATCGTCATAGAAGCTTTGTACAATGACCAATGATGTAAAACCATGGTGGGGGAATTTCCTTGTGTAATCTTTGAAACGCTCCCAAGCTTCACTCAATGTTTCATTAATGTCTTGATTGAAATTAGTGATCTTTCTTCTCAATTCGGCGGTCTTTTCCGGAGGACAATACTTTCCAAGAAAGGCTCTAGTGACTTCGTCCCATGTACTCAATGATCCCTCTTCAACCGTTCTTAACCAATGTTTTGCTTTATCACGGAGGGAGAATTGAAACATGTGCATACGGATGAACTCTTCCAAAATGTTGTTTTGCTTGATGGTTGTACACAGCTCAAGAAAGTTGTCGAAATGAGCAAAAGGACACTCATAAGGACTACCTCCAAATTGATCGCTTTGAATCATGCGGATGAGTTGAGGTTAAAGCTCAAAGTTGTTTGCATTTGTGGTGGGGAGACGTATGCCACTCCAAATTTGGAATGCGTTGGGGTGGTCATAGTCTCATAGCAGAGGTTGAGGAGGATACTCTCCCATGTTATCTTCTTCGTTGGTTCCAAAAACCTCTTCCAGATCGGAATCCGAATATACAATGGAAAACTCGGGTGTGCCGTGCAAGAGTCTCCTCACGTTTCTCAAAGACCTAATTAGCTCTAGATTAACGGGAATAAGCGGTGATTGCTTACTCTTTCGTGTCATGCAAAGTCAAACAAAGCGAAGAAAAACGTTAGCAATGACTATCACAAGTTAAACACACATAAACAAAAATTAAGGTAAGAAAACTATTATACATATACACATATTTAGTCTCATTCAACAATAATACATTCAATGTGACTTTGCTTCCCCGGCAATGGCGCCAAAATTTGATAGGTCGTCATCGAGCCTACCATAGATAATAAATCCTATCTTGGTCTTACTAACTAATAGTAAGGGTAATAAAGGGTCGAACCCAAGAGAGGCGTTGAATCAACCACCGAGTACTACTGTTTAAAAAAGCCAAATGAAGTCAAAATCGGGTTGGTTTTGAGTAACTTCTACTAATTCAATTCAACTAAAACTAGGAGGAGATTAACAATATTTAGAGGAATCTAGGGCTCAGGTTATACCACTCAAATTCATCACAATTCACGATTAGCATGCAACAATCAAGGTAAATTAAGGGGATAAATTAGGGGAAATCATCTAAGGCACTCAACTAGTCTCTCAAGCTAGAGGGTTTACTTGAATCATGAATACAACCTACTCTCGTGGTTACAAGCATAAAGCAAGTGTTAAAGCATAATCACGATGACATAAACATTCCCTTGACTGGAAATTCCTATTCTCATGGCATTTAAAGTCAATTAAGCATAAGGGAGCTAACTCAAGTTCATCTCTCGATCCTTTGTTGAGAAAGCTTGGATAAATAGTTTTAGCAATGGCCATATACAAGAACTAAGCAATTAAACCACTTAAGCTCAACTAATTAACACCCAATAATCACCCAATTATTACATGCAACAAGTAATTAGTGACTACATTGAGGGTTTTACCCAAACCCTAGAAATTAGACTACTCACAATCCATGGAGATTAAAGCAATTAAAGATTTCAAGCAATTCATGAACAAGTTCAAACTAAGGATTAAGCTAATTAACAATTTAAGCATCCAAGAATTAAGTAAGTAATTAACAACAAAGTAGAGAGTAATGGAAGAGAAGAGTAAGAAATAGTTACTATGAAGCTTTAAAGTGAGAAACAATGGTGGAACTTGTCTTCTACAATGATTGAAGTTGAATATTTCCAAGCTAATAATTAGAATCTAACTAATGATTTGAGAATTTAATTTTCTAAGATTGCAAAACTAAGATAAAGCTCTAAAAACCTTGCTTGTTCGTACAAATGAGCTCAAAGGGGTATTTATAAGACCCCCAAATAAAAAGGACGGAGAAAACAAGAATCGGGCTTGACTATCAATGCACACGGACTATCAATACACATTCTCCAAGTTCCTTCCTTCTTTGGCACCAACAATGCCGGAACTGCACACGGACTTAAGGACTCACGCACGAAACCCTTAGCCACAAGCTCATCAACTTGTCTTTGCAATTCCTTTGCTTGCTTGGGATTGCAACGATAAGTTGCCTTGTTGGGCAAAGCCGCCCCTGGTACTAAATCAATGGCATGTTCAATGCCTCTTAAGGGTGGTAAATCATCAGGGAGTTCCTCAGGGAACACGTCCCGAAATTCCTTCAACAGGGACCGTATGGCAGGAGGGTAAGTTCCTTCCTCCATGCCGTTGGAACTTGGTTTCACTACCAACATAAAAGCGATTCCTTCTTGCTCATACAATTCATCAAATTCGGCCATATTAATAAGGAAATTAGGCTTTTCTTCTCTAGCTTTCTCTACCTTAGGGGGTAAAGGTAGTAGCCTGATTTTCTTGCCTTCGTTAGTTTTGACCGTATACACATTTGTTACACCGTCGTGTATAGCCTTACGATCAAACTGCCATGGACGGCCTAAGAGTATTTGGCATGCCGTCATAGGTAACATATCACACCAACGTTCATCACAAAAATTTCCCACGGCAAAAGCTACTAAGGCTTGCTTTCTCACACGTACACCGGAATCATTGTCAAGCCAACTGAGCTTGTATGGCTTGGCATGATCTCTAGTAGGAAGCTTGAGTTTGTTCACTAACTCGGAAGTAACCACATCCGTACATGACCCACTATCAATAATCATGCTACAAATGCGATCTTTCACCTTACAACGGGTGTTGAACAAATTTTCCCGTTGTTGCATATCTTGTACTGGTTCAGTGTACAAGATCCTTCTTGCTACACAACAAAAAGAATTTTCATCTTCTTCAGGCGCACATTCATCACATTCACTGTCATTCTCTTCATCCTCATTCGTCACATAGCCACCTTCATGAATGGCTAGGGTGTTCCTTTTAGGACAATTGGTTGCAATATGTCCCTTCTGTCCACACTTGAAACAAGTGCGTTCCCCTCTATCATCTGCCTTGTTTTCGGGTTTCTTTGGGAACATAGGAGCTTTCCCCTTGTCGGAACGGTTGCTAGGCGTGTAAGCTTTGTAAGGAACACGGGATGTGTTCTTTACTTGACTATCTTTCTGTTGTGCCTCTACCTTACGAGCTGCCTTCACCACATCATCGTAAGTAGTGTAGGGTAAGAGATCTACTTTGTTGGCTATGACTTTCGTAAGGCCTCTAGTAAAACGAGCCATTTTCAATGGTTCCGTTTCTTCCAAATCACACAAGAGACTAAGTCTTTCAAACTCCTTCACGTATTCATCAACAGTCAAGTCACCTTGATTGAGGGGAGTGAGTTTGACATATTGATCTTGCACATATTCCCGAGGAATCCAACATTGCATCATTTTTCTTTTCAAGACTGCCCAAGAACTAATTTTCTCTTTTCCAGTACGTCTCCTCTTGGATTTGAGGTTTTCATACCACAATCCAGCTAACTTAGTGAGCTTGAGTGTTGCTAGTTTACAACACTTCTCATCATCATATTCTTTGTATTCAAAAATTGACTCAATCCTTCGAACCCAATCATTGAAAACTTTCGGGTCACTAGAACCATCAAATTCAGGAATGTCTAGTTTTAGGGTTCTATCTTCCCTATCTGGAGGGAACCGGTTGTACCCACTTTTGGGCGTGGGTTCTTCATCTTCCAACTCGGTCAACCTGCGATTATGTTGGTTGGTGGCATCACCTATCACACTTATTTGAGTGCGTACATCACGTATCTCCTCACGCAGCCCCTCCTGTATGGTTTGCATTGCACTCATAAGTCGTTGTTCCATCTCACGTAGGAACTCACTCTGGTTCTGGTTGGAACCTGTCATGGTCACACCTTGGCCTAGATCGTGGCTGAAACCGTAGCTCTGATACCAACTGATGCGGAAACGGATATGGGTTAAGGTGTTTGAGTGATGGGTTATGTGTTTAGGCTAGGTGCTCCTGTGGGAACTGGGTAAGGAAAGAACGAAGTTCCTGACAACGAGGAACTCGGGGTTTGATTAGCAAGGAACACTCGCAATACTAATCAAGGATAAGTATGGTTAGAGTTGAACACTCACTCCACTAACCATAAACAAGCTAATCCCGAACACTCCGGATTAAACTCACAAACTCGAATCCACGAGTTCAAGCTAAACTTGAATCCACAAGTTTAGAACAAATAAGACATAAAAATATCTTGAGTTGTTGTATTTCATTAAAAGTTTGATAGATGAATGAATTACAACCTAGAATAAAACTTCCTTTTATAGTCTAAGGAAGTAGCTAGTTACATTAATTAACCATTAACTAACATAATTAAAAAGGAACTTTAAAAGTCTCCAACAAAGAACTCAAAAAGTACCAGGGATACTCTGTGTAACGTTTCCCTTGGAAAATCGTTACATAATAAAGACTAGTAACTACCGAAGTTCCTTTAGGTGAGTTCCTGAAGGAACTCGCTGCAGCTGCGTCCAGCTTCTTCCTTGTAACGGCTGACTGTTACAGCCTTATTACAACAACTATAAATTTAGCTAATTACTCCTAGCAACTGAAAATTAAACATATAATTAACTAGTAATAACAAGCAATAAAACTAAGGAGTTTTAAGCTCCAAGAGTGACATCCAAAAGGGTGTGTAACATCCCTCTTAAATGCCCCATCAAAACCGAGCGTAACCTCCTCTTTATTCCCTTGCTTTGGCTGCCTCCTAAACAACAAGTATCCAAGAAGATCCTTTCCCCAAAGCAAAGAAAGAATCCAAGGCATCCAAGTAAACACCTTCTACGCCTAGTCATCTATCCAAGTCAAGCATGACTTGTATAATGACGAAGCAACATCAAAGCCCATGCGTTGCACTTTTTCTAACTTGGACCCATGAACGAACAACCCATGGACAATAGGAACTTGATCCTTTTGGACCCTTGAACGTGTGTTTGGCCCTTTTGAATTGTTAGGTTCATTAGCTTGTATGAGTTCCGGATCATGGATTAATTCCGGATCAAAAAGTGAACCAAAACACAAATTTTTCAAGTAAACTAGGTTCAAAAACACCCTAAAATCATATCAAATAGCAAGTTATCACCAGTCTTGCTTTGTTTCTGACTATAATACCATGTTCATCTAGTTTGTTTCTGAACACCCATTTAAGATAAATAATCTTTTGATGACTAGGTCTAAGTTCCAGATGCCAAACTTTATTTCTTTCAAATTCATTTAATTCAGCTTGCATGGCATTGATCTAGTCAACATCAGTTAATGCTTCCACATGATTCTTAGGTTCCATATAGGACAAGAATTCATATAATGGTATTCACTGATAATGGCTATGTCACTAATAATGGCATTCACTGGATAAGATTTTGATGTTTCCAAGGTTTAGGTTGGAAGTCTCTGACTGGAAATAGCCTTTCTTGAGTTGCATCATTTGCTTGCTCTTCTGCTGGAACTACTTCTAGAACTTCTACTGGAACTTCCTGTAGAGTTCCTTGTGCTTCAACAGTTACTTGCTCATTTTGATGAACATTGTTCTCTATTGCTTCTTGATTCGTTTCACCATCCTTTTCATACTACTACTTCTGCATAGATAATGATTCTTCATCTAGATCATACTTTCGTACTAATCCAATTTCGAAATCATCATCATCATCCTGTACATCCATCAATTGGTCAGTTTCATCAAAAATTACATGTACAGATTCTTCCACACACATTGTTCTTTAATTATAGACTCTGTAAGCTTTACTATTTGAGGCATATCCTAAGAACACTATTGTAGACATCTACTTTTGGTCCCCTGTCCCGACCGAAAGTGCTATGGCGATAAATAATTCCATCTTTGTGCTGGATTGGAGTAAGGAATGCTTATGGACTACTGATTAAGGCCTAAACACATAAAACTAACTAGCTTGACCCAAACGAAATGAACCAAAGCTCATTAACACTAAGCTCGATTAGAAATTAGGCCTAATCCCGGGATTAAACCTAATTTCGGACAAATTTTAAGCACCTAGGTTAAAATATAGGGCTATTGTAGGAAAATCCGCGCGCAACTCAAGGAGTCACGCTGGCTTGGCACGCGCAACTCATAAACTTGCGCGCGGCATCCAGCGCAACCCTTAAAGATGCGCTCGCAGAAGATCCAAAATACAAAAATATACTGAATCAAATCTTACCATAAAGCCATGCACAAGACCTGTGGTTGCGCTGCCATGAGCAACGCAACCAAATCACTTGCGCCCGCAGCAGCCGCGCGCAACCTTCAGAGTTGTGCGCAGCCACTTGCTACGGTAGAAACTCCAAAACCCTAAATCTCACCCATTTCATATAAATAGAGGTTCAATACGAGCTTTGAACACACAAAAAGTTAGCTAAAAGTCAACAGTAACATCGTTGTGAACTTATGCAATAATCAACCCTCTTGTCCTAAACACTCACCCTTTAATTGTTTTGTTCTCACGGTAGAGGTTCCCCAACATGAAGGAGTCTATAAGTGTTCAAAACGAAGAGCTAGCCAGGAAAAGTGGTAAATTCCCGAACACTAAGATAAATCACATTACTTTTCTTGTCCAAAATAATAATTATTAATTAATTAGTGTTGTTTGATCACTTTAAATAAATTTTAATTAATTAATTACACATAGTATTCTTGCGTTAATTAATTAAAGACTAGAATTGAATAATTAATTAATTGTTTTATCACCTAAGCCAAGGCGAATCTTGTTTATTTATTGTTCTTTTCACGAATTTGGAATAAATAAGAATAACGATAATCGTTGCAATGTAATCTTTATGTGATTGACGTGTGTAAATAAAATCAACTAACTTAGTTTTAGGTACCACGTTGCATATATTTTTTGGTGATAAAATTGTGAAAAAAGGAAGAGCTAGTAGAGGCCGCACTTGGGCTAGGATAGCGATTACACCCTAAAGGGAACTTTATTTTAGTACCCTTGCTCCCGAACTCATTTCTGGTACAAGTAGACCAATTTGGGCATAGGTAAACTTATGATTCATGCTAAATATCCCTTAAACTCTACTTGGGAGAAAGGCATGATCAAGGTTTATGAGTTTTCCTAAAACTCATTGGCAACTCCCTATTAGTTTCTTACAAAAAAGTGTAATGATAGAATCAATTCTAATTCAAGGTCCCCCAAACAATCAGGAATTCAAATCCTAACACACCTTAAAAAGTGTAAAGTCCTAGGCTTTAAAGGGCCATAGGCATAGGGGAAGTGGGATCCCCAACAATGGGCACACCCTCCTCACAACTGCCTCATCACTACATTCATCAAATTTTTCCAAGTTTCTCTTTCCATTGTTATGAACAAAACACTTGCAACCAAAATATCTAAAGTAAGAAATATTAGGCTTTCTCCCTTTGATGAGCTCATATGATGTTTTGTTGGTGATGGCTCTAACAGTGACCCTGTTAAAGATATAGCATGTTGTATTAATAGCCTCTGTCCAGAAGTTCCTAGGCAGTCTACTGGAAATCAGCATTATTCTAGCCATGTCCTCAAGACTTTTATTCTTGCGTTCAACCACTCCATTCTATTGTGGAGTCTTAGGTGCAGAGAAGTTTTGGTCCATCCCTTATTCCTTATGGAATTCATCAAACTTATAGTTTTTAAATTCTGTTCCATGATATGATCTTAGATGCACTAGTTGGTGACCTGTTCTTCTCTATTCTTTCTTCACAAAAGCAAAAAACTCGTCAAACGTTTCATCAAAGAAAGAATACCCATGTATACCTTGAGAAATCATCAACAATAACCATAACATATCTTTTTCCACTTCTACTTTGGATTCTCATTGGACCACAGAGATCCATGTGAATGAGTTCCAAAGTTCTTTTGGTGCTTATCATATTTTTAGATTTAAAAGAGATACGAGTCTGTTTTCCTCTAACACATGCATGACAAATTTTATCTTTTAGGAACTTTATGAATGGAAGACCTTCCACAAGTTCCTTAGATCTAAGCTTGTCTAGTAAAGAAAAACTTGCATGACCAAATCTTTTGTGCCATAACGGTGGATCATCCTCAATGACACTGAGACAAGTCAAACTGCTATTAGGAACTTCATTTAGATCCACTATATAAGTGTTCCCTTTACGAGTTCCTTCTAATATAATGTTCCCAGTGTCATTGTTGATGATTCGGCACGAATTAGAAGTAAATCTAACAGAGTTACCTTTGTCACAAAATTATGAAATACTTAACAAGTATTGTTTCAAACCCTCGACTAAAAATACATTATCTATAGCATGGGAACTTGACCTTTATGCTTTTCCAATAACAATAATTTCACATTTCATGTTATCACCAAAAGTCACAGTCCCACCATAGTACGCGTCTAGTGAGAGAATCTTAATTTATCTCCAGTCATATGCTTAGAACAACCGTTGTCGAGGTACCACGTGTTGTTCCCTCTCACCGGAACCTGCATGAAAATAAAACGTTAGTGTCAGAAACCTAGGTCTCCTTGGGTTTTTTTGTAACAGATGTAAAAACATATTTCTTCACCCATATCTGTTTAACATGATTCTCATTTTTAAGAGTGCTCTTATCTTTCTTAGGGAACTTGTTTTGATTATGCCCTGTCTTACCACAGAAATAAAAAACAATACTACTTGGTAGATCAACATACTTCTTTTCTTTTTAGAAATTTTTCTTATAACCTAGTCTTTCAGTTCTTTTAGCTTGAGCATTAGCAATCCAGTTAGGTATAGTATACTCAACCTTGCCCTTCCTAACTCTTTCAAGTTCCCCCTGAAGTCTAGCCTTATCCAATTTTAACCTTCCAAATCATATTTTAATTTTTCAAAATTAGGATATTGGTCTAGTAGAGGAACTTTATAGTTAGGAGTGGCACTGCTGAGTTTTAATAAAGAAATTTCCACATTCATTAGTATGTTATCATGTTTCACTCTTTCAACAGTTTCTTTTAATTTAACATTATCATCAAATAAATCAAAGAATCTCTATTGAATATCAAGTCTCATGTTATCTATCCATTCACTGTGTTCCTTTATGAGTTTTAAGAGCTTTATCACTTTGAGCCTTGGCCACATGTAAATCAATTAAGTCACCTTGTATTTCCATAACAGTGTTAATTAGGTTTTTTCTTTAGAGAAATGTTTTAATTGATTATAATCAAACCATACCTCAGCCTCTAGTTCCTTCAGCTTGGCCTTTTCATCTGTTTTGGCCATCAAACATAGATGTGCAGTTTCTTCAGGAGGTTTTTCTTCATCTTCTTCTTCTTTAGATTCTGAGTCACCCCAGGTAGCTATCATAACTTATCTTACATCCATCTTAAAGAAAGAAGGTTTATAAGTCTTTGTTTCCTTGCCTTGATCCTTGCCTTTGAATATTGCTCTATCATTTTCCTTCAATGGACAGTCCCTAATAAAGTGTTCTTTCGAGCCACACTTGAAACAGGTAGTCTCTTTGGAACTTGAGAATTTCTTGTTCCTATCATACTTTCTGTTTCCAAGAATCTTCTTGAATCTACTCACCAGCATAGCCATCTCATCTTCATCAACTTCAGAGTCATCAGTTTCCAGTGCCTTCAAAGCCAGACTTTTATTTTTAGAACTTTCAGCATTAGTTCCTAAGTGAAAGTTCAAGAGTCATCAAAGATCCAGCCAACTACTCCATGTTCAACTTGGTAAAGTCCTTGGTTTCTTGCAATGCAGTTATCTTGGATCTCCAGCGTTCATCTTGGGGAAGATTTCTCAACACCTTTCTAGCCTGTTCATCTATAGGAATGTGTTTTCCAAGGGAACCCAACTCATTGATTATATCATTATATCTAGTAAACATTTCTTCTATGGTTTCCTTAGGTAGCATTTCAAATCTTTCATATTTAGACATCAACAAATCAATTTTAGAACGTTTTACCTCGTTTGTACCTTCATAAGTAACTTCAAGTAGATCCCATATTTTCTTAGCAGACTTGCATCCCATGATTATATTGTTTTCATGGGGTCCAAGTCCACAGTGCAATAGTTTTATAGCTAAAGCATTTAATTCATATTTTTGAAAATCTTCCTTATCAAAATCAAATAAAGGTTTAGGAACTACCTCCCATGATTCTATTGTGTTCATGGGGTCCAAGTCCAACAATGCAACAGTTTTAAAGCTAAAAATCATTTAATTCATATTTTTTAAAATCTTCCTTATCAAAATCAAATAAAGGTTTAGGAACTACCTTGTTTTTCTCATTAGTTTTGGTTCCCTTTAAATCACCAGATTCAAAAACACACCAAACTCAATAAATTTCAGCCTTGATGAAGATCTTCATCCTGTTCTTCCAGTTGGTATAGAACTTACCATTAAACATAGGTGGACGTTGGGTTGAGTACTCTTCTTCAAGTTTCTCTCGATAATTCAACTCTCCTCGGGAACTTACTCAACAAAGTTATTTGTTATGCATGAGAACCCGCTCTGATACCAATTATTAGTTTAGATGAACTTCTACATGGGGGGTGAATTGTAGTGAGTTCCTAGTAGCAACTTTTCGCAGAAATATAAAACATAATATTAAAGAAACTTGCAATGCACACAGAATTTTACGAGGAAACCTTCCAAGGCCCAACTGGAATTAAAACCTCGACGCTCCAAGGGATTTCAAAACCAAACACTTCACTATAATAGGGAAACACTCCTAGTTACAACCTATTACAATCACAGACCTTTCTCACAAGTTCCTAACTGAACTTGCTACTTGCAGGCGTAATTTAAAGCGCGCCTACCTAAGCACGTTGTAAATATTCATGGCACTCTTAGGAAGTGGGAATTAACAAACGATTAGGAACAAAGCAAAGTAGAGAGCAACCAACAAGTTTTTAAGGAACTTGTAAACCGTTCACGAATTATTTAAGGCAACCACGATTAAGGGACAACGATAAGAAACAACGATTAACCCGTGAAGGTTACACCCTATTCATAATCCATGAGATTACTAACTCCATATGGTCCAGAACCACGAAAGGAGGATCGGGAATGACGGTACGAAGTGAGTCATGGAGTCACATTCGCCCCTATTGACCTCTACTCGATTCTTATTGCGAAAAGTATTTCCTGCGATCTAAAAGGCATACAAACAAATATTCAATTTGCTCCAAACTATTATAAAGCTAAATTGGTTGAATGTTAATGCAACATATAATTCTAAAATATTATGATCGCTTTAATTAACAATAAGATTAAAAAGGATCCATCCTAAATCGTTCGTCCAAATTATCTTATTAGGCGTTATATTCAATTACATATTCCTTTTAAACATGCAATACAATGATCAATACAATAATATAACAACAATAATATTAGAAGCAATTTAACCATAATAACATTAGTCAAATCAAAGCATAATAATAACCCTAATCATGATACTAGCAATAAGAATAATAATAAGAGTAATTAAGTGAATTAATTACTCAAGTTCCACGCTTCTTTAAATTGCTACATCATGAATAAAAACGTTAGTAACTTCAATAAATATATAAAATTGAAATTAAATAAAAGTAGAGTTGATTTGGTCTAAACCCTCAATCGGTTCTACCTTTCACGCCTTGGTTTAAGTATGGAACTTCGGGTGTTGTATGGACTCCGGGGAGTGCTTAGGGGACGAATTGTGTAATTAGGAAAATAAGTTTAATGCTAGAGTATGAAAGAGAAGAGAGAATGTGTATTGGTGCCCCGAAACTAAGAAATCAGCCTCGTATTTATAGAGGAAATGCGAGGGGTGAGGCACGAAAACCCTAGAAATGAGGTGTCGTGAAGAAACAAACCCTAGAAATTGCCGTGTCACGGCACGAATTGTCTTGACGTACAGTTTTCAGTGGCACTGCCGTGGCACGACAGATTCTTTTTCTGGAATTCCGTCTAAATTCATCTTTATCCTTATATCCAACATTAAGTACAGGATATTCAGGGGCCGTTTCAGTGTCCCGAGATTATTTCAGATTTAGGGTTTTAATATTTATTAATCGGGCTTAATTAATAAATAAATGAAATGAATTAAAAGGGTTTGGGCTAGAACTGAGGGTTGGACTATGCTTTGACTAAATACTTGGACTGATCTGTTGACTGATTTGTTGAATGTGTTTGACTGAATATGGACTTTAAGCACTCCCGAGATTAAATACTCGACCCGACCAATAATGGCGGTGAAAGGTTGTTCATCATCGGGTTTGGTTTTGAGGAGACATTTTTAGGTGTCTACACTACTCGATAGGACCCTATCCTACCCAACCTAAGTCTCGGACTTAGATTCCTTACAAAACTGCCAGAGTACTAAACACTCGGCTTCACTCTCAAAGTCTACCACACTGTATGCAAAAGCTAATCACTCACCTAATACCCAAAATGTAATACTCTGTATTTTTATAATATTTTTATATACATATATTAATTATTTTATTTATTTTATTTATAAATTAAAATGATTCATTTCATTTTACAAGAATTTAATTATTTAAACATTAAGTAAGTGTGTATAAAATAATATGAGTCATTAATTGAGACAATAAAGTGTTTTTAATTTGGGTCAACATCAATTAAATTGATGGATCAACTTGTTGGGAATTCAAAAACACTTAAGAGCCCAACAAGTTGGCCCCAAAGGAGAAGTTAAGGGGAAGTAAGATTAGTAATGACAGTTTTGTAAATAAGTGTTTTTGTTTTAAAAGGGGAGTATAAATACTTTTGAAACCTTGAGAATTTTACGCTCTAAAATCATAATTGTCAGATTTCACAAAAACCCCAAAAGTTTTCCTCCTATTTCCTCTCTCCTTTTTTTCCTCTCTTTTTCTCTCTCTCTTCCACGCCTCTCTCTCATCTCTTCTCTTCTCTCTCGCCTGCCGACCACTAGTGACACCACCATCACCGGCGAGCAGCAGCCGTGCGCCACCCTTCTTCCCTCTTTTTCGGTTCAGTATTATTATGTAAAAAAAAACTATTTCTTTCTCCTAATTTAATTCTTGTTGTTTTATTATTTTAAAGCATGATTTTTTATTATGTTTTGGTATTGATTTTGGGTATTTTATGTTGTTAAATTATTCCTATAATTTTCAGATTTTGATTTAATCAATAACCCCAATTTACAAACCGTAGAATTTGAGAATAAATGTTTATGGTTAGGGTTTGATCCTAGGTTGTAGTGATTGTTAAATTAATGGTTTAAACATGTTTCTAATGAGTTTAAAGCCCTCAAATTAATGCTGAAATTTAATTATACACACTATTTTTTGATTATGGTGTTAGGGTTTGATCACTCATAAAAGGGGAAAAGGTTTTAATGATATAAATATAATTTCCTAGTCTATTAGTGTTGTATTATATTAAATAAGTATGCTGGAATTTTATTTAAGTCACAAAAACTAAGTCTTTTTAAAAGGATTTAAAGTACCCACTTTAAGAAAAGGTTATATGGCTTTTATAACATTAAATTGGGTTAATTAGTAAGGTCTAAAGATTATTATAGTAGCTGGAAATTTGTGAGAATAGTGGATTAATTATAGTTATATATTCTTATTTGTAGGAAGCTTTGAACTAGGTGATTTCTAGCGAGTGTGGCCGAGTTTGGGCACTATTCAAGGTAAGTATGTGCACAAGAATATTTGTGTATGCGTAGTATCATGCTAAGATTGTAAAGTATGATTTAAGTGATGAAATAGTAGCATGTTTGGTTGATTATATGCTTAGGAATTTGTTAGGTGTTGATTATGAATTATTATGCAAGCATGTGAATATGTTATTTGAGGCATGATACAAGTTGAATATGTGTGAATCATGGAAGTATGTTTTATTTTCAAGTATTAAGAACGCATGAATTTAATAAGCAAGGCTTATGTATGTTTAAAAGTGCTAAAGTTAGAATTATTGAGCATGATTCATGAATTTATTTCTCACCCATTTATTATTGGTGTTGAGTCAAGAAGTTAGTTTATTTATTTACTCACTCATGAAGTTGAGTTTGAGTCAAGGAAGTTTAGTAGTACATCTTATGCACCGAAGTAGTAATCGTGCAATTTTGTGCACAAAACTAGGCAAGGAACCTTAATTAAAATAAATAGTATGTGTTCACTAATTAATTCAAGAATTAATTGGAAGTATGAGTTGAATGTTGCTATGTTTGTTCTTGATTGATTGGTTGGAGTCATCACATGTTAAATTGGTAAATCACGTAAAGTGTAAGAGGATACGCACTAAAACTCTTGGAATGTATACACCTTGAGTATGAACACATGAGGGAGGGAGTTATGTGACTTTATATTTGATCATCGCTTCTACAGGGCTACAGAACGCTGTACTTTCTTTTATTATTAATGCGCTGGAATTCCGTCACAAGGCGACATAGCAGGTGCCCATTGGGGTAGCTCCCTAATTGGAAGCTCAATATTTAATGGGCTATTTTTAAGGAAAGAAACCCGTTCGATGGGTAATCCAAAACTATTATTCAATAATTAATATCGCTAGTTATGACTCAAAGGTAAGTTGACTTGTGATTGTATGGCGAGGATGTTATAATTATTTTTATTGATTCTAGGATATTCACGTTAGTGTGGTGCATATGTACTCAGCTTTTGTCGATTCGTACTTTTGTGTTTGTGTTTGGATTTCCTTTGGATTGGCCCTACTATGATCCATTTATATGGTGAGTAGAGGGGTTAAAATAAAGAGAAAGTGACTGGTATTTGAAGCATGAAGGGAATGAGTGTAGAGAGTTACTTGTTATGCTTTCTTAGTTTTATATTTTGAATTGTTGGTTTATCGTTTATGGACTAACTTTGTTATGTTTATTTTTGAGTTGGTTTTAAAGGGTCAAGACTGAATTGGTTCCAACTTGTAAACGATTTAATTCTTTTGTTTTGAGGTTAAGAACTCAAGTTTTATTTTGAAAGTTGGTTTTATTTTTAGATTTCTACTGCGTGACTTTGAAAAATAGTCTTAGCTCGTTATCACGGTGGCGGTAATATTTTGGTTATTTTCTAAAAAGGGTTTTATTTAGAGTAAAATGAGTATTTTAAAACAAGGAAATTTCCAAGGTATTACACACTAGTAGAAAAAACTAAAAAGGCACCCCCCTATGGCAGCGGTTCATGAAAACCGTTGCCAACTAAAATGAGCGCCAATTAAAATTTCAGAGTTGGCAACGGTTAACCGTTGCCAACTGTTTCTTTTTTTTAAAAATAAATAAATAAATAAATAGGTTAGAGTTGGCAACGGTTAACCGTTGCCAACTCTTAAATTTTGGCAACGGTTAACCGTTGCCAAGTACTTACTTTTTTAAAAATAAAAAAAAAAATTAAAAGGGTTAGATTTGGCAACGGTTAACCGTTGCCAATTGTGAAAAAAAAAACCCAATTTTTCCTTTCTCAAGCCTCCTGTATACTCCCTCATGTTCTTCGTTCTTCTTCAATTCATTAAAAAACATTGACGCGCGTTTTCCCTCCCCCCTTCTTCATTCAGCAACTCCCCTCTTTGTTCCTCCATTGAAGTGCTGCGAGCTTTCTCACCTCCGTTGAAGACAATACTCACGTCGTACTTCGGCAATAACTCCCTCCATTGAAACATCTTCAACCGAAGGTAAGTAGCAATTAGGTTTTAGTTATATACTTCCATTGATGAATTCGTTTGACTTTTTGGTGGATTTGATTTACAATTTAGTAATTATAAGTTCATGTAATCTATGGTTTGTCAATTGAAACAACTATAATGGACTTGAGCCCTATGTGACTATGTCGGAATTTGGAGAGGTTGGCGCTTTGTAGTAGTGAGTAATACTAAATTTGAACCCTAAATCCCTAATTGTTCAATAATCAACTCAATTTCAGAGAATTTTGCATTATCTGAATTGTGAATTTTGCATTATCTGAATTGTGAATTTGTGAAATGCTCGCCTAGTCGCCTGCTCCAGCCTCCAGTGCTCTGTGCAGCTGTGCTCTGTCCTCTGCTGCTCGCCTAGTCGCCTGCTCCAGTGCCTAGTCGCTGACTTGCTGTCTTGCTGAGTGTTGGGCGTGGCCCTGCTGCAGTGCTGCTCTGCCTGCTCTGCTGCTCGCCTCAATCATTCAGCGCCTACCGCCTCCGCCTAGAAAGGTAGGTAATCATCAATTGATTCTTTTTTTTTGGTGAATTTTTGATCAAATTTGCATTACTTGTCTCTTAAAATTAGTATATACGGTGAATGTTCATTGAATTTGCATTATTTGTGTAAATTGTGTTTTGACTGTTAAATTGAACTTGTTAGTTTAGCTGTTTATGTCATTATGTGAAATTGTGAATATGTGATGCCGGACATTGTATAAGACAGCAATTAGACTATTAGTGTAAGGAGGATTATAAATTTATAATTAGATTACAGTGTGGACTGGTTAGTGCTTAGTGGTGCTAGTCGCATATTCGGCTGGAAGTTCCGTATAGACTAGTGGAGATATTAGTTTTTTGATTTAGTCTTGTCAATTTTAAGCTTGTTAATTATTAGTTAGTATTGTAATCTTGTCAACTTTCTATTTGGATGATCTTTGTGAATAATTTTTCTGGGGAATATTGCTTGATTTAGTTGAATATGAACCGTCCAACCAATTATGAATAGGGGTAATTCCCTGTTGGGGTTATTTGCATATGATTCATACTTGTGATTTCATTTGTTTTGTTAACTTTGTGTTTGATTAGGTTGTTGAATTTATATGCAGGGAAGACTCAGCTTATCAATCATTTTCTGATCAACAAGAGTTGGTATATTGTTAATTTGCCTGGATATGGGTGAGTCTCTGTAATTTTGGTTTTAATTTGGGCAATTTCTGTAATTCTTGAGTCTATTTCATGCTGGGAATATTGTATATTTGTATTGTGAATCAATAGTTATTCGTGTTTATTCCTGATCATATGCTTGAATCATATTGAAGTGCCAAAAAAGGATTGCTTTTACGCCTTGAGGCATTGCTTCAAAATTATTGATCATCCTGGAAATAGCAGTGTTCGTGTTGGGAATTATCCCGCGTTGTCTAGGAGGTTTTCGGTGTCTGGTGCTCAATATACAAGAATTATAGAAAATAGGCATCCTATTAGCCAAAATGGCCTTAGTTGAGCCATTTTGGTTGAAATTGCGTTCCAAGACCACTTACTTGCTATTTTCTTGTAATTTCAAGCATTAGTCACCTATAACTAAGTGATTATGACATGTTTTAACTAGTTATGAGTTCAATAGACAAGAAATATAGAAAATAGGCATCCTAGTAGCCAAAATAGCCTTACTTGAGCCGTTTTGGTTGAAAATGCGTTCCAAAACCACTTACTTGCTCTTTTCTTGTAATCTCAAGCATTAGGCACCTATAACTAAGTGATTATGACATGTTTTAACTAGTTATGATTTCAATATACAAGAATTATAGAAAATAGGCATCCTAGTAGCCAAAATGGCCTTACTTGAGCCATTTTGGTTGAAATTGCGTTCCAAGACCATTTACTTGCTCTTTTCTTGTAATCTCAAGCATTAGTAACCTATAACTAAGTGATTATGACATTTTTTAACTAGTTATGATTTCAATATACAAGAATTATAGAAAATAGGCATCCTAGTAGCCAAAATGGCCTTACTTGAGCCATTTTGGTTGAAATTGCGTTCCAAGACGACTTACTTGCTATTTTCTTGTAATCTCAAGCATTAGTCACCTATAAATAAGTGATTATGACATGTTTTAACTAGTTATGAGTTCAATAGACAAGAAATATAGAAAATAGGCATCCTAGTAGCCAAAATGGTCTTACTTGAGCCATTTTGGTTGAAATTGCGTTCCAAGACCACTTACTTGCTCTTTTCTTGTAATCTCAAGCATTAGGCACCTATAACTAAGTGATTATGACATGTTTTAACTAGTTATGAGTTCAATAGACAAGAAATATAGAAAATAGGCATCCTAGTAGCCAAAATGGCCTTACTTGAGCCGTTTTGGTTGAAATTGCGTTCCAAAACCACTTACTTGCTCTTTTCTTGTAATCTCAAGCATTAGGCACCTATAATCAAGTGATTATGACATGTTTTTACTAGTTATGATTTCAATATACAAGAAATTCAATGTGCATAAATTCAATGTGCATAAATTTTGAACATAATGTGCACATTTTCTGATTTTCCAGAAAATTCAAAATTTTTATTAGCTCAAAAATCAATTTTGCACATTTAGTGAAAAACTTTTATTTGCACATTTCTTCCTTCTCATTCTTCTCATTCTAAGAAACTTCTCATTGGATCCCAACATATATATATATTTTAAGGAGATGTCAATTGTCACTACGTATGGCGTGTCTTTTAGTATGCAGATTATTTATGAATGTTGAATGTAATAAATCTATCATCTCAATCAAGTGTCTCAACAAATTTTTTTATTTATTTATTTTTTTTTTTTTTTTTTTGCTTTTACTAAGATATTGATTTTTTTAATTACGTAATTTACAAAAAAATTGATTGAAATTTTACCTTTCCCTAGAATTAGACATATGATATAATTGTCAAACACAACATATATTTTATAGTTATACTATACTTTATAAATCCTTAATTTGTGATAATATATATGTAGTAGTAAAATTTTAGAAACAAAATTGTAATTAATTTGAATATATAGTTATATTCAAATTGAAATAAAATATTAGCTAGAGGTATTTGAAAAAAAGAAAAAAAAAATTAAGTGATGGTTTAAAGTAATTTCCTTATTAACATTTATAATATGAATCAATGTATTATTACTTTTTTGGCAAAATTTAATAATACTCCATTTAATAGATAATTAAAAAGTAGTTGGAATAATTATTTAGGTAAAAGTGTATAGAAAAATTATGAACACCAAGTAAAAAGAATATGTATTTGTCATAAAAATAATATAACAGATATAGAAAGATATTATTATAGAATCAAATATTAACAAAAAAAAAAAAAAAAAAAAAAAAAAAAAAAAGAAAAAGGTTAAAAAGGGAAGAGGAGTTTTGGAGGGAAAAAACAACACCAATATGTGACACGTGTTACTCCCGGTGTCTGTTTTAGTATTAAGTTATTATTGCTTTGATTCTAGTTTAATAAGGAGTAGTGAGAGGAAAACTCTTACTACACTTTAGCTATCCCCTACTCTCATAACTTTTTTATATTCTAACTAGTGTGTAGTATGGGCGTTGCACCGGGTTGCTACTTTAATTATTCTTTGTGATTATAGTGTCTTTTTTTTCTTTTTTTAATTAGATCTTGTGATTTGCAATTATATGCATTTATTTTTATGTCTATAACATGATTAGCAATTGGCTGAAATGGTTATATAATCATCCTTCTTATAAGAGATTGGGTGTTCAAATCTCAGCTCCTTAATCTCATGTTTTTATATGGAGTAATGTTGGTTGCTCGGGTGACATGACATAATGATTAATGGTTATTGAGTGGTGATGTCTCATAATGGAGGTTGAGTAGGTGACGTAGCATAATGAAAAGGGGTCAACGTGACACATAAGTTCTTAGAAACGCCTTTTAGTATAGATTGTTATATTTTCAAGGTCTGATTTTAGCCTTTCGAGCATCCATAATGAATAGCTACATCCCTTGTAGCTTTAGGTTTTCACATCAAACTACATCATTATTTAAGCTACAACCTCCACAATGTACTACCTTTTGCAAAATAAAAAACAAAAAAGAGAAAAAAAAATATTAAAAAAAAAAACACACAAACTATTTATTCATTTAAAGTGGACAACACATGCTTTGGGTGAAGTGAAACTATATAGCTTAGTAGAACTATGTAGTTTCACCAAAGCTACATAGCTTAGTAGAAATATGTAGTTTTACCAAAGCTACATAGCTTGGTAGAACTATGTAGTTTCACCAAAGGTACAACCCTTATAGCTCTGTAATGGTGAGCTACTAGCTCCAACTATTTAAAAATTGCAAGCAAGGACCTCTCCACAACCATAACCATTGTAGACGCTCTAGCTACATGTACATATAGCTTTGGGTTGCCACATCATTAATCCCCAAGCTACATGATCTAAGCTACAACATCTACAGTGGTAAGTTACATCCTTTTGTAATAAATAAACCCTACCATAAAATATATATATACATATATATATATATATATATATATATATATATAAAATAAACAAATACATAAAAAATAAATAACAAATCAATATATGTTGGGTAGAGTGAAACTAGAGCTATGTAGCTTGGCCTTAGTTATAACTTATGTAGCTCCACAATGACTAATTGGCTAGCATGTAGCTCTACATTATTTAGAAATTGCAAGCAGATCCTTTTAAGCAACCATTGTGGATGCTCTAACTTGAGCAAATATCATTGTAGCTAACTTAATATTTTACTAGATATTTTCTTCTTCAGAATTCTTGTTTAGTAGACCAGTTGAATACAAAAGATGTGAAATTATCATTATCTCATTTTCCCTATTTACTCGACTCATTTAATCGGCATATAGTTTTAGCCAATTTAATATTTTATTAGCCTTAGACATATGTTTTTATCTTATCTAAACTTATTAATTATCTTATCTTATTTGAACTGATTTACTCTTATTTTGTTGTATTTTATTATTGACCTATCTCTAATTATCTTATTAGAATTTATTTTCTCTTATTATATGGTGTAAGAATTTTTCAATCTTATATTATACTTTGTATATCTTATCTAAACTTATTAGCATATATCTTATTTTATTATAGTTTATTTGAATTGATTTGCTCTTATAACTTATCTTAGTTGGACTTGTTTGAACTTAGTAGACCCATAAGTGAAAATGTGGTGACCGGATCGAAATAGAACCTTAGTGTTGGACGCCGTTTTTTAATTAAGGCAAAGCAAGAAAAAGATTCCAAAAATGAGTGGGAACATGCTAATTAAAGATAAAAAAAGATAATTGTCACGTAGGAATACACTCGACATTATAAGGATTCAATCAAATATGTAGGGAAGGAGATCGAGACTAATTCTAAATTATTTTGAAAATTTGCCAATTACGCTAAGTTAATTGTAGTGATTTTCTTATTTTCAAGGTATATTCTAGCTTAATTTTTGTGTTATTTTTTGTCAGTGTATTAAGGTCTCGTTCACTTCACCTTATTTTTGTTGAACTGAAATTATTTTTACTGAACTAAAATTATTTTTGCTAAATTTAAATTATTTTTATTGGACTGAAATTATTTTTACTGAACTGAAATTATTTTTGCTGAACTGAAATTATTTTTACTGATTCTCTATTATATTTCTTCTTTACAATTACTAATTTTTACTAAACTTAAATTAATCGGATTTTTCATCAAATACCACTGAGTTAAAGCTTAATTCACCATATACCACCAAAAACTTTCTAATACACCATGTACCACTGAGTTTAATATAAATGTCACCTAATGCCCTTTTTCTTAACCCCGTTAGTCATGAAGAGTTAAATGTCACACGTGGCAGCCTCTAATTGGCTCTTACTTAAACTATTTACTTTAATAATTAATCAATTAATTAATTAAAAAACTTTAACAAAAACAATTAAAAAAAATAAATAAAACCACCACCAACTGTCAGCCATCTCCCCTCCCCACAACCGCCACCTAGCAGCCCAGCCCCTCGCCGCCTGCTCTCAGCCTTGAACCACCACCGGGTCGGCACTGACTTTCACCGTACCCAGCCTTGCGTCGGTGCACGAATCTCTCCCTTGATCCACCACACCCAACACCTGACCACCTCCCTGCCATCCCCAATCACAGCCCCACGCAACCAATTCCCTTTCTCCCCCGCATCTCCAGCCCACCGCTGCTGCCACTATACAAACTGCAACAATTAACAATTCCAGCCCTTTGCCGCCGAACACCACCCAAATTACCACCCACGCAACTCTACTTCGCACCACCTCCCAGCTCACCCACACAAACCGCACATCCTCCAATTCGCCACCACACGACACCGGCTACAAACCACCGCAACACCTTACCTTCATTTCACGGCACCAACTACACCACCACGCTAAGCACCTGACCAGCCCGCAGTTGAACCCAAAATCCCAAAACCCAAAATCGAAACCCTAGATTTTGATTTTGGGGTTTTAGGGTTTTGGGGTGGTGGTTCAGAGGGGGGAAAGGGGTGGAGTTGGAAGATTGAGGGGTGACTTAGGTTCGCCGGCTCGAGGAAGGTGGGTCTGGGAGCCGACAAGTGGGTTTGGGCGTCGGAGAGAGGGTTTTTCGAGTTTTAGGGTGGGACTTGAGAGGATAGTGGTTTAAGGGAAAGGGATGTGCGGCGGTGTAGACATGGTGGGGGCGGTGGGGGCGGTGGTGGCGGTGTAGACATGGTGGTGCCGGTAGGGGCAGGGATGTTGGCTGGGTGGGGAGCGGTGGCTAGGTTGGTGGTGGTTTATTTATTTATTTATTTAATTTTTTTTAAGTTTTTTTATTCTTTATTTAAGTAATTAATTAAATAATATTAATAAGAACCAATAAGTGACAGCCACGTGGCACAATTAACCTTAATGACTAACGGAGTTAAAGACGTTAGTCATTAAGGGCATTTGGTGACATTTATGTTAAACTCAGTGGTACATGGTGTATTAGAAAGTTTTTGGTGGTATATGGTGAATTAAGCTTTAACTCAGTGGTATTTGGTGAAAAATCCGTAAATTAATTTTACTGAACTGAACTTATTTTTACTAAACTGAATTTATTTTTACTTAATATTATTTTTTTAAGGTGAAGTGAACAGGGCCTAAGATTTGTTTTGTTTGCCATTTATGGGAGATTTTTTGTAAATTGAGGGTTTGCAAAATGTTGTGCCCTCACGAAGAAAAAAAAAATCATAAATATATTGATTAACTGATACTTTTAATTTGACACCTCAGATTTAAAACCATGAACCCGCAAATGAAATTGGCCTTGATTAATAAGTGTATGGATAAAACACAAAACACTTGGTTTTGCAAATCATCTCAATTGTTAAGCAAGATTCATCATTTATAGCCCTTAAAAAAACACTTTATTTGTACCAAAATAACTTGAACACTATTGTTCAATGTTCATGATGCGATAGCTATTGGATCTTCTTTTGCTAGCCTCAAATGGATAAATATCACTATATATGTGAGAAGAGAAGGGAATGTAGTAGCTCACAACTTAGTAAAATTTCTTCTTGAGCAAATTTGGGAAAATTTATTCCTTCTGAAATTGCCCCTTATGGCCTTATGTATTCATGGCCACTCTTTTTATGAATGATTAAGTTGCTCTTCCTTTCCCAAAAAAAAAAAAAAAAAAAAAAAAAAAAAAAAAAACTTAAACACTTCTTTAGACACAGAGTTTTAGGTAATAAGCAGTTAAAAATCGTAAAATGTTATCAATTGTTATTTAACAATAAAAAAAAAATTGATGCGACAGGATATAGGAGATAATAAGCCATTATTTTATTTAACAATTAGATATCATAAAAGATAGTGGTGTTTTGTATATATGCGTACGTGTGTGCGAACGCGAGCACATGTGTTCACACACATGTGAAGTTAAAAAAGAGTGGTACTGTAGTGTTTTGGTAATGGAAGAAGGGATATTAGTACAAATTACAAAGTAACATTTATCTTGATTAGAAAGTGTTCAGATTATGTGAAGCTAGTAAATTAAAAGATGGAAATAAAAAAGTATTTGACTAATATGGAATGTGAGTGTCAAGTTAAGTTTGATCTAGCGGGAAATATTGCACCTTCCAACCTTGAGGTTGAGGATCCCACTAAAAATACAATGAATGATCAGGATCCTTTATCCTTTTCACTCATTTTTAAAGTGTCTGTGCCGTAAATACTGAACCAAAAAAAGGGTTGAATAGTTAAACATGGACCATCATCGAAACCTTGGGCTTTTGGTAGATAAGAATGTGAGGCCAGCCCTAACCCAAACCATAGAATTGGTTGCACAAAACAAAAATTAAAGGAATTAAGCCTTGAATCAAGGGTAAGGGACAAGATAGGCCCGGGCCTACGAAATTAAGGGAATTAACACTTCTATCATTTGCTCTTTTCATTTTAAATTATACTTGTAATAAATAGATAAATAATTAATATATTTTGTTTGTATTAGGCAATCAAATTTATCTCTAAATCAAAGACAAATGTCAACAATTAAGGTACACTGATTAAAAAGGAAAGAGAGTGGAAGCAAATTTTTTGAAGATCACATGTGGGCCACGTGACTAGCACACACCTGTGCCACTATGTGGGGGTACCAAACACAACATTGAAGGCGTTGACTTATTGTTACCCTAAACTATAAACAACAGTACAGCACCACATAGACACAGATATACTCCCTTCATCTTTTTTTATTTGTGTCGTAAGATTATTTTATAAGGTTTGCATTTGAAATTATTGTGTTGTTTTCTTTGATAAATTTTCTCATTTACAATCTCTTGTTTTCGCTCTCTCCTATCAACCCTAATTGCCACTTTGTATGTACATATATATATATATAAAGTGAGCTTTGGTATATAAAACAATAAAAATGGGAAGGAGAAAGGATACAATAGTTTTATATGGAGTATATTCTATATTTGTGGTTTATGTTAGGTCAATTATATGTTGGGATCAATCTATTGAGCGATTGGCCAAAGATAGGTGGTGACCATCGAATCAATAAAATGCATTTAATTGAAGAAAAAAATCTATGATATCAAAGTTGCGTAATTGATAAGCTTATGAATTTATGATACTTTAATAATAAAATCTTATATAAAACGATAATCTTACATTAGAAAACCATTTCACTTAAATCTTATGGATAATCGAATTGTTATGCTCAATGAGCTATACTTCATAATAAATAAAGTTACAATTTGAAATTGTTCACCAAAATATTTAACAATGGCTCCACGCAATAACATGTGCACTTGAAGGAATTTCTTATTTTTTGTTTTTGTATAATATAATGTTAATTAAATTATTGCGGCCTTGATGGTAGGGATCCCTTACCTTTTCTCTCACTAAGAGTGCCTAACCCAATCTGTGAGAAATGAGAGTTTCCGAATTTAATTGATATGATAATTTTTCTTTCCTGCCAATAAAATAATGACATCTATTAATGGAGGTATGTATGTAGTGTAAGGATGTTTTTCTTGGAATAGCAATAGAATTAATTATTCATCTCCTACTAATCGATTTCAAGCTTAAAATGTTAGTTGAAGTTCTATAGGGACATCCTATCATGTAGAGTGACTAGTTAACTAATGATCGAAGTAGAATTAATTAATGAGTCTTATGAGATCTAAAAGTGACAAATTACGCAAAAACTCCATTACTAAGCATTGTTTCAATACGTTTAATCATTTTAGGGCTATACCATTTATTCAATTTGTGTTGCTAGAGTTTCATCATATAAGAGGTAAAGGCACGTAGTTATCGTCATTAAGCAATATAAAGTTATTAGGTACAAAAATTGGTGTATAGTGTATACAAATCAACAAAGGTGTGCGTAATTAAAAAAACAACCACATATAATACGAAAACGGGCTTGGGTCACATCCGTCATAAGTGTCAATATTTTCTTCTGTTCAATGAGGTGAGTAGCCCCTTGCCTTATGAAGTAAACTCAATTTTTTCTTCTGTTCAATGTGGGATACACATCTCAATATTCAATTTTAACCTCTGTTCACTTCACCTTAAATAAATAATATTCAATAAAAATCAGTAACTTTAGAAAAGAAATATAATTAAGAAAAAATAATTTCAGTTCAGTAAAATTAAGGAAATTTTAGAAAATAACACCACAAAAAACCTAAAATTTGATTATAACACCACAAAAAAAAAAAAAAAAAAAAAAAAAAAAAAACAAACTCAAAAAATTGATTTCACCACCTTGTAACGGATTTTTAGATGAAGTCTGTATTGGGGCCATAACAGACATGTGTCAAATGCTTATAGGTTTAAAAAAATTAATTAATAAAAAGAAAAAAAAAAACCCCTAACCCCAAACCCAACCAGCCCCACCACCGGCACCACCTTCCCTTGTTGTGTCGATGCCCTAACCCACGTCGCCGGCATCCTCTGCCTTAACCAAAACCAGCGAAACCAGCCCAATCACCCTTTCCCCCCTTCCCCATCCCCAAAAACCACCTTTCCCCCCTTAATCGAGGCTGAACACGAAGCGGTTTGGGTATCAGAAGTCAGTTTGGGGTTAGAGAATTGAGAGGCGGAGATTTGGAGAGGGTGGCGGAGGAAGGAGTATGTGGTTTTGGGGTTAGTGGGTAAAAGGACGGCGTAAATGGAAGATTTGGGTTAGTTGGCAGGTGGTGGTTTTCAGGTAAGAGGAAGTGGTTTTACGGGAGGGGGAAGGGAGGAAACAGTGGTTTTCGGGGAAGGGGAAAGGGTGGCTAGGGCTGGTTTGCCAGTTTTGGTGGAGGCAAAAGGGGTGCCGACAGCTGGATAGGTGGCGTCGTTGGTGGGGCTGGCTGGGCAGATGGCGTCGGTGGTGGGGCTGGCTGGCAGGTGGCGCTGGTGGTGGGGCTGGCTGGGTTAGGGGATAGTTTTTTTTTTTTTTTAACCAATAGGCTATTGATACTTGTCAATTATGGCCCCACTAACGGATTCCATCCAAGAATCCGTTAAGTGGTGGTGAAATCAATTTTTTGGTTTTTTTTTTTTGTAGTGTTATAATAAAAGGTTTTTTTTTTTTGTGGTGTTATAATCAAATTTTTGGGATTTTTACGGTGTTATTTTCTAAAATTTCCTAAAATTAATTCAAGTTAAATAAAAATAATTTCAGTTCAAAGAAATCTAAAATTAAGTGAATAGGGCTTTTTTTTTTTTGATAGGGCGAGCTTTACTTTTACGCTCAATTAATGTGGAACAAGCTGGACAACACTTCCTCTCACACGTGAGTTTGCTCATTGACTCAACACATCCTTTGATTTAATTTAGATTTTTACACTTTAAACTATTAAAGTATTTTCATACTCATAGTGCATCACACATTTAATTTAAAGCTCATATAGTCTATAATATACTATTGCTTGATCATTTTCACAATTAATGTACAAGAAATAGTTTTCAAATTGGTACGGGAAATGTTGGAAGAAAAAATTGCAAACAAGTGTAAGTCTTGATGCCATATAGATGCTTTTACATACCATCAACTTCAAAAAAGGAGGTGCATTAGTGAAGTTTTCTGTTTGTTACTAATCAGTCGAAAGAAGATGCATTTAGACTAATTAGCTAGATTTGACATAACATGACAATTTCATTTATTCATGAAATTAAGAATATGATAAGATTTGAAGGAAACATTACCTAAAAATGATCTTAAATGGGTCTCCTTTTTTTAATAACACTCCTAATTATATTTAATTGACATTAAAAACATGTGTGACACGAACAATGCGTCAAGTTATTACTTTCGGAATCATATTGCACTATTAATTAATACGTGTTGAATTGGTGAGTTCGACTTCTTTTGTTTATCGTGAAACCTTTGTTAATTCTAATTTTGCTTGTTTAGTAGATGTTTTATATGTTTAGGTTGATCATATATATATATATAAAGAAGCATAGCAAAATCTTGTATGTTATTCAATGACATGAAAAAAAGATGTAATAAAATTAAAATTAATTTGCAACCACAAGCTTGTTGAAATTAGGAAATAACATAAGAGCAAATGAAAAGAAATTTGGAAAATTAATGTTCAATTTTACCAGATTCAAAGTAAAATAGTATATACTTCGTATGAGTGAAGTTTGAAAGCATAGCTAATACTCTAATAGATACATAAATAAGATAGGAGGAATTCCAGTTCATCTCCTTAATAAACGTTTATCAAGTGACATTATTATAATAAAAATGACTAGGGATCTGCAAAATAAGAGGAAAAAAATATTTTCCAAACCAGTTGTCCAGCTGAATGCTAAAAGGAATTTAACGGAGTGAACAACTTTTTTTACTGACCACATTAAGCTTATAGTAACTAATACCTTTGAAACTTACCTGTAATTATATCGTTATTATCTTTCTATTACTTCAAGGCTTCAAGCTTTCATCATCTTTTATTCTTTTTCAACCACTACTGTATGAATGCATGATGCTATACACCAATAATTTCATAACACGTACAGTATTTCGGATTTTCATATATAAAGTGCTCATTTGTTGGACACAAAAAGTATGTAATATTGCATAAGAATACATTCTTTTCCATATAGTTTAATTCTAGGAATTGCTATGTGTTGTTTGGTTGAGCATCAAAGTTTACTTTTAATGGGAAGTTTCAAACTTTCAAATATACATAGAAGAGCCTAATAAGTGAGAACCTTTCTTCATTTTGTACGTTTAAAATAAAAGATCTCAAGATTTTGCCACCCAAACCTCATCTTCCAACACATTTCTTAGCAATTCTTACTTCCCGTGAATTTTTATGGCAACTAAACAGCCACCAATAACGTTTACTACTTGTGCATGGTGTGTCATCTCACCACAACCACACAACCACTAGTAGTAGTAGAGTTTACTACTTGTGTCGAGCATGGTATATCTCACCACAACCATCATGGCATCACTGCTTTAACAAAGCGTACTGGGGTGTATAATACTTCATCTAATTACATAAAATACAAAAAATTGATCAACATATCGGTCAATACACAATTTTGACTATTAACATCCTTAATCATATATTTTTAAAAAATTAAATATTAACATATATTAATAACATTTGAGATGAATCCCACATCTTACATAATAACATTTGTAATATATGATGGATTGATGGGTGAACCCAAAAGGCACATTTTTAATTATGGCCAGTCTTTCATAATTAATCCAATGATGGGTGAACCCAAAATACATACCCATACAGAGTACTAGTGTATTAAAAACAACTTAATTCCTTTTTGATCTACATTTTTCTTACTTCGAATATTCTTACACTGTTATACACTTATACGAAGTACATACAATGATGTATGGGAATATAATACTGGAAAAGAGGAAAAATTATTAAAATAAATAAAATAAATAAAATAAAAAATAAATAATAAAAAAAAAAGGTAACATGCTCTAAAATTAAGTTTAAGATCATCCCCGGTTTTTAAATCTCTAGCAAGAATTTCTGAATTTCTTCAGCAACAGCCTTGGGGTACTCTTCTTGAGGCAAAAGAGCACCGGGTACTTCAACAAACTTAGTGACCCCTTTAGCTCCTCGGAGAGCTTCCATCTCAGCCTTTGACCTCTTAGGAGCACCGGAAGTTGAGACTATTAGAACAGGAATGTTCCCCTCCATGGATGCAAAAGTATCAAGAAATTCCTCTCGAGATTTGACAGGATCTAGGAGGCCTGTCAAGAAAGCAGCAGGTACATATCGAGCTCCTTCCTTCTTTGTCAACGCATATCTGCTCTGCACAATTTCTGGGGTAACATTTGCAGGATCGGCATAAACATGAGACTTGTACTGGGATTGAATCGCATTTTCGTTACTGACAAGAACATTATACATCATCCAACCCAAAGCTGGGGCCCTTAAGGTTCCCCTGAGAAGCCCATACCTATAAATTTACAAGAAACAAGACCTAGATATCAGGGAGTCCGGAGTTGAAGAGAGAATAGATGGTACAATGCAAAATTGATCAAGAGCTGCACATGGTTTCATGTAGCACAATAAACAATACCCATGTCTTTAATTGAAAGGTCACGTTTCTGTTACATGCTGTACATATGTACCAAACAACATATTACCTCCGTTTCATATTATTTGCAATGATTAGACATTTTTCTACTCACACTTTATGTCAAATCGTTGCAAATAATATGATATGGAGGTAGTACCATTTTTAGATTAAGGTAAAATCTTAACCTTCCTATATTATTTTTCATCATATATACCTTCACCCAAAAAATAAAGAATTATTGATACAATGATGATGTGAAAACTTGAATGGTGATAGACAATTATGCCATTGTCCCCGTCAAATGAGGCATATACCAAGGGTCTACAAGAGTACTGCATGAAAACTTGAGATTATAATTAAAAATGATAACAAATGCTGATAGATACTTATGCTCTAAAATTCAAACATCAAGTTGATCATTTAACGTGATAGATAATTATGTCATTAACTCTATTTCTGTCAATGAATCTCGGTCAAATGTAGCATATACTAAGGGTCTACAAGAGTACTGCATGAAAACTTAAGATTATAAATGATAACTAATGCTGATAGATACTTATGCTCTGATTTTTCAAACATCAAGTTGATCATTTAACGTTAAGAGAGACCATACCTAACATCTAGTACTCAAATGTCTAAGGAACATTATATAAATGAATAACCCTCACCCCGCCAACCTCTAGTACCCCTTATCTCATGAAAAAAGTTGTGTCTATTATGCTACAAGTGAAAGCAGCACACTGGAAAAGTAAAGACCAAAAGAAAGGAAAACTCCTTAACGCATAATGATCGAGACAATTTTTATAAGGAACAGTGAAACTTAGAACAGTGAGATAATATGGAAAATTGCCATTAAAACTAATGAGTCCCGACCATGTGTGGCCTTCACTCAGGGACGACAGAAGAAATACATGTAAACTTAGGATGATCATGTAAAAGATAATGATAGCCACTTGTGCTTCAATTATTCAAGCATCAAATTGATCATTTAATGTCAGAAAGACCATACCTTACATCTAACACGCAAATGTCTTAAGAAATTGGAAAAACGAATACCCCTCCTAACCCTTTATCACATATTATTGTGTCTAAAAAAAAATTTCACGACGAAGGAAGAACACCAGAAAGGTAAAGATCAAAAGAAACAGAGGAGGTATGCACCTTAAGAGAAGGTAAGACTATAAATTGAGACATTTATTCTGAGGGGAAAATATTACTGTAATTTCAGCAAATATGTAGATGTCAACTGCATTTATGATATCAGTCATATTACAATCCTTGTAGTGATCATTTGACAACATTTTTAGAATCTGTGAGATGTTTCGGAGAATTATTCAGTATTTATTACCTGGATTCCATATTGGTATCACGTCCAAAGACAATTGGAAGAGGACCAGCCCAGGTTGGAGCTACAGCTATGATGGCTGCTGGCTTCACTAAACCCTTCTTAGCAGCTAGGACTGTCATAGTGGCAGCATGTCCACCCCCAACAACCACCTAATCATTGCCTGTCTTTGTACCAGAAAAGCATAAGAAATATAAGTAGCCACAAATTTTTGATGACGATAAAATTAATACTCTGTAACAAATAGAACCTCAATGCATAAATAGAAGAAGTTCAGAGGAAAGCTTGTAGTACAAGACATTAGCAGCAATTAGCTTCAAAAATGTAGGGAAAAGCCACAACAGCAAGAATTCCACACAAAACACACTAATCACAGACTATAAAAACTAGCAGCTTATATCAAACAATATACATGGAATACCGAGATAACAAATACTTCCTCAGCCACTGAATAGCTACTCTTCACCAGTTTGAGATAACAAATACTTCCTCGGCCACTAAATAACAAATAGGGAATGTTGCAATATTTGTGAAACTTCATAAAATGGTAATTGTTACAATATTTGGGGAAAGGAGGAAGAAACAATCAAAATGATGAACCAATTTTTACACTCCCTCTGTCCCATAATATAGTTCCTGTTTTCCTATTTTGGAGACCCAAAATGTTGTTCTTGTTTCTATTTTTGGATAGTATGATCTTTATACCCTCATTTTTTTTAATTTATTCATTGTACTTCCTACATTACCCTTCAATTTTGCACATGCCTTGTACTTTTTTCCTCTTCCTCTCACAAACTTTTGTCTATAATTGTACTTTTCACTTTTATTAATGTAATTCATCTACTTTCTCCTCCTATTTCTCAAATACCGTGAAAAAAACACAAACAGGAACTATATATTGGGACTGAGGGAGTAAAAAAAAAAATGGTCGGACCAGAGGAGGCCATACTAATTGTAGCCCACATAGCACAAGGATTAACAAGGCCACCAGCCCAACATAATAGAAGAAAACGAGAATATACAATTCTTTCATAGAGAAGGACAAAAGGCAACTTTCCACAGCCAACTTTAAATATCATATTCAAATTAATGCCTAGGTATTGGTGCTTTCTATTTGGTGATGCTGTTAAATTGCCAACAAATTCTAAAGGAAATGCTCCCATTTACCTCCGTTCTTAGAAGAAAAATTCCCACATATAAATAGAAAGAAGACAATCTCGTATCATGCGTGCTTTTTTGTTGCTATTTTGGGGTCTATATGGCTTCACAAGGGATGTATTCAAGCAAGAGAACCCAACCCCTACCTGAGTGATGAAGATGGCAAAAAAAAAAAAAAAAAAAAAAAAAAAATACCACCGTAAGACTCCATACGTTCAACAGCACCACCCCCCCCCCCCCCCGGCTATTTTATTCAAAGGCTATGGGCAGAGGCAACAATTTTAAACTGATTCATGGTGTGATTGGGTTTTATGGCAGTGTCGCTAGTGTGACATAAGCTTTATGCTGGTGGCTTGGTGGGTCAAGAGTTGGTGCTTCCTTGGCACTGCAAGCTGAAGGATTTGCAATCCTGCAAGGTCTGCTCAGTTGCTCAATTCCTCATAATTAGGTATTCCAGGGGCAACGGTCCTAACAGATAGTTTGCCGCTCATCCAGAGCCTTCAGAAGCACGACTTCACCTATTAGATTTAGCAAATATTATAAAGGACATTAGGTTTTTATGTAGTATATCTTCAATTTGCTGCATCTCTAAGATTAGTAATCTGCCCTTAATCCAGCCCATGAAATGACTATTATAGCCCAGAGGAATGGGCTGCCTATCTTCCACTGTAATATATATATATATATATATATATATATATATATATATATATATATATATATATATATATATATATATATATATATATATTTATGTAGCATATACTCCGTATCTAGGATATAATACTATCAATTTCAGATTTTCAGGGCAAGAAAAAAAGAAAATGAGCAGATGGAAGCAATCGAGTACAAGCAAACATTTAGCAGCTATCAGCAGTTAAAGCAAAGAGAACGACATAAACAATATGCATGTTATATAAATCTCTTGTACTTGAGGAAAAAAAGTGTACACGTCTAGGACATGAACAAAAACAACAACAGCAAGAAAATTTTAAGAAGACAAAAAAGTAGGTATTACTGTATTACCACTAACTAGCAATCAAAGTGAGAAGCGCAAAAACAACAACATGAACAATAGAGATCATTCAGAATTAGGCTTAAGAATCATTGATGCAGATGAGCCATCCTAAAGTTTCCGTAACACCAGCATATAGGGCAGTCTACTGATATTAATCACATGATTCACATCATACCATGATAGTGAATTGCATCCTCTAGAGTCTAGACACTTTGCATTGAACATAGTTTTGTCACATTTCGAACCTATATATGTTACCTTGACAAAAGTAGATACAGTCACACATTTGAGTGACAAGCATGCAGACTCAAAATATGTTCCATGGGAACACTATCATAAAAGTGGACATGAGTGTAGGGACCAGGGGTTTATGAAACGATTATTGACTGTTGAAGACGTTTAGAAGTGCTTTTCATGATGCATTGATGTGACAACATACATACACATTTCAGTTTGACTTCTCACACAACTCTCGTTTGTAGCTCTCCATATTCATTTCTCTAGAATATGTGGTTCATGGGAATTGAATGTCCAAGTGAAATATAGAGTATTGATAGGTATTAAGTATCTTATTCTGTTAGAGACTAAGAGATATTTTAATAGAAGACTACGACAGAGAGAGGATAACTGAAAAGTTAAACATAATAAAATTCCAACATCATGAGGCTAGTATAAACTACGAAGTCAATGACATTCAAGTATCATTTTTACTATGTAATTGATAGGTATTAAGTATCTTGTTCTATTAGAGACTAAGAGATATTTTAATTGAGACTAAGACAGGGACATGATGAAATGAGAAGTTGATCATAACAAAATTCCAACATCATGAGGTTACTATAAACTACAAAGTCACAGACACCCAAGTCCCATTTGTACTCCCACCTCCCCCCCCCCCCCCCAAACACACACACACACTCTTCTTTAGGATTTACAATGAAAAATTTGTCTCAAATAAGGGCACTCCAAACTTCAAGAAACCTTGACCACGAGATACAATGCTTACTCTCAAAAGCATGCTTGTTCTTGAAAGCAATAAACAAACTATTAATTCAAAAAGGCAGAGCGTGGAATCTTAAGTCTACTTCGAAGGATGAAGGAATCCTTCCTATGTGAGGTGCCGCAGTGCCGGTGTTAATGCAAATAGGGATCATCATGGAGACAAGGCCATGGATGATACATGAAGTAATGGATGGAGAGAGGGAGGGGAGATGGAAGTTGAAATGAAGGTGATGTGGATGGTGTGAGGAACAAGAGGGGAAGAGGTGGGGAAAAGGATTCGAATCCCACTTAATTCCATTGTAAAGCATCTTACAACTTTACAAGGGAATTAAATAGGATTCAAACCAAACATAACAATGAAATCCCCTTTGTGATGCCTTTCCCTCGATTAACCTAAATTCCCTTCGCTACAAGAATTTCTTTTATCTAAAACACTTACCCCTTCACCTCACCTGACTTTAATATACTTATGTTTCAGCAAACAGTATTGATACTCCCAAAGCCGGAAAACTAGCTATTAGAAATTAATATTTAGATTACTAAAATAATTTTACAGTCATTTCAATATTTAAAGCAGAACAAATTTATGATGTGACTACTGAAAGAAAAAGGATAGTACACAAGATAGATAGAAACCTCATCATGGTAAAGTCAAAAGTATTTTACAATGCAAAATCAGGAACTTCGGCAACAAAATGATACAGTTACAAGAGCTCATCAGTCTTCATTACCAAAGAACTTGTTTTCTAAACAAACACTACGACAAGGGTATGATACTTTGAAGGTTCGAAACAGACCATTAGCACAAAATGTTTAGAGAGATAACTGAGTACAGCCCATAGATATGGATGTCTTCAGTACTTCAAGTCCATCTATCACAGCTTTTAGCACAATGCAAATCACATAACAGACGGTTATAATATATGACAAACAATATTTTGCAGCAAATCTCATCAAGTCATCATACTTCAAAATTACACAAACACACACATACATTCTATAGCCAAAATTTATTACACACATAATCAACTCGTAACCTATGAATATGAAATGTTCATAACTGTATGAGACAGCCATTTGAGCACACCTGGTTTAAACACAGGACTACCAGGAGAATTAATCAGATCAGCCAGGAACTTCTCCATGACATCCGCAGTATAATCTAATTTCGGCCGGTCCGAGTTCCCGAGACCAGGCCAATCAACAAGAGTAGCCCCAAAATTTTTATCAACATCCTGTTCCAAAATTTCTGATACCACCAAATTCCATTCTTCCATTGTACTAACATCAGAAATTGTGGGTATCATAAGCATATTCTTACTAGGCTTAGAACCCTCCTTTTCATGCTCCTCATAATATATTTTGATTGATTTATCACTGAACTTCCATTGCCAATAATCATTCTGAAAAAAATTCAACAGAAAACTAATGAATATCAGAAAGTAATTTTATACCCACTTCCTTATTTCGACAAATTAAAAATACAATAATTTCATACTAAATTAACCCAGAATTCCTTAAAATGAGCATAATTTTACCAATTTCAATAGAAAAATAAACAAATTTCCACTAAAAAAATATTACCTTTTTTAGAGTAGAGGGCTTATTAGCAACAGATACATTAGAAGAACTGACCGAGGTAGAAGCATTAACTCTGAAATGCTTGAAATTAAGGGATTTTGAGAAATGAGTTGGTTGAGATGATTTAGGTGAAATTAGTTGAAATTGACCTGGGAATTTTAATGGGGAAAATCGAATTGTTGCTGGAAATGCCATAATTGAATGATTTATTGACTGAATCAAAAAGATTAGGGTTACGATTTAGTAGGAAATATGAATAATGAAATTAAGAATTTTTGTTAATCAAAAAAGAATAATTTATCGCGTAAATTATGAGAGTATAATCGAATGATTCTGAGTACTGGCCTACTGGGTATAAGAGTATTTGACCTTATTTGAGTTCAATTTTTTGTGCCCACGATTACTTTGAATAATAGTACTCGTATTACATTTTCATTCTTAGAACTTTTGTGATGCCAAGATTGCCAACAAGCTTAAGATCTCCCATTAAAAATTAATAAATTAAAATATATCAGATGTCTTCGAAAAGACAATAAATTAAAATATATAAATATAATTAAATTATTATTACAGCGCGACTGACACACACCAACCACTGATTGGATAACTCTTGATCGATCAAATAACTCCTGACCGAGTAACCACTGACCGACCGAGTAACCTCGAGTGAATAGAGCTTCTCTTCTGATTCCAAGAGACCTTAGGTAATTCCCATCAGCCCTTAAGGCTTTCCAAACACCAAAAAAAACTACTTCCTTTGTTTCTTTTTAATTGACACATTTCTTTAGTCACATTTGCCAATGCACAACTTCAACCACTAATATCTCTAATTACCGATAAACAAAAATTATGAAAAGTTGATATTTTGAAAATATATATCGTGACGAATCTAAGAAAATCCCACATGACTATATTTTTCATTAGATATAAAGCACAAAACACGGTCAAAGGGGAGTGAATGAATAGTGTTAAAGTCAAAATGTATCAACTAAAAAAAATGGAGGTAGTATATATTTTTATATCTACTAGTTGTCCCATCGCGCGCGTTGCGCGCGATAGTCCAGCGTTTTTCTTTTTGCCGTAATTCGTAGCTTAATTAGATGTAATTAATTATAAATTATGTTATATTGCTGATTTATATTGGGAAATTATCAATGATACTCTCCAAGTTTTGACTTTTATCTTTGATACACATCATTAAACTTTGATTATCAGCGATATACCTAAAATTTTTCCCTAATTAATTATAGTAACTAAAACATTAATTAAACGTTTAATTAGGTATAATGACAGGGATTTTGCGATGACTTGACTTAACTAAATCGTCCCCTAGTCATTAACTCTCCCTCTAAACCCAACTGTTGAGTCCCTTAGGTTTTGAATGATGGTTTTGAATGATGACAAACAGCTATGGGAAACAGGTTTTAATAAGTGTTGAAAACAGTTGGTTGGAACCAGCTATAATAGAACACTGTTTTCCTAGATAAGTTATTGATTATATGAGTTATCTATTGAACCAACTTATCTATATACAGGAAACAGTTAGATGATAAATGTGCTATGTACTGGTGGGGAACCAGTATGAACCGTTTCCTTGACTGCTATGCGGAAAAGCAGTCACATACTCTTTATTGTGCATTAACCATGTTACATGTGCAGTAGTTGAGTTGATTCCAAGACTTGGAGCATAGAAGCCTTTCGAAGATATTTCGAAGAAAGATTGTTTGCTCATAATAGAAGTATTCAAGGAAGATTCAAGTCTTGAAGATTACATGAAGAAAAGACGATTTATGCTTTAATATGTTATCTAGGTTTTCATGTAATATGCTCCGTAGTATGCTTGCATGTTTGGGTTATATAAGTGCTTAAAAGTATATTGAAGTATGATATGAAATCTTGTACAAAGTTGGAACAGGTTTCATAACATGTTTCAATTCAGGGAACCAGGTCGGGGAACCAGGTTCACTGTACGAAATATTCGAGCTGCCGTTTTGGAAAAAGATTTTACAAAAAGATTTTTTCGAAAAGATTATTTTGAAAATATTTTGTGCAGCTGGAAATAAGATGAAATATTCTTGGTTACCTAAAAACTAGGAGTATTTATCTTAATTGATTCTATCTTTGTGATTAAATCAAATAAGATAAATACTTTCCTAAAATTACAATATATCTTATTCTCTAAGATTGTGTGATTTAAGGAAACTAGGTTTTAGGAATCTAAGCTTATATAAACTCATCTTATTTCACATATTTCGTGTGCCTCTCCAGAAATTAAAAAGAGCAATTATTTGAGAGCATATACTTAAGCACTAATCCCATTCATCAAGTTATATACAAGAGCATTCTAGTACAAAAACATTTTCTCTTAATTAGCTTCGTAGAAGTGAGATCAAAGGAGAGTTCTTGATTCTTGTATTGAGTCTTTAACAAAGGGGTTAAAGGCTGGGTGAGTGTTTGTGAGTTCAAACACATTGGGCTTACGAGTGTAAGTCGAGAGCACACTCGGAGTAGAGTGTGGGGTTTGCTGGTTCCCGGAGTAGGCAAACAGCAGAGTGTTCTTTGTCTTTGTTTTTCGGAGTAGATTAATAAAGAACTTAGGATAGGAGGACGTAGGCCTGAGTTGGCTGAACCTCGTTAAATTTGTTGTCTTCTTTATTGCTTATTTATATTCCGCTGCGTACGGGAACCAGCACAACTGGTTCCTCACACATAATCCGAAAAGAAGCAAAATTAGCCAACGATTACTTAACACTCAATTCACCCCCCCCCCCCTCTTGAGTGCCCATTGAACCTTCAATTGGTATCAGAGCCTAAGCTTCTCGAAAGAGTAACATCTAGAGGAGTTAAGAATGAGTACTCAAGAATTAAGTGCAATCGGTTATGACAACAAGTCACCCAAGTTTAATGGAAATAATTATGCTTGGTGGAAGAACAGGATCCAGAATGTTATCATGGGTATTGATTATGAATGCTGGCTCGTAGTTAAAAATGGTCCTAATATCATTCTCAAGACAGATGTTGAGGGGAACCAGGTTCCCAAGAAAGATAGCGAATTGGTCACTGCTGATTACAAGTTGCTGGAGAAGAATGCTAAGGCAATGTCAATACTACAACAAGCAATAGGTGAGACTGAAACAAATCGTATATCTGGCTGCAGTAGTGCTAAGGAGATATGGGACACCCTTGAACTTGCGTTTGAGGGAACCAGTGAGGTAAAACGGTCTAAAATTGATTTAATCATGTCTAAATATGAATTGTTTGCCATGAATAAAAATGAAAAAATCAATGATTGCTTTCGTAGGTTTATGACTATTGTAAATGATCTTAGATCTCTTGGTAAAAATTTATCTGACGAGGATCTTGTGAGAAAATTATTGCGTAGTTTAACAGATGCATGGACAGCCAAGGTAACAGCAGTATATGAAGCAAAGGATCTGTCTACCTTGTCTCTGGAACAGCTGATTGGTTCCCTTATGACTCATGAGATGCTGATTGACTCTAAGTCTGAGAAGGAACCAGCAAGAGGCATGGCGCTTAAGGGAACAGTAGAAGATGATGAAGATGAAATTAGCATGATTGCAAAAAGATTTGAGAGATCTCTTCGAGATCAAAGAAAGAATTTCAAAGGTAAGCATTTTAAAAACTATAAAAAATCTAACTCTAATTCTTCTTCTACAGGATGTTTCAAGTGTGGAGAAAAAGGACATCTTATTCGAGATTGTCCTAAGTGGAATGACAAACAGTCTAAATCCGGAGATAAACAAGCATACAAGAATGCCATGATAGCTTCCATGTGGGGAGACTCTGACTCAGGGTCAGATGAAGAAGAAGGATCACCCAACTCAGATGTTTGCCTAACTGCCTTTACAAACATCAAGGAAAACAACACTGGTCCAGGAACCAGAGGGGGAACCAGTACATTCAACAAATGCTTTATGGCAAAGAAGGATGTACTACATGAACGCAAGGTAAGCTTAGAGCAAATTAGAGAAGATATGCATGAATATGATAGAGAAAATATGCTTGCTTGTATTGATTCCTTACTAGATGAATGCTATAAACTAAGTGAAACATACATAACTTGCAAAAGAGAATTAAAAGAAAAACGTGGTGAATGTAATATTGCTATTGCTAGTTGTGATCATCTAGAAGGAGTCTGTTATGAACTAAAAAATCAAGTAGCAGAACTAGAGGTTGAATTGGACAAGTGTAAAGTGGAACTAGAAAAGGAAAGATCGTTTGAACCAATTGATGGTGAAGAGGATCTGACCTCCTGGTTCCCTAGAGACTTATCAACCACTAGTGATACTCTTGATTTTTCAGTAGCTATAAGTAAAGCAAATTCGTGTACTAGAACTTCCTTGTTGAAGGCCTTTGAAACATTGGCTTACAACCTGGAAAACTCTCACAAGGAAATTGCTTCACTTAAAGCTGCACAATTCACTGTTTCCCCTACAGGTACCAGTGTAGATGTCAGTAATACGATTGATAAGTATGAAAGTAATATTTGTGATTTGCATGCGAAAATCAATCAACTGAAAAAGGACAAGCAACCAGTGGTTGTTGACATGTCTATTGACTCTATGGTTTCAAAGCTTAATCTACAATTCGAAGCTTTAAAAAGTAACTTTGATTTTCTTAAAGAGAAAAACGAATTGTTAACTAAAACACTTGAAACCAGAGAAAAAGAACTTAATGATAGTCATAGACATGTGGAAAAATTATTGAATGCTCAAGAATCCTTAAATTACCTGACTTCATCAAGAGGAAACAGAGGAAAAGTTGGTCTTGGCTATACTAGACAGAGAACCAGGACTAACTGGTCTCCCAGAGAAACCACCTGGATCAAAGAATATCAACGAGGCAAGTATGTCATGACTAAAGAAATGCATGTGTGTTTTCATTGTGGTAAAAATGGACATAAGATACATGAATGTCCAGCTAAGAAAATTAGTGCTAATAAGAACAGCAAGGGTGTAAAATATGTGTGGAGAAGAAAGGATCAACAAGATGTTAATGTTGTTGAAAAGGGACCTAAGTATGTTTGGGTTCCTAAAACTAATGTTTGATTTGCTCTTGCAGGCTAGAGTGAAGGGAGACACCTATTGGTATTTGGACAGTGGTTGCTCAAGACACATGTCCGGGGATAAAGATCAATTCCTTTCACTAGTGGCCTTTGATGGAGGAAGTGTCACCTTTGGGGATAACAGCAAGGGAACCATCACTGGTTTAGGTAAGGTTGGTAAGACACTTTCTAACGCAATAGATGATGTTTATTATGTTGAAGGCTTGCAACATAATCTCTTGAGTATTTCTCAATTATGTGACAAAGGTAATATAGTTGAGTTTCAAGCCAACCTATGTCACATAGTTAACTCACAAACAGGAGAACTTGTATGTGAGGGAACCAGGAAGCATGATGTTTACATCACCTTCTTAGATAAAATCCCTCAAGACAAGTCCATTTGTTTGAGAGTTGTTTCTGACAATAATCAATGGATTTGGCATAAGAGGTTTGGACATGCTAGCCTAACACTTCTAAACAAACTTAAAACACGTGACTTAGTTGTAGGCCTTCCTAACATTAAGTATGAAGCTGATAAAGTTTGTTCTGAATGTGTAAGGGGGAAACAGGTCAAAATTTCTTTTAAGTCTAAAACTGTTTTGAGTACCAGCAGACCCTTCGAACTTGTACACATTGATTTGTGTGGTCCCATGAGAGTACAAAGTCGAAGAGGTCATAGATATGTCTGTGTTATGGTTGACGATTATTCTAGGTACACTTGGGTAATGATGTTACACACAAAGGATGAAACGTTTGAAGAATGGGTAACATTGGTGAAACAAGTGGAGAACCAGCTCACCCACAAGCTGGTCTCGGTAAGATCAGACCATGGTACTGAATTTGATAATGCTAACTTTATTGATTATTGTAGGGAACATGGAGTTAATCACAACTTCTCAGCCCCTAGAACACCTCAACAAAATGGTGTTGTAGAAAGGAAGAATAGAACTCTTGAGGAGATGGCGAGGACGATGCTCATTGAGAGTGGTCTCCCAAAGAGTTTTTGGGGAGAAGCTGTTGACACTGCTTGCTATATATTGAATAGAGGTCTCATTAGACCAAAGTTAAATAAGACTCCCTATGAACTGCTTAAAGGTCGAAAGCCCAACATTACATACTTTCGCATTTTTGGATGTAAATGTTATGTGCATAATAATGGGAAGGACCAGCTTGATAAATTTGATCCTAGAAGTGATGAGGGAATCTTCCTTGGATACTCTTCTCACAGCAAAGCATATAGAGTCTTTAATAAAAGGACTCTTCGTGTTGAGGAGAGTGTCCATGTCATTTTTGATGAATTTAACATGTCTTCTGAGATTGCGCAGGTACAACCTGATGAAGTGATTGGATTGATGGATTTCACGGGGAACCAGTATACTGGTCCCACGGATGAAGTGCAAGCAGATCTAGGCCTACCAAATACTCCACCAGATGATAATGATGAAGTGCCTAGAGAAGAAAATGAAGATAATGAGGACTCTGAAGGGGAACCAAGTCCTGATGGTTCCTCAAATAATAGACAGGTAATGAGTTCAGGGGGAACAGAAGAAGGTACCACCCCTGAACCTGAGGTAAGTAATGATAGAGGAAACAACATGAATGTGAATCCTCCTGGCTCCTCAGAAGAAGGAGAGATCCATGAACATGCTGGTTCCCAACTTAATGAGAAAGCTCAAAACAGTCTTAATTTTAAAAGTTATAGATATCAATCTTCTCATCCCACTGATCAAATAATTAGTGATATAAATAAGGGGATTCAAACGAGAACAAATGTTTTTCAAAACTTTTGTGCTTTCTATTCTTTCCTGTCTAATGTAGAGCCTACTGACTATAAAATGGCATTGACTGATCCTGATTGGGTACTAGCTATGCAAGATGAGTTAAATCAGTTTCAGAGGAACCAGGTTTGGCACCTGGTTCCCCGTCCCAAGGAAAGATCAGTCATTGGCACTAGATGGGTCTTTAGAAACAAGTTAGATGACCTTGGTACTATAGTCAGAAACAAAGCAAGGCTAGTGGTGCAAGGGTACAATCAACAAGAAGGAATTGACTATGATGAGACGTTTGCACCAGTAGCTAGGCTAGAGGCTATTAGGATTTTAATTGCTTATGCTGCTCACATGAATTTTAAGCTGTTTCAGATGGATGTAAAGATTGCCTTCCTCAATGGATATTTAAAGGAAGAAGTATATGTGGAGCAGCCACCTGGTTTTGAAGATGCACTGTTCCCCCAACATGTGTACAAGTTGGACAAAGCATTATATGGGTTGAAACAAGCTCCGAGGGCTTGGTATGAAAGATTGTCCAATTTCTTGATGGCAAATGATTACAAGAGGGGAACAGTAGACAAGACCTTGTTCATAAGAACCAGGGGGAAACACTTGATTGTAGTACAAATTTATGTTGATGATATTTTATTTGGTGCTACTAATCAAGTTTTATGTGATGAATTTGCTAATCTTATGCAGAGTGAATTTGAAATGAGCATGATGGGAGAACTAGGATTCTTCCTAGGGCTGCAGATTAAGCAAATGGATGATGGAATAATGATCCATCAACAAAAGTACTTAAAAGAGTTGCTGAAAAAATTCGGCATGGAGAACAGCAAAGCTTATGATACACCTGTTCCCCCATCTACAAAATTAGATGCTGATCTTAAGGGAAAAGATGTTGAAGCTTCTCTTTATAGAGGAATGATAGGTTCTCTACTTTACCTAACAGCTAGTAGACCTGACATTGTGTTTTCTGTTGGTTTGTGTGTTAGGTTTCAAAGCAATCCAAAGGAATCTCACTTGAAGGCTGTTAGAAGGATACTTAGGTATCTTGTAGGAACAGCAAATCTGGGATTGTGGTACCCCAAAGGCAGTACCATTGATCTTATTGGATACACAGATGCAGATTATGCTGGTTTCTTAGTTGATAGAAAGAGCACATCAGGTATGGCACACTTTCTTGGCTCTTGTCTAATTTCATGGGGTTCTAAAAAGCAAAATTCAGTGGCCCTATCCACAGCAGAGTCTGAATATATAGCTGCAGCTTCATGCTGTTCCCAGCTACTGTGGATAAGGAACCAGCTGAAAGATTTTGGTGTTATTTATAAAAGTGTTCCTATTTTTTGTGATAACACTAGTGCAATCAATATTTCAAAGAATCCTGTGCAACACTCCAAGACAAAACACATTGAAATAAGACACCATTTTTTAAGAGACAATGTGGAAAAAGGATTGGTGGAGATGTTGTTTTGTAAAAGTGAAGATCAAATTGCTGATATCTTCACAAAGCCTTTGTGTAGAGAGTCTTTTTGTAGGTTAAGAGTCCTTTTAGGTCTAGTTAGATTTTAGGTATTGGCTTCAATTACTTCCTTCAATGATTGGTTAGAATGGTATTCTCTTGTATAGTGTGTGTACATACTTATGTTGATATCTTTCAAGTGTTGTGTAGATGGTTCAAAATCTCAAAAGGATTGAGAATCATTGTTGTAAGAAACAGGTGAAATCAGGCTGAATTGCCAGAAACAGCGTGACATGGTTCTATACAGGTACCAACAAAGGGAAACAGCAGACCAGCTCTGATATGTCATCCGATAATATCTTTTATTTTCGGAAGATTACTATAAGATATTTCCTTTTGGAAGGAATTTATCTTATTTCAGTTATTTAATCCCATATAAAAGGCAAACATATCATATGCCTTATTTATAGTTGGTTGAGATAATTATGGTAAAAGATAATTACCAAATTTTTGATTTCAATTTAAAAATATCCTTTACAGTTGCTTTTTATTGGCTCAACTAACTCTTTTCTTTCCTTCTTCTCTCTTTGTGCTTCATTGTTAAAAATATACACTAACCCTTTGTGCAGATCATCAATCATCATCACTCGAAATTCTCTTTCTCTCTCTCGTATGCTTTAAATTCATCATTGTTCATTCGGTTACTGTTCACTCAAGGAACCAGCTCAGTCTCAGGGGGAACATCAGAAGGAAGCATAAATGTCCTTAAGCCCGAAGTTGGAGGAAATTCAGAAAAGTCAGAGTGAAAAGGATGAAATAGAGGTTGTTGGTTATTATGAGGAGACACCCACTGCTAAGACCATGGTACGAAGTAGAGTAACTCAATTAAAGAAGTTCACTGAGAAGGTGCAGGAGGAACAGTCCATTGACGCTGTTCCAGGATCCAAGAGAAAAAGGGTACCAGCAAGAACCTCTTTGCTTGATTGATGTGATGCTAGTTTTGCACTCGTTATGCAACAAGGAGAACAGTTTTGCACTCGTTATGCAACAAGGAGAACATTCTGAATCAGTACATATCTCTCATGCTTTCTTTAAAACAACAACAACAAAAAAAAAAAAAAAAAAAAAAAAAAATAGAGGAACCAGCAGGTCAGGAAGTGGTTTTGAAACAGATTGGGGAATCACAAGAATATGCTTAGTAATATAATGATTTTGGTTTAAGCAGAGCATGGTGACAAGGATGAAGAGGAATCAGATGATAATACAGAAGATGTTGCAAAGTTCGAGGAGGAGGAAGGGAACGAGAATGATGATGAGGAGTGATGCTGTTTCTGTTCTTGTTTCCTCACCCTCATGTTTATTCTAAAATAACTGATTTTGTTGGTCTGTCTACTTCTCTCCATTCCATGAACTTTCTTTTTGGATGGATTTGGGCTCCTTTGGTTGATCTTTGTTGGCTTGTATGAACTACTAACTCTGCTATGGTATGAACTGTTTGACTAATCTCTTTTTGCAGCATAATGCTTGAATGGTGGTTGATGCCATTGTATGGATAAGCACATTAACTTGTGCACATTGCTTTTACTTGTGGATACTTTTTAATGATGCCAAAAGGGGGAAGTAGTCTGAAGTTGAAGCCTAAGGTTTAGCTAGTTTAGATTGAGTCAGTTTGAGTCTTTTTATTTCGTATTTTCTATTTTCTGTTTAGGGAACCAGTTGTCCTAACTGACTTGTTCCAAAGAGTCTTGAGTCCTTGAAGTTTTTGACGGTTTTCCTTTTGAGCATGTCCACAGGTTCAGGAACTTCAAAAGTTTGTCATCATCAAAAAGGGGGAATTTGTTGAGTCCCTTAGGTTTTGAATGATGGTTTTGAATGATGACAAACAGCTATGGGAAACAGGTTTTAATAAGTGTTGAAAACAGTTGGTTGGAACCAGCTATAATAGAACACTGTTTTCCTAGATAAGTTATTGATTATATGAGTTATCTATTGAACCAACTTATCTATATACAGGAAACAGTTAGATGATAAATGTGCTATGTACTGGTGGGGAACCAGTATGAACCGTTTCCTTGACTGCTATGCGGAAAAGCAGTCACATACTCTTTATTGTGCATTAACCATGTTACATGTGCAGTAGTTGAGTTGATTCCAAGACTTGGAGCATAGAAGCCTTTCGAAGATATTTCGAAGAAAGATTGTTTGCTCATAATAGAAGTATTCAAGGAAGATTCAAGTCTTGAAGATTACATGAAGAAAAGACGATTTATGCTTTAATATGTTATCTAGGTTTTCATGTAATATGCTCCGTAGTATGCTTGCATGTTTGGGTTATATAAGTGCTTAAAAGTATATTGAAGTATGATATGAAATCTTGTACAAAGTTGGAACAGGTTTCATAACATGTTTCAATTCAGGGAACCAGGTCGGGGAACCAGGTTCACTGTACGAAATATTCGAGCTGCCGTTTTGGAAAAAGATTTTACAAAAAGATTTTTTCGAAAAGATTATTTTGAAAATATTTTGTGCAGCTGGAAATAAGATGAAATATTCTTGGTTACCTAAAAACTAGGAGTATTTATCTTAATTGATTCTATCTTTGTGATTAAATCAAATAAGATAAATACTTTCCTAAAATTACAATATATCTTATTCTCTAAGATTGTGTGATTTAAGGAAACTAGGTTTTAGGAATCTAAGCTTATATAAACTCATCTTATTTCACATATTTCGTGTGCCTCTCCAGAAATTAAAAAGAGCAATTATTTGAGAGCATATACTTAAGCACTAATCCCATTCATCAAGTTATATACAAGAGCATTCTAGTACAAAAACATTTTCTCTTAATTAGCTTCGTAGAAGTGAGATCAAAGGAGAGTTCTTGATTCTTGTATTGAGTCTTTAACAAAGGGGTTAAAGGCTGGGTGAGTGTTTGTGAGTTCAAACACATTGGGCTTACGAGTGTAAGTCGAGAGCACACTCGGAGTAGAGTGTGGGGTTTGCTGGTTCCCGGAGTAGGGAAACAGCAAAGTGTTCTTTGTCTTTGTTTTTCGGAGTAGATTAATAAAGAACTTAGGATAGGAGGACGTAGGCCTGAGTTGGCTGAACCTCGTTAAATTTGTTGTCTTCTTTATTGCTTATTTATATTCCGCTGCGTACGGGAACCAGCACAACTGGTTCCTCACACATAATCCGAAAAGAAGCAAAATTAGCCAACGATTACTTAACACTCAATTCACCCCCCCCCCTCTTGAGTGCCCATTGAACCTTCACCAACTGTCAATATTAAATACAAAATTTTGATCGTTCATCTTCTTCACTTTCTCCCCTATTCTTATTCTTCCCTAAAACCCTAATTGACGCTCGAATGAAAGCAAAATTCCTAGAGATTTAGCGATACTTTGTGGATTGTAAAAGGTTAGTGCTGATTTTTGTTTGTAATTTTGGAGTTTTTTTGGTTTAAATTGTTAGGTTTTAATTAATCTATGTATTTTCGTTTCATTAGTTGGATTATGAGTTCAAGTTGTAATTGTGGTTGGATTTTGCTCTGAATTATGCTCGATTTGCATATGATCATGTTTGCGTGCTTAATTTTATATTTTTGTACATGTATAGTTCGATATGGGTGTGTTTGTGTTTTCATGGTACAGTGTTACTTTTTAAATGTTTAACCTAGGTTTAATTATGTGTTGTTCTTGAGTATGTGATGTTTTGTTGTGCTTAAATTGTGGTAGTTTAATCTAATTTTGCAGAATGAGTAACAATGTTGTATTGAGATTTCAATATAAGATGCATAATGTTGATATTGAAGTGGACTCTGATACTTGCAACCTAATGGATATAATGATAGAATTTGAAGATCGGTTACGTAGTTTGGCAATAGTTATATTGAACCCTATATTTGGTTATGCATATAGAGGCAAACATTGGCCATTAGATGATGATGGTGGTTTAATTAGGATGTTTAACACATTCCCTAATGCTAACATGATTGAGTATAGGAGGAAAAAAAATAGCTCTAGAGCTTCAACAACCACAACTTGCAAATCAACCACCACCACCACCTCAATCAGAACCTTCTGACCAAGCAGGTTAAATAATCAAAATTAACGTTTTAGTTACTGTAGTTAATTAGGGAAATGTTTAGGTGTACCACTAATAATCAAAGTTTAATGATGTGTAACAAAGATAAAAGTCAAAACCTGGAGTGTATCATTGATAATTTCCCTTTATAATTTACTAAATACTTCCTCCGTTTCTTTTTAGTTAATACGTTTCTTTAGTCACGTTTGGCAATGTACAAATTTAACCATTAATATCTTTAATTACCAATAAACAAAAATTATGAAAAGTTAATATTTTGAAAATATAAATCGTAAAGAATCTAACAAGATCCTACATGACTATATTTTTCATTACGTACAAAGCACAAAACACAGTCAAAGGGGAGTGTGGGAAACGTGACAACTAAAAAAACGGAGGAAGTAATTAATTGTAAATTCTTTCTCACAGTGAAACCAAAACCATTATGTTACTGATAACTTTGACTCCATTACGTAGCTAGTCATTTGAAAGACAGTCGACAAAAATAAGTCTAGGTAATATGTTTTTTGTCCTCGTAGCTCTACTTGTTTGATTCATACACAAATTATTTCTTGTGTTAAGAGATATTGACAAATTTATGCTTTGTTGCCTGTAGTACTTTGTCGGTCCTCATACACAAGTGCTTTGCCATTTTGGGACCATGGTGCAACCTACAAGGCTACAACCTAGGACTCTATCCAGATTTAGCTGTCACTATAATATAGAATAGCTAAATAATTACGTGACAATAATTTTAAACTGAGGGAATTTTCTAAATAAATAGATCACCAAAATGGAGTTTCCTTCTACCAAAGGCACATACATTGAATTAGAGTATTTGACTAACTTAATCTCTAAAAATTAGCCTAATGACCAACACAAAAGGAGAGCCAAATTGCCTAAATAAGTTGTTTTGTTTCACCATCTAATGTGGGAAAGGAATTACATGTATCAGTGACATATTACATCTAGCTTTTCCCTCTTCTGTAAGACATGAGCTTTTGTCTTACTTGGTTTCAACTCTTCTAGTACTTCTACCTCAACCTGCACATGTACATGGACTTATTTTAGATGAGAACAACAACACCTAAACCACCAAAAAATCAAGAGATTTGCACAACTATATAGATAAGAGGAATTCATATCACATATTTATAAAATCTGCTGAAAGAATGTTCCGTTTACATCATCTCTGACCTCCTACCTTTCACAAAAATAGAGCGATTGAATTCTAATAATAAATAATCTAATTCTTAAAAAAATATGGTAACAGCTGCATATCTTGTTCTTTTAATTATGTTATCATAATGGTCTTGCCTGGTCTATCCATGTTGCCAATTTTTAAAAAGAATTTCTAATAAAAAATAAAATAAATCAGAAGTAACCTAAGAAAATTATTACAATTGGAAATGGGTTGGGCGTCGCAAGCCAACCTAGACCAGGAAAGAGGAAGAAGAAGAAAGGAGGTGACCATATTATTAATCCAAGTAACCCAAACGCAAAGGTTCAATTGTAATAATAACAAAACACATACCATAATAAGGAATCATCATAGTAATGCTTATTATAATTGTATGTGTTTATTATGATTAGATGTAATTAAAATAGTTTACGCTAGGTATAGTAATTAATGAATCACCATAGTAATGCTTGGTCTCTTTTTTAGAACCATTTGCAAACATAACAATTCTAGTCCTAAACTTTTAATCTCATTGACTTGTTCTTTTTTTCTTGCATCCTGATTACTATCATTAGTTTTTCACATATATCAGAGATAAAATACAGGCAATTTTTTTTTTTTACCTCAACCATGGTCCAATCTTATGCAGAATGCGAATAAGAATATATCATATTAACAAAGTAAATAGGAGAGAACTATTGCAATTTCTTAGCATGTACCCCAAGATACTTCTCGACTCATTTAAACATAGGTAATATAACAACATACTCTTTATTGTCTGACACATATACAACCTGGTATGCACGACGCTTATCATTTCAGCCCACCCTTCCCTCTTCCTAAACTGGCCTAGTCAGTGGATCAACAAAGTCCGAGCATGGTGCTCTTCGACCAATAACAAATCTAGTACCCTTCACAAATCCTCCCTCTAAATAAACAAATGAACAAATTGATTTGGATAATGTAAGTAGTGAGTAACATTTGTAGCTGAAAACAGAAAAAATAAATCAATGAATAATTTACCAGTGTTAATAATAATGACTCCCTTAATCAATACAGAAAAAACTAAAGATAAAATTCTAGATCCCAATTTAGAAGAAAAATATCACACAATTTTTCAATTAAAATAACTACTCTATTCAAAACCCTAAAATGAAAGCTTTTCCCCCAAAAAATAGTAAACTTGATCATCTGAATTCCACATAAAAAAAAAAAAAAATATTCACAAAACATGCATTATACCATGATTAACAGTAACAATAAGTAAGGTTACTGAAATCACCAAAAGTATCTGGGATTTCACTCGCAAAGTCACAATGTCTTTATTACTTCTCACTCTAATCACCTCAAAACTGTTATTTTTTCCTAACTCATAGAACCAAGAATAAAAATACCTCCAAGCTGATTATCAAACAGGAATAATTTTTCAAACTCAACCTTAAATTACCAAATTAGGTTCCATAATTCAAATAAATTCTTCTCGGCATAATATGATTATAATTAATAATATGATCTTTCATATCTTCACCGACTACAATTATTAGTTCAAGGATCTAACTTAGAAGAACCCTAAATTAACTATACTGACAAATAAAATAATGATGAGCTTGAGATTGTGCAATTTGGTGATTAATAAACATGTAAACCTTAAACTAATCTCGAACTTTAAACTTGAGATCAAAACTTTGGAGTAATAGCTAGTAAAAAATTGTTTCTGGATTGCTATCAAAACGAAAAATGAATTGTTGTCATATTATCAAATTGATCATATTATAAAAAAAATCGTTTCAAAGTGATCTCTATGTCCCAATGTATTAATATTGCATATTTATTTCCTCCTTACCTCCTTCACTCACTCGTCTTTCATGGTTGTGAGAAAATTAAAAGGCTCCTAAAAGATTTATGTCTCTCTTCCTAATTTACATTCTAAAATGGTTTCTTAAGGTACTCCCCAATTCTTCCTCGGCTCCTCCTACTCTTTTTCTTACCCCATATTCTCTCCCTCTCCTCTCTACTTTCCCATATTAATGGTTGGAAATTTATTTGATTTCCAAGTAAAAGAAATACTTGTCTCAAGCCCTTACAAGCTTTTTCTCAAAAATTATTAGATGAGCTCTCTCATTTCATTTCTCATAAACTATCCTAAACATATCTCTTTCACAACTTGAGTAATTATAACCAATAGTTGAATAATCCACCATAGAAGAACCCTATCCAATTATTGTGAATCTTAGATCATACTTGCTTAAGTGAGAATAGATAATATCTATTTTTTTTATGTAAATCTAAAACTATACTACCACTTTTCATTTAGCACATAGAACAAAAATAAACTCCATAACACTTGCTCTACCTATTGCATTTACTTCCCTTTTCCCTTACTCTTTCTATTACTCGAGTCTTTTATGGTTATGAGAAAAAGTATTTTAATATTGTTTATTGATTACTTCCTCTTTTTATAATTGACCTCCTCCAGTGCTCCATATCTCTTTCTCCCATCTTTCTCTCGCACCGGCACCATCACATTTTCCTAATCTCCTTCTAATCGTACCCTTTTGTTCCCTCATCCGCTGCCTCTCTCTTACCCCTTTTGCTCCCTATACTTCTCTCCCTTTCACTCTTCTTTTATAGTCTTGATAATACAGTTCATCATACTTGCTCCCTCACCCCTCTTTGCTCTATTTTAGTATCCCCCCTCTCATCTATCTTATATGGTCATGTGTAAAATATTCGCGTTTTAATATTTTATATTTTTGTCATGTCATTAAAAGATATTTTATGTTCTATAACAGTCTCCTCAAAGCGCTTTAATTTTCATATATCATCTTAGCCTTCACCTATGATGAGATCTAGAAGAAAAAGTAATGCACAATGGAAGCAACATGCTTTTACAATTAAATATGAACTTACCAGAAGCCCCCCACCATCAGCAAGAAATGCAAGCTAAATTTCTTTAATCGTGAACACATCTATAATACTGAGGCTTTTGTTTGTATTCCTCCTAATAAGCAACAACAAGAAGCAGATCAATCTCGTCTTCCATCCTAAATAGGTTATAAATCTTTGAGAGAACCTCAGCGGCCTGAATCTTATCTTTCTGCAAAATAGCAAAAATTTATCCCACTTAATATTTCTCAAAGTGATTAAAGCAAGAATAGCTAAAGGTGATTTGAATAGGCTTTTGACCTTCATATAGACAACAGGGAGATTCTAGAAAAAGAAGCATAAAGAGAAACTGCAAGACAGTAGGGACTCTTGCTCAACAAACACAATGCAGCTTCCATTTTTATTTTATTTTATTTTATTTATTTTTTTAACAAGAGGCTCAAATCCACATTTCATCAAACAATCCAGTGGAGAATTTCGAGGTGTTAAAATCAACCATGGTGGCAACCAATCAAATTAGGGAAAATAATTTCCAAATTCCAACCAAACCAAACCACAAAATAAAAATAATACAGTACTTTGTGTAGGATAAACCAACAATTGATCTTTCTGCCAAGCCAAATGGAAAAAATTACCCAAAACCTCAAAAAATTCTCCAAACCTAGATTAAATTTGACTACTTTGAATGGTGTACACTCGTCACAGCCTTTAATGGTTGATTTTTGGCTAGAAGATCAAGAAGCATGCAGTCAGCAAAGTTACACAGTCACAGCTCATAGAGACAGATAAAGCAACTAAGGTTCCGGCATCCGATGGTTCGAGGACCGTTTTAATAGTGTCTGGATAAATCACTGGCGAAAGACAACCACCGTAACCAATGGTCATCTAAGGAGAGGGGAAAAACGGTCCTTAGGAAACTCCCATGACCTCTCCCTGCCTCATTCTTGGTATTAATTAATGATAAACCCTAGATTATGAAACTGATATTCGCTGATTAACAAAAACATCTCACCTCAAAAGCTCCTTCAATAGATGAGAGAAAGTTCACAAAGTCACATGCCATTTCAATGGAGAATTCAGATTACTTCAATGGAGGAGAGATTGAGAGATAAGGCATAAAGCATATTCATTCACCTTACCTCTCATACATAATCATTGCATTATACAAAATTATTAAACAAATTTTATAAATTACCTTTGTGCTCAATTATCTGAAAGAAAATCATTAGAAAAATATTCATCAAAGGAATTTGTGAATTTTTTTTAGCATGCAGATCATCAGTCACAACACTAAAAATTCATTTATTATAGCTCGTATATGACTATTATCAACCACGTTGTCACCATATAAAAGACTCCTTCTCTCCGCATTAGCTGTCAAACTCGCATTATCCATTTAAATTACATGAAGTCCTCACATTACCAGTTCGAATTACACTATCAACGTAAAGTCGTGCATATTAACCCCGGACATCTATGCTCCTTACCTTAATCATTTATAATTGTAACCCTGTGATATAATGGGCTGCTGATAACTAGTCCAATCATCAATTTTTTAGTTCCCAGTATTCTGCTAGTCTGTTGATTTTTTCCAAACAAAATGGTCCAATATCTTACTCTAATTAGCATTTATACCTCATTATAAATTTGTGCTGACTTAATGGCAATGGTCCTTATCATGTTGCATTTTTAGCATTTTGTCAGTTGCAATTATCTACGTTTATTACACCCTTTTTATTGTTATTTGTCCTATCTTTTTAATTTCAAAAATCATGAAGTAAGTTTTAGGAGTACACTCAAGTTTATGAAATATATATCATCCTTTGAGTAAGGAAGCAAAGGATTACCTTGAATGTTAACCCAAACTTCTAGACTTGTGTGTGTCAAGGTTGTACTCGGCTACTGTCATCGTCGTACACGGCTAAAGCGGTACGACTCGATATTTAAATTAGAGTATCGGAACATGTTGACTGGGCTCAATTCCCGCAAACAGGATCTTCATTCCTGCATAATGTATTGAAAATTAACCATAAATAACCAGCCAATTCAAAATTAGCACTTGCTAAAAAAACAGTTGAACAAAGTGATAAGATAGTTATCTTTAAAAAAAATTAGCTGGTTATCAAGCGCGTTTGAGATACCAGCAGTCTGCACAAAATAGTTTGCATATTCCGAGCTCGAAAGTTCACTATCGAGATCTTCTCCAAATGGCTAGTATAGCAACCAGAGGAGGTGCGTAAAGCATAGCTTACTACTGAAGGAAGGGGAGGTCAGAGTTGCTGTAGCTTAGTTGTATCAGGGCTAGCTGACAAATGCAAGGGCTACCTATCCAAAATCCTACAAATACAACAATCAAATAGATTCAAACTTAAACATTTCATCTATTCACTGACATATATAATTCCTGCAAAATTTCACCCAAAATTATCAATACTTTTGACTATATAGGCAAGAAATCTAAATTAACTCAAGCATCACTAACTCACTCCTATTACAACTATAATGTAATCATAATCACACTAAGCTCAGATCTGCCTTAGTTATTTAATTAAATTACGTGCTCTTGGAATTATAATAGTAATGAATTTGTCTTTCTGCAGTAGATTAGAGGTTGTTAAGTTTTACTTCGTATTCCATATTATTTTGCTGTGTTTATGCTCCATGGAAACAATGATTATGATAGTAAAGAATTTGTCTTTTTGCTATAGATTAGAGCTTGTAACCTTTTTTTAAAACATTATTTTGCTGTGTTTTTGCTTCATGGTAACAAATTTCATTTGAGATCCTTCCCACCATATAGAAAAATTATTCAGGGATTTCAAGAAGGAAGGAAAACTGGTACCATCCGAGGTTTTTGTCAACCTTCTGTATTTTTTGTTGATTAAGTGTCAAGAAGTAAAAACCAAAACCTTTATTTTGAACAACTCAAAAAGCACCCCTTTTTCTTCTCTGGTGCTGACCGTCTGACCTTTCTTCTACATAATTATATTCATTAATATCATTTTACTTCCACTTTTATTTCCTTAATCACCACATTTTGCATCAACCATGCATTCCCTTTTTCCTTTTTTTAGCATATAAATTTCCATTTTCATCTTATTTTCACTAAAAAAAAAAGTTTTAAACCTATATCATTATAAATCCCACTTCTCAAAATTCTCATCTTTTTCTGATTCAGATAATAAACCATCACTAGTCCATAATTTTTCATCTTTATTCACATAAATCACAGGATATTAATGAGATCCAGAAGAAAAAGTAATGCCCAATGGAAGCAACATACTTCAACAGTTGAATTTGAACTAACAAGAAGCCCCTCACCAACAGCAAGAAATGCAAGCTAAACTTATTTAATTGTGAACACACCCATAATACTAACAGCTTTTTGTTTACATTCCTCCTCAGCAGCTACAACAAGCAGATCAAGCTCATCTTCCAGTCTAAATGGGTCATAAATCTTTGAGAAAACCTTAGCGGCTTGGATCTTATCTTTCTGCAAAATAGCAAATATTTATCTCACTTAATATTTCTCAAAGTTATCAAATTAAGAATAGCTATAGATGATTGATAGGCGTGTCGCGTACCTAACAAAAATAACCTAACTATTCCTCCTAACTATGTAGTCGGGCAAGTAAGGGTCGAATCCCAAGAGAATAAGGTTCACCTAAATTATCTAGACTCAAGTAATCACCAAGCAAGAATCAAACAATGGTGGAATAAACTAAAAGCTAATGTATGGAAAACTTAGAATAAATCAAATGAATATAATAAATCAATAAACTAAAACATCCAAGATCAAGTATCACCGCAATTACGATCGATGCAATTATAAATCTACCCCTAACATACAATTCCAATTAACACGGGGAAAAGCAAACCCTAACAAATACCAAGGACCTCTCTCGAGTATCAATGGCTTCCCTAACCCACAATCAAGCCTATTCTCATGGTATCTTGCAAATTAGAGACATTAAACACTTTACTTCACTTCCCAATTATCAATTCAACTACTCTCGTGATGAATCTCAAACCCTAAATTAATCTACTTAATTCCATTAAAACCCAACTCTCGTTGTGATTAAAACAATGGAATAATAACAATACTAATTATCTCTAATCTAGTATTGGCATAATCACAATCAATTTAACATAACAATTGCAATAGTTATTAGAGAATTTAAAGAATTAATTCATGCATCAATCATAATTGGGCTACCCTAGATCTTGGAATATAAGAACTACTCACTCATATTAAAATAAACAATAACAAAAATAATCAAGGAAAACATAATTAAGAAATAAGAGATGAAAAGAAAATACCAAATCTTGAAATAAATGGAGATTGCAAAAGTAGAATCTTGAATCTTGAATTACAAAGCAATGTAAAAATAATAGAGAGAACTAGGTCTAATAATAAAAACTAGATGCTAATAAAATACTCAAAATAATGAAATAATATAAATGCTAGAGTATTTATACTCCGAAAAAGATAAGAAAAGACAACAAAAATATATCGCGCAATCTTCCTAAGAGGCACGGACGTGCCTCACATCGAGTGTTTAACTTCAAGTCTTCTGGAATCCAGGCACGGACGTGCCTATATTGGGCACGGACGTGCCTCATATCGAACACAACTTCTTCAACTTCTGAGATTTAGGCACGGACGTGCCTCGGCTGGGCATGGGCGTGCCTCACTCCAAAAGGGCCCAAATGACTCGTTCTTCGACCAACGAGCTTCGTGAAGGTCCGTGGGCCTCGGTTTAGCCTCATGACTTCATAAAATCTCTAAATTAGCTTCGTTAATCCTGAAATACATCAAAAACAACGAAACTACCCATAAAAGCATCGAATCATCGAAACTAAACCAAATCAGACCAAAATGAACTAAAATACTAAGTAAAGCTAATAACAACAACTAAAAAGAGGCTAACAATTATGCACAAAACACGGCTTTAATGATTTGAATAGGATTTTGACCTTTATATAGTTAGCAAAGGGATTCTGGCAAAAGAAGCATAAAAAGAAACTGCCAAGCCGTTGATCTTTCTGCCAAGCCAAATAATATAGTACTTCGTATAGAATAAACCAACAATCGATCTTTCTGCCAAGCCAAATAGAAAAAATTACCCAAAACGTCGAAAAATTCTCCAAACCCAGATTAAATTTGACTACTTTGAATGGTGAACACTCATCCCAACCTTTAATGGTTGGTGATTTATTGGTTAGAAGATTAAGAAGCATGCAGAAAGCAAAGTTACAATCACAGCTTACAGAGACAGATAAAGTAGCTAAGGTTCTGGCATCCAATGGTTCGAAGACCGTTTTATTAGTGTCTGGATAAATCACCGGACAACCACCGTAACCAATGGTCATCTAAGGAGAGGGGAAAAACGGTCCTCGGGAAACTCTCATGGCTGCCTCATTCTTGGTATTAATCAACGATAAACCCTAGATTATGAAACTGATATTCGCTGATTAATAAACATCTCACCTCAAAAGCTCCTTCAATAAAGGAGAGAAAGCTCACAAAGTCACAAGCCATTTCAATGGAGAATTCAGATTACTTTAATGGAGGAGAGATTGAGAGATAGGGCACAAAGCATATTCATTCACCTTACCTCTCATACATCATCATTGCATTATATCAAATAAATTTTATAAATCACCTTGGTGCTCAATTATCTGAAAGAAAATCATTAGAAAAATATTCATCTAAGGATTTGTGAATTTTTTTTTAGCATGCAGATCATCAGTCACATCCAAGAAAATAGTGGAAATTCCAATCTTTTGAGGTACCCTTATAGACTTAATAACATTTACAACACTAAAAATCTATTTATTATAGCTCGTATTTGACTATTATCAGCCATTTTGTCACCATATATAGAAAGTTTTATGGTAAAGCTAATTTCAATTATCAATCGATAAAGTATGAGTAATCGGTTCCCCAATTTCTCACTAATACTTACATCAAAATAGAGAAACTCAAATCTTATCCCTAAATCAGTGTCAGAAAAGGGCTTGAATATAAGTGGGGAGGGTGTCCACCTTCCAGGCTTCTAACCTGGTTGCCGATAGCCATTTTCTGGAATTTATCTCTCTCCTACTGCCTCTTCTCAATTTGTCCTTTAAACCCAACTCTTGACTTGGCTTCCTAAACATGGAAACCAGAAACCAGAAACCAGCACAATTACAAGCAAATTTTAGTAGACAGTGTCACTTCAATAGCGTAATCATATATGAGCAAGCTCCCAACATGCTAAAAAGTCACATTAATATGCAACTATAACTTCCATACCATCCAAAGAAAAAGTGTTGATTCCTCTGTCATACTCAGCCTTTTATTAGAAACAACATGAAAAACAACTCTTTCTTTCTTTTCCTTTTTATCTTTGGTAGAAGAAAAGTGACATATTTGTGGAAGAGTCAAATTATAAAATGTGGGCTACGAGAATTACTTAGTATAGTATATAATAAAAAAGGAGTTATAAATAGGCAGCATCATCATTCTAAATTCTCACAATTACCTTTTCTGATCATCATCGTTTTTTTTTTTTTTTTTTACTTTTTCTTTTGACGATTCATCATTTCATATGCTCATATGCAGTATTAAAGCGATAGTATTAAAAATATAATTAAGGCATTTTATGCACCAAAACAATTATATATATATATATATATATATATATATATATATATATATATATATATATATATATATATATATATATAGGGATTCCAATGGACATCAAAGAGTGAAATAAGTAGATCCATAACAAAGTCCATAGATGCAAAAAGTTACGTATATGGTGGAAACATCAGTTGTTGATGGCTTCAGATCTAGGCCAATCCAAAACACAACATGGCTTTATCATACATGTTTTCTTCTGCTTATAGATCTTACCAAAAATTAGAGAAACTCGATCAAAATTTAACATGGATAATCAAGAAATCAAAAGCAGAAGAAACTCAAATCAAATATTTTCTTATGAAACATGGAGAATCAAGAAATCAAATCAAATACAGCAATGACTGGAGCAACAAATAAGATATCATTGTTTACTAAAACTAACAATTGGATTATTCACATTTCCCAACTATTTTTATGCTCTTTTTCTTTCTTTTTTTCTTTATATAATTTATAACACTATGATTATGCATTTTCATTATCCTCCCTAAATAAGCTCAACATTCATCAATAAAAATGACCATGTATACCCTTATAGAGGATAACATGAGCATATTAGTATTTCAAAAGTAGACTCATGCTCTAGATTATATAATTTGGTTAATTCTTCAATGTAATCTCCTAAACTACTAGAGAGGTATCTTCCATTGTTCCATAATTTAGCTTTCACAATACACCAAGCAAGCTTTAATTCTAAAGAGGATTAAAGAAAAAGGTTAAAGACTTAAGAGTCAAGGGAGAAAGCAACCTCAACCTGGGATCCCGCAAAAGGTCAGATTATTTTTGCAAAACCACTTTGGAATATTGGGCAAGGGACTGCATTCCATCTTCAGGCCTAGTTAAGCTAGGAACAATGTCGACAACTTCCCTTTTTACCCTCATAAAGATCGTTATATTAGAACCTTCAGGTTGTATCCGAGTAACTTAGTTTACACATATACATTGGGTATTTGGGTACCCTGAACTTTCACAAGTCACCTAACAACAGAAGACATGGATGTTAAAAACAAATTTTAAATTAGAATAGGGTTATAATTCACAAGTCACCCAACTAAGCTAAAAAAGTTGTGCTATCTATTTCGTTCACATATCCATGTCTTATGTGGGATAAAAATTTGTCTTGTGCCAGAAAAAGAGAGGAACTTACACAAAGGCTTGGATTTGGCTTGCCTTCACACTAATTATATAAATCAAAGAGCTATAATTAGAGAATAGAATATAAAGTGGGTGCAACTCGTACTTATTCCACTAATGAAAGTGCAACAATTAAGCTAGAGAATACTGGAGTTTTTTACTGCTAGTCTGCTACCATCAGAATAAATTAAAAGATATTTTCTTTTCTCGATAGCCTTGGCCAACAAACCAAGGCTTGCAAGGTTAGTGCTTAAAAAGTCACCCCCATGCACATACATAGCTTACCAATTTGTTGGTCCAGGCAGGAAGATTTATATATGAACCCAAAAAATTATGGAACATATATGAACTTTGTAAAACAGATTACTACACATTTCTACTCATTCTTCCTCATACATATATATTTTTAATTAGTGGGCAGAAGCTTGCAAGAAATACAAGTATATAGTCAATATAGCAGTGAATTTAAAATTTTATACGAAATGGCACGGATTTTTTTGTTGTGAATAGGATTAAAACTAAATACAACTAAATTAAATACCACAACTAAATCTCACACTAACTCACGAATCTCACAAGCAAACAACACAACATTCCCGTTATATTAATATTTTAAACATCACACAATCCTACTCTAATCACAATAAATCAAGATGCTTCCAATTTAAAATGCCCCAATATCATTTCCCCTATATAATACTCTGGAAAACAAAACTCAATTGACAAATTAAGAAAAAAAGAACCAAAAATCATTAACAAAAGGATAATTTGTAAATTACCACCCACAAAATAGACCAATTTTGATATAACCACCCAAAAAATATTTCATTTTAAATTACCACCCATTAAATTAAAAAAAAACGCGCAGATTACCACCCATTTAGAATTTCCGGTGGAATTTCCGTCAGTGGGCCCCACTTTTTTTGTTTTTTTCCTTTTTTTTCTTCTATTTTCTGGCTTTCTCACTCTCTTTCCCCGATTTTTCACTCTTCTTCTTCCTACCTTCTTTCTTTCTTCTTCCCAACCACCACCACCATCTCTTCTTCCCCAATTCTTTCTTCTTCTATTTGGAGCTCCGATGCTAGTTACAACGAACGAGCCACCTCAATTAGCCTCTACCACAAAAATTTAGCCATCAGAACAAAACCAAACTGCTGCCCTGCTCCTCCACCATACACAATAACCCCTGCCTACATTCACCTTCAACTAACCACCACAATAAACACCCCCGACTCCACCAGTCAGCCTCCGTCTCCGCCCAGCTCACCCACACAATCCGCGCAGCCACACCAGCCTCATCACAGCAACCACGGTACCCTACAACACCAACAGCACCCCTTGCATCTCCAACCTTCTGCAATTTCGCACACACCTGACCACCTTCGCCACCTCACCTGCTCCACTTTCACCTTCCTAACTCCACAAACCGCAAGAGCAGCTCACCACCGCAGCTCCTCCACTTCTCCAGCCACCCACAACCACTGTCACCGCGACCAGCACTAGCACCTTGCGGTTTATGGGTTTTCTTCAATTGAATTAGGGGTTTTATTAAAATAGGAACCCTTAATTTAAGAAAACCCCCAATTCAATTGAAGCATGAACCCTAAATCGAATTGAAGATGTTCTTTGCCAAATTGCTGCAATTAAATCCCGGAATTGGAGTAATTGGTCGTCGAATTGCTGTTTACAGTAGGCCAATTGGTGATTGCGGGCTGCAGAGGTTGTCGTATTAGTGTTTGCGATAGGCAAACTGGTGGTAATTATGGTGGCTAAACTGGTGGTTGTTTGTTGATGTTGTTGTTGTGGGTTGTTGTTGGCAGGCGCGACGGGGAAGAGGAGGGGAAAGGTGGAGCAATGGTGGTGGTTGGGAAGAAGAAAGAAAGAAGGTAAAAAGAAGAAGAGTGAAAAAATCGGGGAGAGAGAGTGAGAAAGCCAGAAAATAGAAGAAAAAAAGGGGGGAAAAAAAAGTGGGGCCCACTGACGGAAATTCCACTGAAAATTCTAAATGGGTGGTAATCTGCGCGTTTTTTTAATTTAATGGGTGGTAATTTAAAATAAAATATTTTTTGGGTGGTTATATCAAAATTGATCTATTTTGTGGGTGGTAATTTACAAATTATCCTTAACAAAATTGGACCAAGATCAAGTACTAACCCCAGAAAATCATTTTCTCCTTGATTTCAAGCAGCAGTTGAAGAAACCTTAGATTTTTTTTATGAATATCAACATCATTAGAAGGAAGAAGGTTACCACCTTTGATGATCCAACCCAAGAGCAAAGAAGGCCCTGCCTGCAAGAATATCAATACCCCAAGCATGAGAATACCATATGTTGTATACCTTATAGCAAACCTCCATTGATTTCTCAAAGTTGAAGCATCTGGATTAATGATTCGAGTGCGTTAAATTGACTAAACTAACAACTAAATTAAAGATAAACCCTATATAATGAAATTGATAATCGACGATTTACCTCAAAGTCGCTTTAATAATGGAGGAAACCAAATTTGGCATTTTTTTTTCATTCTCCATTAATCTAACATTGAAGCAACCATTTCAGCCCAAAAATAATCTTTTATTCAAAAATTTAAACTTAAGTTCTATCATTATAATCTATAAAAATTCAAAAAAACCAAATTCAATAATCCAAACCGTTACTCGTAGTTCATCGTTGACAAAAAACATAAGAAGTTCTTACCTCAGCTCTAATGGAGGAGAAAAAAACTCTGGTTCAATGGAAATCGGCGCTTCAATGAAGGAAAAAGTGATAGGAGAGAGAAAAGGAAGATGAAAATCATGAAATATGGAGTACTAAAACCAGAATTGAGTGGAAGTGAGGGGAAAGGGGAAAAGTGTTTGCTGACTCAACAAATGAAAACCAAATACATGCAATGAATTTCAAGCAAGGCAATTGCCCTTAATTTTGCCCAAACGCACAGTGAAATTCATGGATTTAAGACTCATATAAGCATATCACTATTCCTCAAGGATGTTGACCAATTTTGAAGGTTTCCACTTTTGAATGGGTTAAGATATCGTATGTGGTACGTAATATTTAAGAAAAAATACTATGTTTTTTTTTTTTTTTTTTTTTTTTTTTTTTTTTTTATAATCTAATTGAAATTGAACCGCAATAAGAAAATAATATTTTTCGCAAATTTTTGAATGAAATTTAATGTATAATTTTCTCACTCTATATATTTGGATTACAAGATATAATCAATTGTTAAAATTCTTTGTCAATCAAGTTTTAGCAGTATTGTTTAAGAAGAAAGTTTTATGATAATGGCAAATGGAAATAAACATATGCGTACAAATTTAATCGATCTTTATATTTCTATATTAAAATAATAAAATCTTTGAAAAGTAAAAAGTTTAATGGTCTAATTTGATTGGTAAATTGTGCCTATTTTCCTTAAATATAAGATAGACAAAATTAGGTTAAATGACACATGAATGAAAAAAAAGAAAAAAAACTTATTTCAATTTTTTTTGTATATAATTTATGAATAATCCCCGTGCATTGCCAAGACCTAAACTAGTAAATGATAAACCGAACTTTTGGAATTTGGATATATTTTGAAGCTGACAAACATATATAGTATGGAGTATCTGAATGATATACTTTTTTTTGGAAAAATCTCCAAATTTTCAGGCTCTGTTCGACAAAACTAGTGTTTGCAAACACCATTTAGCTATTGAGTAGAGAGAAAATGTCGGTAGTGTTTGCCAACTAGTAGTGCCGGCCTCAAAGGTTAAGTGTTGATGTAGTCATTAGTATTAGTAAAGATGGCACTGGGCAGATAGCCCATAGCCTCGCCGGGCCCAACCCGGCACAAGTCCATTGTTGGCCTGGCACGGCCAGACACAATTCGTGTTGGGCCATGGGTCGTACCTGTGCCTAGTATTTTAGAACATATACACACGGCCCGACCCATGGCCCGTTTTATGGCCCATATAAGAACGAAAAAGGCCCACGGGCTATAAATAGGCTCGTGGGCCTGCCCATCTCCATTATACAGCAAATATCCTAATACAAATATTAAAAACATTAAAATAACTATTAATTAAGAAAAACGAAGAATACAAAGTAAGTTTTATGATCAACCATCATTCATTGGATATATAGTCATATCATAACTTACAAAGTGCAAGAAAATTTGAATTTATTAAGGAAAGTTCGTGGGCCTATGGGCTTCATCATAGGCAAGAACATTGGCCGGCCCGGCACGCCCATAAAGGCCCATGGGTTTGGGGCATGTCTGGGCCATTTTTTGCAATTTTAGGCATGGACTAGAACGACCCACAGATATTAGGCCAGACTATTAGGCCTGAGCCTGAAAAGGTCTTAGGCTAGCAGGCCAAGTCTATGGGTCGGCCCAACACCACACAGCCCAAAGCCATTGATATGTCGTGTTTTGTGTATATTATTTGGCTTATTTTTAGTTAGTTTTGTTAGTTCAGTTGAGTATTTGAGTCCGTTTTGGCGTATTTTGCTTTAGTTTGGATAATTCGATGCTTTTATGGGTAGTTGTGTTGTTTTTGATGAATTTCAGGAATAATGGAACTAATTTGGATGAGTTATGAATTATTTTTATTCCAAAAAAAAAATCTAAATAATTAGGCACGTCCGTGCCTCTGAGGCAGAGAGATCAGGACTTTAATTTCCAGAGAGGCACGTCCGTGCCTCCCTACAGGCACGACTGCTTTATTTTTTTTCTCTTTCTTTTTCATTCTCAAACTAAACCTTTGAAGCTTTCTCTCTCCTCCTTTCCTCACAACATTCGCCCCTCCTCCTTCAATTACTTACTCAATTTCTCAATTTTTTTTGCATCAATCTTCAACATTTTCATCTTTCTACTCAATTCTCACACTCCATTAACAAAAAAATTCAACCCAAACCCCAATTTGTGCAATTTTTCAAAGAACCCTAGATTTAAAAATCAATTTGGGGCTTTTTGATTTAAGACTTTTTGAAGCAATTGGGAAGCAAGAAAGGGATTCAAAGGTGATTATTGCAACGTTTGTGGATCATTTGCGAGTATCTAACACCCACCACACCTTGGGTAACCCCTTTTCTCATACTTTCTCTCTCTAGGTTTTCATGAATAATTTTTTATAAGTTGCTCATAAAACATTGTTAGAGATTGTTGATTGTGTTTGGTTTGTTCAATTTGTATTGATATTTGTGATTATAAGTGTGTGTAGTGTGATTGAGAAACTAATATTGATTTTGAAGCATTGTTGAAGTATTGTGGATTTTTGTGAGTTTGTGGTTGATTAATTGATTGTTTCTTTGTGTGCTTGATTGATATACATTGCTTGAAAAATTGAAATCATGGCCTCCTCATACCACCAAAGAAGAAATAGGCCTAGGAGCACCTTTTCCAAAAGCCTTAGAACCCTTCTCGTTCCACAACCTTCTCCCATACCACTTGCCCATATTCCACCCACTGAGACATTCGGGATTGATTTCAAGGGAAACGAGGAACACATGAAGAACTTTCTTCGCATTAGATCCCGACCCTTAGTGCCTACACGGTTCTTTGACCAAGAGGCTATGGAAACCTTGGGTATGGGAGGTGAGGTCCAACGCATACGGAGTGCACTACTAGAAATAGGTCAATTTACAACGGACTAGTTTCGACGGACATTAAATCCGTCGGAAAGTTTCGACGAATTTAAAATCTGTCGGAACTTTCCGACGGAATTTCTACGGAATACAAATCCGTTGGAATTTACGGGTATTCCGACGGAATTTTCCGTCGGAAACTGTATCTTGCTACGGAAATAAAATCCGTCGGAACGTTATGAGGGAATTAACTGGCAGAAAGTTATGTTTCCTACGGAAATAAAATCCGTCGGAATTCAATTAAATAATAAAAAAAAAACTTAAAAACCCTATAAACTTTGCTCCTCAACCGCCCAAAGCCCCTTAATTCCCCCTCTCTCTTCTTCTCTTCCTTTTCTCTCTCCTCTCCTCCCTGTTCTCTTCTCCCTTTACTCATCTTTCCTCCCTGTTCTCTTCTCTTCTCTTCCTCCTCCCTGTTCTCTTCTCTTCTTACTCTTCTCTCCTCTCAAACTTACTCCACTCTTCTCATCCCCTTTCACTCTCCTCTCTGTTTCAATACCAACAACAACAACGCAAAAAAAAAATGGTAACCAATGCAACAACGACATAGCAATTACGGCTTCACCGGGCAACCGAGCAACAATCACAACGGACATCAACAAATTTGAAGAACAATTTTTTGAATCTTTCGTTTTTATTTTTCTGATTTTGATTTTAAATTTGTAGATCTAGTTTGTGTTTATTCGATTTTTTGCTCGGATTTTGATTTTCCTACTTTTGTATTATTCAATGTATATAATAGATTTGTTATTGTTCGATTTGTAGGTTAGATCTGTTTTTTTTATTTTTTTGTTAATATATTAATTTGTTTTTTAATAACGATTTTCTGATTTTATTTTCGGTTTTTTGGGTGGTCTAATGGGGTGTGAAATACGGTGGGTGGGTGGGGTGTGAAATACGGTGGGTGGGTTGGGGGTGAAATACGGTGGGTGGGTGGTGTGTTGGAGTGTGGGCTGGTTTGGTGGGGTGGGTGGTGGGTTTTTAGGGTGGTTTCGGTGAGGTGGGTGGGGGGTCTGGGTGTGTAGGGGGTCTGGGTGTGCTGGGGGGTTGGTGGTGGTGGGCTGGTGGCGGGGGTGGGATTGGGCAAGTGGGGTGGGGGCTGCTGGGGGTCTGTGGTGGGGGGGTGGGTGGTGGTAGGCTGGTGGCGGGGGTGGGTCGGGGCAGGTGGGGTGGGCTGTTTTTTTTTAAAAAAATTTTCCGACGGAATATTCCGTCGGAAAATCTCCCCCACCGACGGAATATTCTGTCGGAAAATACCGCCTCCGACGGAATATTCCGTCGGAATATCGCAAAACACCTACAAAGGGTCTTCCGACAATGCTTTCCGACGGAATTTCAGGGTTTTCCGACGTATTTTTTCCGTCGTTGATTGACTGTGTTTCTAGTAGTGGTGGTTTCTTAGCCAAACATGCCAACACCTACTCCAACATTACATACGAGTTTATATCTACCTTAGAAGTCCGTCGTAGACCCGACGGCCACACCCCTAGAGACGTTTCATTCAATTGTCTTAGTGAACGTCACACCCTTACAGTGAGGGAAGTTAATGTCTTGCTAGGCTTCCCCACCTTTGGCCAAATAGGTAGACCAAACTACAGTAGGTTGACTGGCTACAATGACCTTAACACATGGAGGGATTTGACTGGGCTAGATGACTACGACCCTAGCCACTCTAAGACCTCATGCATCATCCACCCAGCCATGAGACTTATCTGCCGACTCTTTTCCTGGACCCTATTTGCCGACTCAGTCGTGTTTTGTGTATATTATTTGGCTTATTTTTAGTTAGTTTTGTTAGTTTAGTTGAGTATTTGAGTCAGTTTTGGCGTATTTTGCTTTAGTTTGGATAATTCGATGCTTTTATGGGTAGTTGTGTTGTTTTTGATGAATTTCAGGAATAATGGAACTAATTTGGATGAGTTATGGATTCATGAAGTAAGCCAAGGCCCATGAAGTTGAAGAATTGAAGAAAAGGCCCTTTAGAAGTAGGCACGGTCGTGCCTACTATGAGGCACGTCCGTGCCTCTGAGTATACAACAACGCCTTACTAAAGACCCTAGGCACGTCCGTGCCTAGCAAAGGGGCACGTCCGTGCCCAAGTAAAGAAGCAAGCATGCCCATGTTTAAACATCCAGCACGTCCGTGCCTAGAAGAGCAAGCAGGCACGTCCGTGCCTGGAAGACAGACCCAGTAGCGTTTTTATTTTTAGAGAGGCACGTCCGTGCCTCTTGGAATTTCAGTGCGCCAAACTTAGGAGTTAAATCTTATCTTTTTAGGTTTTTTTATATACCTTTTAGCCTTGTTTTTAGGACGATTCATTAATTAATTAAGTCTTGTTTTTATTTTTATTCTCTCCTTAAGAACTAGTTCTCCATTATTATTTTCCAAGTTTTTTTGTAATTCAAGATTCAAGATTCAAGCTTTCTACTTTCAATTTTATTCAAGATTTGGTATTTATTTTTCATCCTTTGTTATTTAAATATGTTTTCATTATTTATTATTGTTTTTGTTTCTTTAATCATGTGTGAGTAGATTCTTTAATTCAAGGTCTAGTGTAGCCCTATTATTATTGATGCATGAATTAAATCTTTAAATTCTTTAATAACTTTAACAATTTAATTGCTAAATTGATTGTGATTATGCCAATGCTAGGTTAGACGTAACTATAGTATTGCGATTATTCCATTGTTTTTATCACAGCGAGAGTTGGGTATAAACGGATTTGAGTAAATTAATTTAGGGTTTGATTCATATCACGAGAGTAGTTATGTTTGATAATTGGGAAGTTAGAGTAATGTGTTTAATGTCTTTAATATGCATGATACCATGAGAATAGGATTGATTGTATGTTAGGGAAGCCATTGATACTCGAGAGAGATCCTTGGTATTTATTAGGGTTTACTTTTCCCCGTTCGATTGAAATCGTATGTTAAGGGTAGAATGACAATTGCATTGATAATAATTGTGGTGAAACTAGATCTTGGATGTTTTAAGTACTTGATTTAATCATCTCATTTAGTTTATTTTCGAATTCTTCTCATACTTAGTTCCTTAGATAATTGATTATAATTGATTCTTGCTTAGTAGAAATTCGAGTCTATTTCATTATTTTTGAACCTTAGTCTCGTGGGATCCGTCCCTTACTTGCCAGTCTACATTAGTATTGGTCTGTTAAGTTATTTTTGATAGGTACGCGACACGCCTACCAACCATCTTTTAATGTTCAGCAAAAACAATTGATGGAAATATAAAATACAATAAAAGTCGGGAAATTTTATGAGGAACTACCCCATAAATGGTCTATTTTGTGAACAACTACCCGAAATTTTTTATTTGCAAACAACTACCCCGAAAATATAAAAACTTTGTCTTGCACTACCCTTTAACAGTTTCCATTCAATTTTCCGTTTGTTCGGGCCCACAGTTACGTTTCCCCACCCAATTATCTCCCTTTTTAGCTACCTCCCTTTTCCTTCATAAATTTCCCTCCATTATCCTTTCACCTTTCACTCTCTTTAGATTAACCTAATTAATCAAATCTTATTGCTCCAAAATTCTTGCTAATTCTGTAAATTAAAGGGTCAAACACCCTTTTCTTCTTAGATTTTATCTCTTTCCTACTCATCTTCTTGCTTTGCTAGGTAAGTCCGTGTCAGTGACTCAAATTAGTAAGGGAAAACAAGGACCATGGAGGTACAATAATGTAGTAATTGTTATGAAATTTGTGGTATTTTCATTCAATTGAAGACATAAACCCTAAACCCAAAAAATGTAAAACCCCTAATTTAATTCAAACTAACCCCAAACCCAATTTATTCAAATCCCCTCATTCAATTGAAACCAAAAACCCTAAATTGAATCCCTAATTATGATAATTGAAGTAAATTAAAACCCCTAAACCAATTACATTGCCTAAAAATTACAATAATAACTTAAAAAATTGCCTGATTTGTTGAGTAATTGTCTTTAATTGGTCAAATTTATTGTTCTTGGGTTTTAGGTTGTGATTGGGGGAAAAGTACAACATTACAAGTGTTAAATTAGATAGGCTAGAAATGAGTTAATTGGGTGAAAAAACGTAACTTTGGGTCCCACATATGGAAAATTGGACGGGAACTGTTAAGGGTAGTGCTAGACACAATTTTTACATCTCAGGGGTAGTTGTTTACAAATAAAAAAATTTCGAGTAGTTTTTACAAAATAGGCCATTTATGGGGTAGTTCCTGACAAAATTATATGTTTTGGAATAGTAATTATAAATTTATATTTTGACAAGTTTAGGACAATACTTTTTAAAAGGCTACTCGTAACATATACATTATACATGACATTTATTTATTCAAGATATGTTTTGATGAATTTGATTTAGGCAACACTCTAACCGATACCCAAAACACTACAGAGAAATATTGAAAAGACCATGTATCATAGTAACCTTCTTATGCCTATAAGAGTAACCCCAATTTAGCTGTGTATCATTTAATGTAAAAAAGTAACCCCATTATACATTCGAGTAACCTCTTTGCTTTTGTTTTAACCATTACCCGTAAAGAAATAACCCCACTTGTTAAAGTAATCCCATTTAAACATTGTGATAACCTCTCTTCCGTTAAGGTAACCATATTTGATTATTAATTGGTTACAAAGTTTTTGGTGAATCGTCTAATACGGTAATTGAGCACATATTTATGAATAACAATTTTTTGTATGTGGTTGGCCAGTGGCCAGCTACAATGTAAGGCCCAATAAATTACGGACCCCAAATAAAATATAACAGACCCAGTTAGATATCTTGTTATTTTTAGAATTTCAACCGTTTTAGTTGAACTTCCCACTTTCTTTCTTCTTTTCTTCAAACCGTCATTATTTCGTTCAGAGGCTAGTCACTTCCATTTAATTTTTGCTATAGTTTTCTTTAATTTCCTCTCTCTTTGTTCTTTTTCCTCTTGCAATTTGCTTTAATTCTATCTTCTCCTGCAATTTTCTTTTATTCTTTTTCCTCTAAATTCTCTACATTGTTCTTGCAATTGTTGAAAATGGTGAAATTGAAGATCATAAATTCTCTAATTCTCTACGTTGTTCTTGCAATTGTTGAAAATGGTGATATTTAACTAGCTATGCTTAAGTTTTCCATCCACGCACTAATAAAAGAGCTAAGACAACAGCAGCAACAACTATGTCCACGGTCCCGCGCCCAAGTCTTCTTCAAATATCTACTTGATTTTATCAGGGATTCAGGGACTTCGAGTACACTATTTGCTCATGCAGTCATTTTTTCCGCTTTGAATTATTCTTGATGTCATTGCCATAAACCTTAAGAATTAACATTTTCATCAGGTTTAATTTTGTTTTTGCAAGTGTTAAGGTTGAAGAAGTTTCGAATTTCTTTTGTATTTGTTTAATTTTTAGTTTCTTTTGTATTTGTTTAATTTTTAGTTTTTTTTTGTATTTGTTTTGTGAATTTTGACCTAAGTTTTGAATCGGTTTTGCTTTTATGTAATTTTGTTTTATATTCTAAATTATCTGTAAATGGGTTACTTGAAATTAGGGGTTACTTGAAATTAGGGATTACTTATAATATGGGTTAACTGTTGAGGGGTAACTGATAGTATTGGTTACTTGAAATTAGGGGTTACTTATAATATGGGTTACTTGAAATTATGGGTTACTTAAATTTAGAGGTTACTTGAAATTATGAGACTTATAATATGGATTACTTGAAATTAGGGGTTAATTGAAATTAAGGGTTACTTGAAATTAGGGTTTACTTGAAATTGCGTGTGAATGTCAAACTCCATTATGCGCATCACAATCCGTTATTTTTGCTGAGTTGGCAGCAGGCGTGGCCTGCTACACCAAATAGGCGCTGTTTGTGAATTTGCATAGGTACGACTTGCCAAAATCAATTTCTTTAGAGAATTGTAAAAATAGCTCGTCTTGTGTGCGCCTGACCATACCGTGTGATCGCTTATAAAAGAGCAAAGTAACCCTTTTAATACTGACCGAGTAACCCTTTAATACTGACAAAGTAACCACCCCTATAACACTGAGCAACTAACTCCTATAGCATTAACGAAGTAACCTCTATAATGACTGGTCATACAGTGTGGCCAGCCAGTTTGTGTTATAAAAAAACCCCTCTAATTACAAAAAAACAAAAACCAAATAAACGTGGCAACATCTATTTCGTCAAAAAGGGTTTGACAACACAAACCGTTAGATCTAGGTTTACCACAAACAGATTAGGGTTTTAATTTCTTCGCCTCCTCAAATCCATCAAAACCTCTGCTGCCGTTGGAGTAAGAAAGAGAGACTGAGACGCAGAAGAGGAGGAGAGAGAAACTTAACAACTCAACAATGGCGCAGCGTCTCACTTACCGTAAACGCCATAGCTATGCCACCAAATCCAACCAACATCGCATCGTCAAAACCCCCGGTATTCCCTCTTTCTCTCTCCTCTCTTTTCAATTCACCCCTTTTCACACTTTATTTCATGGGATTCTTGTCTTCATTTTTGGGTTTTGATTGTAATGTTGCATGATGTTGAAGTAAAGTTGTAATCTTTTTGATTCGATTGATTTTTTGATTACTGGGTTTTGATTATAATTGTGGGGTAATGCGGAATTGTTATTGATTTGTTAGTTTTTGTTTGGATTGATTTTTTGATTATTGAGGTTTTGATTAATAGGTGGAAAGTTGGTTTACCAGACTACAAAGAAGAGAGCTAGTGGTCCAAAGTGCCCTGTTACTGGAAAGAGAATTCAAGGAGTATGTCTCTTTTTCTTTGTTTTTCTGATTCATCTTGGAAATGCCGATTGTTGATCATCTGTTTATTTTCTTTCTACGTTCAGCATTATTAGTCGTGTTGATAGTGTAATTTGAACTAGTAGTGTGACGGCGAAAATAGTAATGATGGAGTATGATCGTGTTTTTGGTTGATATTAGTGGAATATGGTGTTGTTTTTGTTTGAATTCTGGTAATAATCGAAAGAATATCATTGCAACTTTAATCAACTGAGTAGCTTATTATGTTGAGCAATGAATTGATTATTTGATTACAATGTAATGGGTGATTGTAAAAGGATGGAAGGCATTTCTTTCTATGAGATTATTGCTCATAGTTGTGTTGCTGATAGAAGTTCATTGTAGGAAGCTGTGCTAATATTTGTTCCATGTGGGGTGTTTGTTGCTGGTGTTAATCTGGGATTCTGTGTTGGTAGAATTGAGTACATTTTTAGTCTTAGTTTGCTACTATAGCATATTACCTATGTCGAACCCCCTAATAGGAGTTCTAATAATTGTAATATACATAAGGTGAAATAGTGAAAGTTTATATAGCTAAGGATTTATTTGGAAGTATTAAAAAGTGGCATATACAATTAGTGTTCACAAAATTAAGGTGAAGTGGTTATAGTCCATAATGTTGTGCATTTCACTGCAATGAGTCAATGACCCTAAATTAAAGACATCATATCCATATTGGTACTGAGGACTTAGGTAGTATTAAACGAGACGTGTTGCTTGATTTGCTGCAGTTACTACCACTTGATGATTTTGACTTATTATTCTAGCATTGTGATATTGATTAAAATGTTTAACTTGGGATTATGGGTAGATATTGGTTCTGGTCTAATTGCATTTTTTTTGGATACAGTTTGATTATGAAATTCTCCGTGTTTATGGGTTTGTTTGGACTAAAATGTGGGATTCCCAAACCTGTTCTCTTTTTGGTTTAGAAATTATTTTTTATTTATTTATTTTGAGTTAGAAGTATCCAGCTAGCCCCAGTCAAGTCAGTATAAAATGTTGCACCTTGCGGTTCTTTTGGGGATTATGTTACATCTATGGAGAATTTTTAACTATGTGTTGCTACTCATAACTCAGGCTTGTCACTGCAATGTGTATAAACAAATGTAATATAGTCATTATTCCTTTGTTTATGTTCTACTTTAAACGGTTTTCAAGATAAAAGGATCCTAATTAAGCTGCTTTCATTGCATCTTCAGAGTGAACATGATAAATTTCTAAGTTATATGTAATTATTGATGTACTTCCATATCTTGTATGCACTGGATTTCATTTGACAATGGCTGTGTTTCACTGATTTCATCTGCTAAAGTACTTGGCATATATCCTTGTATTAGATTCAATCTCAGGATATATTTTTATTGGTTCCTTTGTTATTGTTTTGCAGATTCCTCATCTGAGGCCTACTGAGTACAAGAGAAGCCGATTGCCTAGGAACAGGCGTACTGTCAACCGTCCTTATGGAGGTGTTCTATCTGGCAGCGCTGTCCGTGAAAGGTTTGTTGACTTTGTTCTCATACGCTGTGCTAATCATATACACAATCTAGTTCATCCCATTGTTTCATACCTTCTAGTTTTAATGCAAATTCCTTCTTTTGCTCGTTGTCCCTACAGAATCATCCGAGCTTTCTTAATTGAAGAGCAGAAGATCGTGAAGAAGGTTTTGAAGATTCAGAAGACTAAAGAAAAGGCTGCCAAGAGCTAGAGTGGCTGTGAATTTTTTTTTGTCTTAGTTTCTCCAGAAGAAATTTTGTTTTTAAGAGAAGATGATGATGACTTAGGAAGAACCCTGTTTACGGTCCGTACTTGTGCCTATTACTACATTGAGGTGATTGTTTGCTTTTTGAATGAGCATTTTTGTTTTACTTTTCACGCCCAGTTTCTCGAAAGATCATATTAATTATTAAAGCATATACTCCGCCATGGTATCAGTGTTTTTCTTGGTTTGCATTTTTGCATCATTTATACCATGGCAATGGTAGCTTTTGGTGTTCTATGATGTTTGTTTACGATAATTGGCTCAAGGCTACAGCTCCTAAGTACTACCTTAATGAAGAGGTGTTGCAATTAGCCAGACTCATCATATAAGATTGATATCATATAAGATTGAGCTGTGTCGGCATGTGACCATCCTATATCCATGAATTTTGGTTTTGTATCTTGAAAAGTCAGACTCACTTGTTAGGATTCATTCCCTCTTCAGCTTCATCCACATCTAAGCAATTTGTTCGATTCATAACGTTATAGACCCATATCAGAATGGACAAGGATCAAAGGATTCAAGGCCAGGGTGCCTAAAACCTTTATAACACATCCACTAGAGATTGAGCTGGGTGAGAAAGAGGAAGAAAGACGACATTCGAGCCATAGTTGTAATGGAGGAAGAGAGTTCAGTAAAGCTACATGGATTATGGCAAGTCCTTATGTTTTGCTACATGGATTATGTTAAAATTCAAAAAATAATAATTGTTGGTGGTTATTACTTATTAGTCCTTATTACTAAAACAAGAAGAATAGTTGGTGATTTCCAAAAAAAACCTACTAAAATATATTTTGTTCTTAGAATATTAGGAGAAAGCAGTTCAAGTATATATAATATAATAAAAGTACATAACAATGTATGTGATCTTAATTTGTTACACATAAATCAATAATATTTTGAATTGAATTGGGATAAGATTTCAACCAATTAAAATTTCTTTTTTCTTAAGAATTGTCAAAAATGAAGTTTCATAAAACCTTTACAACACATCCACTAGAATTGCTAATACTTTGAATTGAAAGAAGATTTTAACCAATTGGCATTTCTTTCCTTAAGAATTGTCAAATATGAAAGTTACAAAAACCTTTATACTACCTCCGCTTCGCATTACTCGCAATATTTACTAAAAAATGGTTGCTTCACATTACTCGCAACAAATTGATTTCTTTCCTTTTTTAGTAAGTTTTTTTGTGCGAAATGACAAAAATACCCTTACTTTTTTTAAGCATCCTAATTAAACTACAAATCTGATTTCATTACATTAAACCCCAAGGCCTCTTCCTTTTCTTGTTGTTTCCTCATTGCCGCTGAAGCCCAATTTGAAGGTTTTACGATCAAATTTAACCGTGAAAACTCTAGATCTAGAGTTTTAATGGTTAAATTTGACCAATTAAAGCTTTAATTGATGATAAAGAAGGGTTAGTGGGTTCGTGCAGTGGTTGGTTTGTGGGTTCAGATCGGTGGGTTTGTGGGTGGTTCGTGGGTGGTTGGCTTGTGGGTTCGTGGTTGGTGGCTTGTGGGTGGTTTATTCCAGATATGTGGGTTAGCTGGGGTCAGTGGGTTCGCTGGGTTTGGTGGGCTGTTGCGACTCGTGGGTTTGGTGGGTTACTGCAGCTTGTGAGTGCGGTGGGTTCGGTTCGGTGCTGCGGCTGAGTGGTGGTGCTGGTTGGTTTTGGTGCTGCTGGGTGGTGGTGGGTGGTGGTTTTGGTGCTGCTGGGTGGTGCTAGTGGTGGTGGGTGGTGGTTTTGGTGCTGCTGGGTGGTGCTAGTGGTGGTGGGTTATTTAGTTTAAATTTGATTTTTTTTTTTTTTTTTTTTTTTTTTTTTTTGGGTTGGATTAATACTTAAGTATATGCCCTTATTTTCCAATAATCATGCTTAAAATGTTTTGCCTAGGAGTCTGCAAAACACTACTTTGTAACGAGTAATGTGAAGCGGAGGTAGTATATAACACATCCCCTAGAATATAATTTGGAATAAGGAGAGAAAGAAGAAGAAAGACACACATTCACACAAAATACTCGTAATGGAGGAAGAGAGAGTTCGGTAAAGCTACATGGAATGTGGGCAAGTCCTTATGTTTTAAGAGCCAAACTTGCCCTTAATATTAAGGGCATAGATTTTGAATACATAGAAAAGGATTTAGCAAACAAAAGTGAGTTGGTGTTGCAATACAACCCTGTGCATAAGAAAGTGCCTGTTCTTGTACACAATGGTCTACCCATTGCGGAAACAATGATCATCCTCGAGTATATCACTATATTGATGAGACTTGGCCTGATCCCCCGCATCTCCTCCCTAAGGATCCCTACCTTAGGGCCAAACATCGATTTTGGGCCGCGTACTTACAACAGGTTAGCCCCTTACTCTTTGATCTTTTGTAACCTAATATTGTGTTCACAGTAGTACTTGATGCCTTGATGGTTAATGTTCCCGACTTTTCATTGAACTTACATATATATTTGAATTTTAACTTTGTTATGAGATGGAGAGAGTAAAAAGACTATAGCAATAACAAGTACTCTCTCTGTTTTTTTTTAAATGTCCCATTTGGGATTTTGACACTATTCATTAAACATACTTTGACCAATGTTTATGAACTATACATAAGAAAAAATATAATCGTCTTAATGAGTAGATTATTAATATTCAATTGTTATACTTTATAGTTAATGATAATTAAAGATATTATTGCTCGAAATTTTACATCAACGTGCGGGACATGTCACTATGGGGCACTTATAAAAAAAAAAAAAAAAACAGAGGGAATATTGTACTATTGGAAAATAACATGTATTTTAATTGGTACTCTTGTTGTGGATGGATTACACAGTTGGTTTTCTAATATTAAATGAAAAGGTTATATGATACATTTCATTAATAGTTAAATGGGTTAGTTTGTGTCATATTTGTTGATGATGGAAGTTGGATCACTTAATTTATTTCTCTCTAACTCTCTTAATCTTCCGTAGTTCATTAGCAAGTGTGTCAAGTTTGATGTGTTAATTATTATATGGAACAAAGGTAGTAAATTAGAAAATGGACACTAAAAAAATTGTATGCTATGAGCAGGTAATGGATATATTAAGCAAACCACTGACAATAGGAGGTAAACCAACAGAGGATGAGATGAACGAGTACTGGAAGAAGATGGATGTGGCCGAAGAATTCATCAAAGCCGAGTTATTCCCAAATGGCTGTCCATCTTTCCAAGATGCGAAGCCCGGATACTTGGCCATAGTCTTGTATTCCTTCTTAGGAACCTTCGACGTTGTCGAAGAGTTCTATGGCTTTAAGCATATCACTGCAGAAAGGTACCCGTTCTTGGCGTCTTGGAACAAGGCTGTCAGTGAAGTTCCTGAATTTAAAGGCGCAACTCCATCAAGTGTTAAGGTCATTGAAATTCTTCATGCAGGAAGAACTATCTCCAATTAAAGGGATAAATGATCATCATCAAATTTAGTGATTGATACAAAACTATTTATGATTTACAAAGGGTTGATAAGTTTCAATTCATTATCGATTTCATAATTTATTTGGGTTTTTGTACTAAAATTCATCTGAATTTGCATTTTTTTGATGAGGTGGAAAATGATGTTCTTTTCATTGTGTTTTTTTTTAATTTTTTTTTTTAAATGAACATATTTTTTGGATTTGAACTATTGCTATTCTATATCTCAATATACACTTGCAACATGGTATTGAAAAACGGGGTTAGGTCGCATCCGCTATGAATGTCCACTTTATAATCCAAGAAGGTTTCAACTCAAAATCACGTGGCTATGAAAAGAGTAGCCCTTTAGCTTTAAGTGGACACAATTTTTCCTTTTCTTCAATGCGGGATACACATCTCAATACTTACTTTACTTTCATTCGATTAATCTTGAACAACACCTGTTGAGATTGTGATGGAAAACTAAATACTCCCTCCATTTGTGTTCATGGCGTGTAACTTTTACTTTCAAAATTATCTACCATCTTGATTATGTTTACACAAAAACCACTTAATATTCATAAGTTGTAAAATTGAATATGAAAATTTTAGCTTAAGAAATTATAACCCATACATACTTTAGATACCCTTAATTCATACATACAGTAGACCTTGCATACTTAATGAACAAGTCTATAACTAAATTAAAATTTACATACATTCTTTCTTCACAAATTTACCACTCCTTCACTCTCAAAATCTAATATCATATCGTATCACTTGAAAATTCTACAGTGGTCATCCTTAAAATGACTATTTCTTTTCTTAATTCTTATTGGTCGATTTTTGATTAACTTTTATACTCGGTCAAACTTCTTTTTTAATCAATTTTTTATTTTCGAAATTATTTTCTGATTTTGGATAATTTTTATTTATTTTCATAATAGTTATTAGAATTAGTTTTTAATAAAATCAAGAATAAAGATTAAATTAAGGAAATCTAAATCAAAATATTGTTCATCATTGTTTTTTTTAATGTTCTTCAATGTTTTTCATTCATGGATGAAATTAACCACCATTATGGTAATCTTTGTCCCGTAAATACACTTGCACATCAATGAAAATTGATATACAATTATATGTGAAGTTTGAGTTCATTCGAAATTTGGATTCATGTGTGAATCTAGGCTTGTTTTTAATCCTAAAACAATATATGTTAATTGGATAATCGCAAACAAGGGATGCCAAATCTGTCATTATATGTATGCGAAAATAAAAAAAAATTATCAACTTTTCGAAATATGGGTTTGTAAGGCAAATCGGAGAACACAATGATTTTTGTTTTGGAATACTTGTTTGATCCGAAAAAAAGAAGATGTAGTTTTCATTTCTGTTTGTATATAAGGCATTAACCCAAATGCTAATAGGACATTACCTATAAAACACAATATTATTGTTTATTTTGTCTACGGCCATACGTTATTTTGGACATTGCTAATTATTAGTTCATACTGCATGCATTAATATCCTAATATTTTTCTTAATTGATAGCAAATAGGATCGTGGTCCTCAATCCTCATTCACTAGCCAAGTCACAATGTATAAGTACCAGGTTTGATATCAATGATCACTTATATATCTGCTATTGTGGTTTGATTTTTGTATGCATATTATTCCTAAAAAAAAAAAAAAAAATTAACTCTCAATCAAACCACCTTTAGAGCTATTCTAATGGTAACCTAATTGTTAAATTAGATGATTATCTTCTTATCTATCGTGTGACCCAATAGTTGGATTACTTGGATACTAGTTTGTTTTTATTTAAAATAATAAACCGTCTTTTGTTTATTATTATAACTTTACAATTAAGGAGATTGAGACCAATTCTAAATATATAAGTAATGTCATATCCTAATATTGGACGAATCCTATATAATAGCTTTCCTAATTTACATAAATACAAAAATATATTTATTATATTTAATAATTTGCCATTGTATTCTTTCAAAAAAAAAAAAAATAGGTTGGCATGTAATTGCTCTAAGCAATATTTATACTTGTGAAGATAGTTGCTAAGTTTAACTACGATAACATGAACTCTTAGGTAGAATTGGAATCTCAAATTACTTTTCTTTGTTCCTTGTTTCCTATATTTCTTATCATACATCATCTCATAACTTTAAGATCCTTTTCTTTAAGTATTTTGACTTTTTTTACTTTGTTAGGTATAATCAAATATCTAATGCGCCGTAAAACAAAGTTCCATCTTTTCCTTTAATTCGTACTTTAATTACTACATCAATGAGTCATACTCATTAGTGTATAAAGCGAAAAGATATGTTGGTTGTCAACTATTGACAATTTGAGTTTTCAACTCAATACTTCATGTTTATCAAAACTATCTAGTATTTTGAATACATGATGTCTAACCGTCCTTTCGGACTAAGCCATTAAAGTCATTTATGAGAAGTTGTATTTTAGAAATGCCTCTTCTTTCCTTGAGAACTATTCTCAAAAGATTTCCTTTTATCAATTGTTGGAAACATTATAATTTGATTTAGAATTGTACAAAAATAAGTGCAAAGTATAACCATTTATCAAGATAACATAATAAGCATTGAAATACATGCAAACTAGCAATTTCAATTAACTTATTAACTTTCTATTCACACATTTATGAATTTGTCCCAATTAGGCGAGAATAAAATGATTCCAAGATCCCGAAAATCAATAAGTGATTAAGCACGCTTTGACTTGTCTTAACACTTAATATTTTAAGTTAAGCAATCTAATTTCTAATAGCTCTAAGCTATTCTTGGTTCGATAAATCGTCATATCCAATGCTTCTTGACGATTATCTCTTTTGCCACAACATCTAAGGACTCCTTACTGATATCGTTGAGTTTAACCAAAACTAACGTGTTATGATGCCTTGCTTTAGCAAGCTCGCCAACATACCTTACTTCCCTAGGAAAGTAGTAATGCCTTGCTTTGGCATAACCCATTACTATTCTCATTAGTTTGGTAAGTGTCATTTTAGAATGACAAATTTTAACTCAATATTATATGGACTTAGGGTTTCTATGTTGGTTGATTTAAGTGAACTAATTTAATCATTCAACATTCGAAATTTTAAACATGCATCTAATATCGCAATTATATATAAGCAAAATATATAAGGCATAAATAAAGATGCATTGGCAAACTAGCATGAGGCCCTTGAAACTTGAAGCATCCAATCTTCAAACACCTTCATTGCATCTTCTTGGCTTCGACTTCTTAGAAACGCCATCTTGAGACATGACCACCAATTATGCAACTACTAGAAAAACTAAGACTAATCTAAATAATCTAAGTACAAAAATACTTAACGGCACGCAGTCCATATTTAGATTTACAAAAATACAAAACGGAACGAAGTCCGTATTTACTATCCTAGTCAGGCCATACTAGTTGCCATTTTGTAAAACCTGCATTATAATATCTATTCCATACATCCATTCACTAAAGTGAATGGCCCATCGTAAGGAATATTTCAAACATCAACTTTGAGCCTCATTGTGATCATGAATATAAGCATGGTGGCGTCCAAAGGGAAAGAAGCTAGAGCAAAAGAGTCGCCAACAAGTTTTAGGAACTTGTAAACCGTTCACGGGTGTGAAGGTTACACCCTATTCACGATCACGGAGATTGCTAACTCCATAGTGGTCTGGAACCATGACTGGATATTCGGGGATGATTGTACGAATCCAACCAAAAAGAGATTGAACCCGCCCTAAATCGAACTCTACTTAATTCTTATGATATTCATGTGCACTTTCCGATCAACATACATACAATAAATTAATTCTAAACCTGTTTAATCTATATCGGTTGATTATTAATGCACAGATAAATTTATTATTGGCGATTACTTGAATTAAAATCATATTAAGCCTAAATTAAATTACTAATTATCTTATTAGGCGTGATTTCAAGTATAAATTCCCCTTAAACATGCAAGAAAGGGCGTGATCAAGCAATAACAATGAATAATAAATAATCAAGCTATGTAGTTATTATAATTGACACAACAAATCATCATCACAATAAGAAATATCTCCAAAATACTATTAGCAAGATCCTAGGCATGATACTAAACGGATTAATAACAAACCCTAACATGTCACTAATAATAAAAATCAAAACTTTAGCCTAAACATGATACTAGAAAGCATGACATTAGAAATATTAATTAACACCCTAACATGATATTAGAAATCATAAAAACATCCTAACATGATACTAGGAATTAAAATAATATTCTAAGCATGATTTCTATATCAAAAGCATGGAATAAAGATAGTAGATCTACTCACTTTAATGCCTCGTACCTCTTCCTATCAAAATAATACACGCGTTAGTAACTTCAAGAAAGATCAAATAAACAAAAAAATAAAATAAGAATTGAAATATAGATTAGGGACCAAACCCTCAGAAATATCAACCTTTTACGTCGAGGTCGAAGGCAACTACGAGAAGGGCTTAGAGTATTCAAGTCTCGCAAAGGTCGTATGGTGTGATGTATTTGCTAAGGCTAAAAAAGACAGAGAGAAGCTTATAGCTTAGAGAGGGATATTAGATGATGATTTTTGGTTAATGAAAAAAGAGGAAAACGTCCTTATTTATAGGGAAAAACGAGGGAAAAGATCTTAAAAAGAGTCAGAATTCGACTCGGAGTAAAATGCTTTTCATCGCGTAACGATGGTTACATCGCGTCGCGATGCTTATATCGTTGCGTGATATTAGCATCTCCGTAAGATATTTCCATTTTTGCGCGATGTTTTTCAGAAGATAAGATCTGTATGGAATCCGACTTCCAATCAAACTAGGTTAATCGAATATCCGTACTTATCCTTATTTTATCAGAATTGACTATATTAAAAACAAGTGTTTTATCTGATATAAAATTCTTAGTCTTTATCTTTTCAAAAAGAGGATAGATTAGAACCTTCTAGAGGGTTCTATAAGATAATAATAAATCTTAAGGGATTTAGGACTGATGTTTAAGGTTAATGGACCCTCCACATGATCATTGAGTTCGTAGGTAAGGCTCGGTTTAGGCCCAGTTTAGTATTTTGGTCATAACTTACTCGTTATAATTCGGATTTGGGCTTATAATATATCGTTGGAAAGCTCCATCAAACTTTTTAATCATTGGACCTAGATTATGTACTAGAATAAATTGGTTTGTATGTTTTTATGAAGTGGACATGAAATGAATGGTTTTCAAGGACACGAAATGAACTATTTTTGGGTTTAAAGGCACGAAATAAATGACTTTGGCTTAAAATATTTTAGAAAAGGTTAGAAATGGTCAAGGTTTAGGGAAATTCACGAGACTCTTCAACTCTTCACCTAACTCGATAATCAAAGACGTGAAAGGTACTCATCACTTGGTTTGGTTTTTGAGGAGACACAATCAGGTTTCTACAGAAGCCCCCACTTTGACTTAGTTTGGAGAAACTTAAGTTTTGAAAACAAAAGTTAAAGTAAGTCGATAGGGACGGAGAATGATTTGGAACATTGTGTGATCCTAAATCATTCATTTTAATGCCGGTACCTACAGAAAACATCAGTTTTACAAATAAGGGAGTTAGAAACGCGTATCTTGCACCATCGAGTACACACATCTTGTCAGATCCAATTTGTTTGACAACCTCCACAATGCTTAGTGAACGCCGTCGAAGGTAGCAGTGCTTCACTATCTTCATTTGCAGTGTCAATCTTCCACACCCTAAGGAACATCGTCGAAGGTGACCATGCTTCGCCATCTTCAATTTTGTTGCAGTGCTTCGCCGCGGCAGTGCTTCGCTGCTATTATCGTCGTTGTGGCCGTGCTTCGCCACGACAGTGCTTCTCTTCTATTGTTGATGTTGTGGTAGTGCTTCGCCGTTGTTGGCAATCTCCTCAATGCTTCAGGACACCATCAAAGACCGCAGTGTGTCGCCATCTCCAAAATCTCGTCATTGCTTCGACGTGACCAATTAATACTGACAACCTCCACACCCTAAGGAAAACTGTCGAAGACCTCAATGCTTAGCGATCCCCGAATCTCGCCAATGTTTAAGCGGGATTAACCAATGCTTCGATATGCTGAATAAGCGCTCCTCCAGTGCTTAGGTGGACTTATCCAATGTTTAGGTGCAATATGCTCTGCCAATGCTTTGGCGCGTTTAAGTGTAACGAGCCGATGCTTAGGCGCTTAAGTCATTCAAATGCTCGTTATCAGGCCGATCATCAGCTAAACTTGTAATCGGGCCGATTACTAATTAAATCAATTGCTTATAGGCTAAATGGCGCACCAAGGAGCCCAAACATTAAATGTAGTCCGCATAATCCATTTATGGGACCCACAGAGTCTGACGCTGGCTGTAACAGGCGCATTGCGCAACTTCAGGCTTCATTGCGCCACAATGAATTCATCGCATTTTCTAGATTTGAACCCCTTCTTCTTCCTTTTTCCGGGGCTGCTCGTATTTTATTCGTTTTTGTCGAAAACTTCAAAGTCTTTGTTCTTGGTCATTTCTCAACCAAATCGCTTCATACTTGTTGCAAATCGACGTTCTTCCATCCTAGTTTGCTGATTTAGACATGGTACTTCGATGCTTTATCCATATAAGTCCTCGGGCACTTTTGCAGCTGGGGTGTCGTCTCAGTTTGTTGGTAGGACATATGAGGTTGGCTCATCGTCGCAGCAGCAACAACCTGCTTCTTTTGCTGGCGGAGGTACTTAGTGGGCTGGTCCTTACCATTACCATTCCGACGACTAGTGGTGCTAATGCTAGTCAGGGGTTGGCCCCGCGGAGTGCAGAGTTTTGTGATACATTCGACGTTCCTCGTCCTCCGGCACCGTAGTTGTTCCTGTGTTTATTGACTATGTAGGATTTTTCTTATGTTTATCTTGAGGTTGACCCAAGGTTTTGTGTTACTCAACTCATTGTGTTTAAATCAACCCGACTCAATGTGTTTTGACACATGTGCAGACTCAACTCGATGTGGTGCGACTCAATGTGTATATATACTCAACTCGATGTGATGACAGGACATGACTCAACTGTGTTCGTGTGACTCGAAAATGCAGAAAAGCAAAAATTTTCTTTTATTTTTGTGGAGGGTACCGACTTTCTCTTGAAAAAGAAAGACGTGAAGAATGAATGAAGGTAGAGTGTTGGTGTAAAATAAAGTTTATTGAACTTCCTCAAAAGGAAAAAGATGAAAAGAATGAATCAAGAGATGGTGCATGTTGAGTGAGCTTAATTAAGTGTATGCGTTGATGTTATATCTCATGGTGCAAGGATTGTAGCATCCTAGACTATCTTAATTGATGACTCGATAATGAAAGTATTTGGGTAACTTAGGCGCGGAGGCTAAGTACTTCATACTTTATGATGCGATGATGATTATGATAATAAGTGATTTAAAGATGACAAGGCGTGCTTCAAAGTTGTATAAGGATTTCATGACAAAGGGTTCCTAAGGGAAGGATAATTTGGCTATGTATGTGTGACGTGTATGAAAGTGACACTAAGGTTAAGCTACAAAGGCTAAGGGTGTGGAAAAACATTTTGAGAAGAGCCCAAATGATGGTGACTCTTAGGCAAGGTAGGCTAATGAAGTAGAGATCAAGCCCCCAAGTCTAGCTCTAAATGGATAGGGATGAACATTGGAGATCCCTTGATATCATCATGCATGAATGTGTGATGAATGTGAATGTGAATGTGAATGAATGCATTCCTATTACAGCCGCACCCCAATGTGAGGTTGCCTACGTATCTGTTAGGAATCAGGTCGTACGTAGCTCTAGCCGAACCTCGCACAAGTGTGTGTATACCTTAAGGAGGTCTTTTAAGGGTTGTAATGGGGTTAGGCTAAAGGTTGAAGAAGAAGGGATAAAGGCTCAAGACCCTAGATAAGCCCCCAAGGTGTGCAACCTTGCATTTAAATCTTAGTATTTGTATGCTTGAGGTTTCTCACTTTTGAACTCATTTATCTTTATTTTTTGCATTTGAAATTTGTTTTTGACTTTTCTTTTGTATAAGTGTGGGCAATCCCGATCATGCGGTCTATCACTCACTTGGCATTCATGTTTCTCAGACACGGTGCCGAGCACTCGATAAGAGACGCAATATGAGACGTGTTCATATCAAAGACATGTTCATATCAAAGACATTGGAACACTTGCCCTTTTGCACACTTTTATTTCTTCTTGTTTTTTAAACCTTTATTTTTTTTATTTTTTTTTTAAACTTTCAAAATTTTGGTAAATGTCACTCAAGATTTTGTATTTGACTTTGAAAATTGTATAAGTTGCACGCCATCCCATCACAAGGTTAGGTAGATGTGGGTGAAAAAATGAAGGACTATCGTTAGATGAGGCACAAAGTGGTTTATTAAGAAAGGATTGTGTATTCGAAAGGGGTAATGATGATATGATGTGGCTACAAGGGGTGCCTCAAATCATTGGTATACCTTGTGCTTAGTTCGGTATGGATTTTTATTTTTATTTTTTTAATGCAATGTGATGATCATATGCCAGGAAAGAAATGCTCATTTTATTAAAAATGGAAAGGGTGAAAAAAAACTCATGAAATAAATCTATGGAAGACGAAGGGTGCCTATGCTAGACTTATTAAGGGGAAGGGGAAAACAAAAATAAGAAAAGAATCATGAAATCTTTGTCATTGAATCCCGCCTGGTGCTTTGTGCTTATCATCACTCGGTCTTCTTGCCAGCTGGTGGAACGAGAAGCTTGTTATTATCGATCAAATATTGGATGGCCTCTTTTAGCTTCCAACAACTCTCGGTAGTATGGCCCATACCTTGATGGTACTTGCAATGGGCGTTAAGATTCCAGTTGGGCGATCTATTTTCGGGTGCTGGATCTTGAAGAGGTCCAATGGAAGTGATGATTCCTTTGGCATGAAGAGGGTCAAAAGCGGTGTCATAGCTCATCCCAATAGGGTTGAACTCTCTTCTTGGCTGCCTTCTTGGCCCTTGATTATTCATGGCTAAGACATCATTGAGATTAAAGGTGCTAACATTGTTACTAGAGTGGGTGTTTTCAAAGAAGAAGGATTGTCGTTCTTTTTTCCTTTCCAGCCATTGTTGTTACTATTGTTAGCAGCTTTTGATTTCATAAGGTCATCCTCAATTACAATGCCTATGTTATAAACAACTTTGAAAGTATTCAAGTTGCATTGATATTTCAAGTGTTTTTGATATTTTTCTTGGAGGTTCTTAATGAACATCCTTACAGATTCTTTCTCGCTTGGAACTTCGATCATTTTAGCGGAAGTTTCCCTCCACTTATTATAGAAAGCAGTAAATCCTTCAATTTCTTTCTGTTTAAGTATATCAAGTTCCCTATGATCAGTTTCTACTTGGATATTTCATTTGTATCTATCAATAAAAGCATGTGTAATAGATTCCCAAGTAGTGATCTTCTCTTTGTCTGTAGAGAAGAACCATTGCTGACACACTATTTCAAGAGAAAGCGGTAAGAGTGAATGGAAAACTCTCCTATCAATTCCCTTGATGTCCATGATTGTTTCAAAATCTCTTAAGTGAAAGTAAGGATTGTCAGTTGGCTTGAACTTAGGGATGTCATTGGCAGAGAACTTTTGCGGAAGAAGTTCCTTATCCACTTAGACCCATTTGGAGCTAATTCCATGGAACTTGTAGTCATTAGACATTTGACTCAAGCTTTCCTCTATGCGTTTGATGGTCTCGACTGGTACTTGCTTGCTAGTCATTAACTAGAGTGGTGAGCTCGTTAAGCATCTCGGCAAGTCCATTGACAGTCAGCTTAAGTTGATCAACTTCTTCTTGACTGGCCATTATTCTGAACTTTCTTCTTTGTCGAATCGGTCTATCAAAGAATAGTACTTGAACAAAGGTGTTGTCCTTGATCAAACGCCCCTCTATCCTCAACCAAACGCTGTGGAAAGGGAAACCATGGTCACTCATTGTCAATTACTTGACTTGGACTCAATTTAACATGTATAGATGGGGACAGATCATAGTGTATGGGATGAATGGTATGTATGGGGAGATCATGTCGGAAGATATGTAGGAAGGTATATGTGTATATGGAAAGTATGTGAATGCGGAAAGATATGGAAAAAATTGGGGAATAGGATGGACCCTTAACTCAAATAACGGAAAAAGACGACTCATGCATGGACCTAAGACATGGTCATAGTGTGAAAGAAGTATGTACAAAGTGTGTGCAAGGACTTATGAGTGAAAGTGATATGTTCAAGACTCGTGTCATGACCATGTGACTAGACATGTGGTTAGACTCAAACAAAGACTAAGTTATGACTTCAATTATTAATTACTCAAAAAGTTTAAGACTCAACGCGAAGACTCAGGAAGAAAAAACAGAACCATCGCGAAACGATAGAAATATAACGTCGCGTTGGCTCCATTGTAGCGCGATATAATTGTCGCGTCGCAATGAAAGATGACGTTTCGCGTCACAAATCAAACCTCCACGCCAGAATTTGAACGTTAATTTAATTTGTTTTCGGTAATTCTTTCGAAAGGGAAACCTATAGTCTCACTAAGTTAATTATGTTTAGACTTTATTAATCCAAATTAATTAATTAATTAATTGAGCAAAGTCTGTTTTTAGTCATTAGTTAGTTGATAAGACTTTATAAACACAAGTCAACATAAGAGGTTAGTTTATCACAAGAAAAATATGCACAAGTAGGGAATGCATAACTAGTCAAATAGTCACAATATAATGCAATGAGTTTACAACCTAACCATGGATCTAGTTCTCTAAAGGTCAAGAATTACGGTAGTCAAAGAGGGTTCATGGTTATGAGTCCGGATGCATTGCGCGAAAGCCTTACCTTTAGAAGGGTTGGCGCGTATGGATGGGACCCCGCAAGTTAGACTTGCTTCCATGGTTTGGTGAATTCACAAACTTGTATGTACCCGTTGTTGCACGGAGCGTTTTATTGGGTAGATCGATCGTGAATTCCCAGGGCTAAAACCATATGTAGAACACATATGGGTTCAGAAAAGAAGGAAAAACTCAATTAAGAAGTCGAATCGGTGAAACAGTACTAGAATCAGTCATAACAAGAAGACAGATTCCTAGCGCGATGTTGGAAGAACTCTGTGCGAGAAAACAGGAGCCATCGCACAGCGATAGCAATATCGCATCGCGATATAGCCATCGCATGGCGATGGATCCTGTCGTGTCGCGACAGTTCCTACGCTTCGAGGTAGTTTTCTGTGTTCTTCGGATTTTTCGATTTTCGTAGTATTTTTTCGATTCTAGTTGTGAAAGAAATTTCCCAATTTTCCTATGTATAAAATTCCTATGTTTTGGACGCATTTCAGATGGTTTTTCCAATGCAGACCTTTTTATGCTTATGCCACAATGTTAATCAAAATTACGCACAATGAATATCTAGAATATTTCAAGTCTCATCCACTCATTCTAAAGTCAATTACCAAAATAAATTTTAGGAATCAAAATTAGAAATCCTCCCCAGTGGAGTCGCCAAAAAACTGTAGGGAATATTTCAAACATTAGCGTTGAGTCCCACTGTAATCAAGCATTTAAGCATGGTGGCGTCCAAAGGGAAAAAAGCTAGAGCAAAAGAGTCGTCAACAAGTTTTAGGAACTTGTATACCATTCACTGGTGTGAAGGTTACACCCCATTCACGATTACGGAGATCGCTAACTCCATAGTGGTCTAGAACTATGGCTGGATATTCGGGGATGATGGTACGAATTCAACCTAAAAGAGATTGAACCCGCCCTAAATCGGCCTCTACTTAATTCTTATGATATTCATGTGCGCTTTCCGATCAACATACATACAATAAATTAATTCTAAACCCGTTTAATCTATATTGGTTGATTATTAATGCACAAATAAATCTATAATTGGCGATCACTTGAATTAAAATCATATTAAGCCTAAATCAAATTATTAATTATCTCATTAGGCATAATTTCAAGTACAAATTCCCCTTAAACCTGCAAGAAAGGCGTGATTAAGCAATAACAATGAATAATAAATAATCAAGCAATGTAATTATTATAATTGACACAACAAATCATCATCACAATAATCAATATCTCCAAAATACTATTAGCAAGATCTTAGGCATGATATTAAATGGATTAATAACAAACCCTAACATGTCACTAAATTATAAAACACTACAAGAAAAAGGCCAGATTCCGACGGAAACAAAATTCCGTCGGAAATGCTATAAATTCCGGCAGATTTATATTCCGTTGGAAATTTCCGACGGAATTCCTACAGAATTCAAATCCGTCGGAATATATGGGCATTCCGACGGAATATTCCGTCGGAAATTTACTGTTTCGACGGAAATAAAATCCGTCGGAAACTTCCTACGGAATATTCCGTCAATAGATTTTATTTCCGACGGAAATTTCCGACGGAATTATGATTTTTTTTTAAAAAAAAAACAAAAAACTGAATATAAAAAAAAAAAAAAATCGGACCCCAAACCCTATTTTCCTCCTCTTTCTCTATCCTCTCCTCTTTCCTCTTTCCTCCTTCCTCTCCTCTGCCATTTTCTTCTTCTCTCTGAGAACTCCTCTCCTCCTTCTCATTTCTCTTCTCCTTCTCAATTCTCCTCTCTTCTCCTTCTCCTTCTCACACCAACAACAAAACCACCAACATCACCACCGCCTACAACGCCACCACCGCAACAACCACCAACATCAACCGCAATAATCGGCCACCTTCCAACAACACCACTGCGTGAGGTTGTCAAGGTCTCCACAACAACACCACCACCGAAATAACGGCCGCTGTCGCGAACATATGAAGGTTTTTCTTTTAGATCTAGTTTTAGTTAAGGTTAAATTGTAGATCTTGTTTTGTTTTTTGAACATTCATGATTATAGTTAATTATTTTTGTAATTGTAATGTTAGTTTACATATTTATTGGAAATTTTTAATTATCATAGTGAATTGTCTTTTTTTTTTTTGGAGAAATTCTGATAATATTTCTTGTGGTTTAGATATTTTTTGTGGTAATTTTTCTTTTTTTTTTGGTTAACGGTGGTGTGGGTACGGTGTTAGGTGGGTATGGGTGGTTGGTGAGGACAGTTGGTGGGGTGGTGGGTGGGGTTGTGGGTGAGGACATATGGGTGGTGGGTTTTGGTGGTGTTACGTGGTGCGTGAGGGTGGTTAGGGGGCAGGGGGTAGGGGTTGGGGCAGGGGATAGGGGGCAGGGGCAGGGGGTGGGCTGGTGGTGTGTGGGGATGTAGGCTGGTGGCGCTGGGTGTGGGTGGGGGTGGTTTGGGCAGGTGGGGTGGGGTGGGGGTGGTCTGTTTTTTTTTTTTTTATTATTAACTTTTCCGATGGAAAATTCCGTCGAAATATTCCTTTTCCGACGGAATATTCCGTCGGAATGAACCTCCTCCAACGGAAAATTCCGTCGGAATGAACCTCCTCCAACGGAAAATTCCGTCGGAAACCTACTCACCTCTGACGGAATTTTCCGTCGGAAATTTGCGACGGAATTTCAAATAAAGTCAAAAACAGCGCCGACAGAATAGATCCGTCGAAAAATCCGTCGGAAGACCGCCTTCCGACGGAATTTCCGCCGGATTAGGTCGAATTTCCGACAAGGGCTGTTACGACAGACCAACTCCGACGGAATTCCGTCGGAAAGCCTTATTCCGACGGAATTTCCTGTGTTTCCGACGGAATTTTTCCGTCGGAATCCAGCTGTTTTCTTGTAGTGAAATCAGATCTTTAGCCTAAATATGATACTAGAAAGAATGATATTAGAAATATTAATTAATACCCTAACATGATACTAGAAATCATAAAAGCATCCTAACATGATAATAGGAAATGAAATAATATTCTAAGCACGATTTCTATATCAAAAGCAAGGAATAGAGATAGTATATCTACTCACTTTTAGCCTCGTACCCGTTTCTATCAAAACAATACACTCGTTAGTAACTTCAAGATAGATCAAATAAACAAATAAATAAAATAAGAATTGAAATATAGATTAGGGACCAAACCCTCAGAAATATCAACCTTTCACGTCGAGGTCGAAGGCAACTATGAGAAGGGCTTGGAGTATTCAAGTCTCTTAAAGGTCGTATGGTGTGATGTATTTAAGCTAAGGCTAAGAAAGAGAGAGAGAGAAGCTTATAGCTCAGGGAGGGAGATTAGATGATGATTGTTGGCGAATGGAAACGGAGGAAAACATCCCTATTTATAAGGAAAAACGAGGGAAAAGATAAAAAAAAGAGTCAGAATCTGACTCGGTGTAAAACTCTTTTCATCGCGTAACGATGGTTACATCGCGTCGCGATGCATATATCGCTGCGCGATATTAGCATCGCTGTGCGATATCTTCATCACTGCGCGATGTTTTTCAGAAGATAAGATCCGTACGGAATCCGACTTCCAATCAAACTAGGTTAGTCGAATATCCGTACTTATCCTTATTTTATTAGAATTAAATCTATTAAAAACAAGTGTTTTATCCGATATAGAATTCTTAATCTTTATCTTATCAAAAAGAGGATAGATTAGAACCTTCTAGAGGATTCTAGAAGCTAATAATAAATCTTAAGGGATTTAGAAATGATGTTTAAGGTTAATGGACCCTCCACATGATCATTGGATCCGTAGGTAAAGCTCGGTTTGGGCCTAGTTTAGTATTTTGGCCATAACTTCCTCATTATAACTCAGATTTGGGCTTATAATATATCGTTGGAAAGATCTTTTCAAACCCATCCAACTATAAAATCATTGGACTTGGATTATGGACCAAAATAAACGGATTTAGACATTTTTATAAAGTGGACACGAAATGAATGATTTTCAAGGACACGAAATGAACTACTTTTGGGTTTAAAGGCACGAAATAAATGACTTTGGCTTAAAACATTCTAGAAAAGTTAGAAATGGTCAAGGTTTAGGGAAATTCACGAGACTCTTCAACTCTTCACCTAATTCGATAATCAAAGACGTGAAAGGTACTCATCACTGGGTTTGGTTTTTAGGGAGACACAATAAGGTGTCTACACTGATGCATTTTACAAATAATTCAAGCAACAATACAAATCATTGTATCAAACGAGCGCATACTAGTTACTAACTTAGGTGGTTAATCCGATTAACTCGCCTAATTAAAACTAGTCAAAGTGTTTATCCGATTATGTGAACTAATGCAATAACAAAAGCACAATCAAGGCTAATTTAAGCTCAAAACGATTAATGTAGCTCCCACTAAATTCCACATCCAACTTAATTAAAATTAATCTAATTAAAATTAATTAATCCAGTTAACCAAAAATTTTTTCAAAATAATTTTGCAAGTACATGAAAAAACCGAGGCCTAGCCTCGTTTTACTTAAAATGCAAAAACGAAAAACCGATGCCAAGTGCCTAGCTCCCAAACCAAAAGGCCTAAGGAATTAGCTAGACACCAAGCAAGGTGCGCATGGCCGGCTGCTCGCACATAGAAGCGCACCAAGGTGGCCTTGGCGCGCGCCATTGCTAGCACCAGCTGCTGCCAAGCAGCCCTGGGCTTACAGCATGGTGCCGGGAGCTCGCACCCCAGCCCCGCAACACTACTAGGTGCTCCCGTGGGCATCTTAGCATCGTTTGATGTTGGCTGTGTGGTGCACAGTCACCTACACGACCATGCTACCTCTCCCCGTACACTTACGCTCGCAGCCACACGCACACAAGCACCCGCACGCACGCACCAACTCGGCATCAACATGCGGGTTGCGCAAGCAGCCCTGCTAGCCGAGCTTGGTGCTCGAAGCTCGAGGCTTCGATTTTTATGCTCGTGCTTCGGAATTTTATTCCGATTTGGTGTAAAACTTTAAAATTAATTCTAAATTGATTTTAGAACTAATATTGAGCCATTTTTGAAGTTAAAACTAGTCTAACTTAATTAAATTAAATTTTAGTGCACAAACCAAAATTAATTCCAAAACCATTCTTTTAATTAATTTTTGGCTTAACTTGATGCAACAAAAATTGAGGGCTAGTCTCATAATTAATTTAACCAACATAAATTAATAATGAGATTTGATAAAATTAGTTGAATAAATAATCAATCATCCAATGAAATAATTTATCCAACACTTACTTATGCAATTTTTTTGAATATTACGACCTTCCAATATAAAGAATAATATTTCAAGCACAAGTGTGAACATTTAAGATTTTAATCAATTTCCAAAATGATTAAAACCAAAATTTGTTCATTATGAGTTTTAGCAAGTTAAGATTCAACCATTTAAACCATTAAAGGTTGAATCTTTAACTCTTTTAGGGCTTCAAAAATCATATTCACCATAAACTTTCACACTCCAAGCAATTTATTTGTAAGAATGAGAAATTCCAAGTTTATGTGAAATTAAGAGCTATCCAAATTAAGCAACCAATTTACAACATAAACATGCTTAATAAGAAGTAAAATTGTAGAAGATTAATGGTATAATCAAACACATAATCCAACAATTACATGCCATAATTAATCAAGGTTTAAAGATTTAAAAATTTTTGTTCCTAATGAAAAACCCCTAAAAAAACCACTTTCTGGGCAGATTTTGGCCTTTGGAAGACATTTTTTAAACACTTTGTAAGTAAAGGTTGATTTAGAACATCGATTTCACCCAAAATTCACTATTTTTTGAGTCGAAATTTGAGTTCGTAGTCATAAATTAGCAATAATATGATTTTAATCCAGAATTTTAAATCCATTTAAATCACCTTAATTAATTTTTAGTTGTAAAAATTAAATGCAAGAGGCTCTTATAACGCTGTTAGGTTTTGCGGTGTCCGACATCGCGGGTAAACAAAACCCGATAAATCGGATTGCATGCATAATAATTACAACATAACAAATTAGCATGCAAATAAAGAAAACACAAACACATAAAGTGAAGAGGGAGAAAGAAGCTCACCCTTGACACGTGCTTCGCTCGTAACTCGAGCTCGGGCTTGGAAAACTTCAAGCCCCGCAAATGCAAGACCTCCAACATCTCACACCCTCGATTACTGAACCGGCCCCTACCCCGTAGCTTAGACAGGGTTAGGCCAAAATTACTAGAGTTTTACGAATTTAAGGCTTTCTCACACTTTTGGAGATTCTTTTTGAGTTCTACTCAAGTGAGTATTCCCAATACCCAAGGTGGGTATTTATAGGGAATTGCTCCCAAGAGATTCCAATACCACAAATCCTCACCTTGGAGAGCAAGCAAGCCCCAACAACCCCAAGTGCGATGCCCTTAGCCTTAGGCCTCAAGGCATGCCTCGCTGGCAGCCTTGGCCTTGGCCTTCGGCTGGGCCTGCCTCGCAATCCCAGCTCGCTGCTGGTGCTTGCGCCATTCCGAGCTAGCCATGCTGGCTGACAGCACACGAAAGTGTGCTAGGCTAGCAGCCTTGCCGCACACAACGACATGCTGACCTGGCACACTTGTTGTGTACTTGCGGGCTGGCGCTACTAGCTAGCCTGCTCGCCCAGCCAGCACACATGTGTGGCTGTTGGGCTTGCGACCAAGGCAAGCACATGGCTAGCCTAGCGCGCCTAGCCCTCGCTTGGCTAGGCCAATGCGAGGCTAGGTCTTTACGTGTTGACTTGTCATTTGACTTATTTTTCTCGTATTCTCGATTCGTTGAATCGACTCAACGTTCGACGCTCGGCTTCGACGCTCTATGCTCGGAATCCGATGTCTTAGTTTGTAAAATCTCTATCGACTTATTTAATCCTTCGTATTAATTCGTCGCCTTGGTTCGGTTACACGATTGGACGTGACCCTAAGGGTTCAGTCAAGAGTAAGCTGTAATATTAATTAATATTACTGATCGGAAGCGGCCTCCAGCTAGGCATTCCGATCACTTGACCTCACTGAATAATTAGCTTCCCTAATTAGTTCCGAACCCTCTATCGGAATAATACACTTGTTCGAAGGACACCATTCCTTTCAGCCAGATCACGAGACAGCAACACTTGGCGTTTTAACTTTTCACCAAATGTCGCGTCACGTAGACAACAATTTAATAGTTTATCATATAAATTTGTTATATCATAATTTTTTTGGGAGCAAAGGAACTAGTTCAAAAAGTACAACTTTCATTTATAATATATCCTAATCGATTTTTAAAAAATACTTCACAATCTAATATGATATTATTACTTTATGTAGAACTATCAATCGAGTCAGGTCATTGGTCATTTCGGGTAGAGTAACTTTAAGTCACGGGTCAAAAAATGTTCACAGTAGCCCAAAGTTTCGGTTTCGAGGTCAACCCAACGGGCTTAGAACAATTTTTTGATTTACTTTATTTTTGGCTAATTTTTAGAAATTTATAATATTTCAAACTTACTTTGCTATTTTTTTTATAATTTTTTAAATCAAGCATTTTCACCAATATTTTTATTAGCCATTATATGCCTACTGCATAATTTAAATCGTCACAAAATCACATCAATTCCTAACTAATTTTGCATCAATGATATATTTTAAAACTTGGTATATAGATAAAAAGTTTATCTTAAAATCCATTAAACAACCCGAGCATCGCACGGGACACCAAAATAGTATATATATAAAGGGGAGTTTTTTCCCGAGATTTTAGAGTGCCACGTAGGTTTTTTTATTTTTATAAAATTATTAGAGCGCCACGTGGGATTAATATTTTTAGAACGCTACAATAGAATTATGCCACGTAAGCTAAGTTTTTTTAAAAGCTACGTAGGATATAATAAAAAATAAAAAATTATCAAAGCGACACATGAAAATGTTATATTTTATCCAATGAAAAAAAGAATTGCAATTTATTTTAGATATAAATTTTATATTAATTATAAAAATAAAATCAGCGCATTTTCAGTGTTGCTGGCTATATCGTGTGGCCGGCTGAGACACACCAATACTCTTAACGGGTAACTCCTAATAGTCCTAGTAACCTTTGATCGATCGAGTAACCCTTGACCAATCGAGTAACCCCTGACCAAGTAATCCCGACCATACGATGTGGCCAGCCACATATGAAACTTTATGAAATAAAATATTATCTTTTTAGATAAGGAATTTTATCTAAATATGGGAAACAAAATTAATTATTTATTTTATAATAAAAAATTCAAGTAGTAAGCAAGCGAATAAAATTACAAAGTTTATCAGATAAATATATATTTAATAAAATATTTTATTTGATAAATACAAATAAATCGTGTATTATACGGACTTCATCTAATGTAATACAAACGCGAGTTTTAGTATTAATAGTGTAGTTTGAACTAATAAAATCTGTTAAGTAATTGCCCGATAACTATCCATGACTCTTCAAACTACACCCCCACTATCTACAATCTCGACAGTATCGCCACCTGCATGGCCCATTAGTAAATGAATCGAAATTGGCTGTTAACTTTAGAGATTGAGTATGATCAAATGTGATTAGTTTGTTTTCAACTTTTCATTGTGTTTGGCCAAGGAGCGAGAAGAAAGTACTAAATGTGGCTCCGTTGAGTCGTTGACACATACACAAAGCTACTTAAATTCTTAAGCGAAAAGAATTTTGTGTTCATTTTATTTTATTTTACAATGTTAATTATTTTTGTTAACGGACTAACTTAATCAAAAGCTTAACCTGATAGTTGAGGTCAAGGAATATATTTTATAATCTATCACGTCCCTTCACATGAGAGCCTTTTGGACTTGAAATGAAGATGCAGCATGAGCCCTCCGCATACCCTGCGCGAAATATTCCGATTTGAAATACTAAGAATTTTGTGGTTTTTTTTGGAGCTTGATACACACAGCTAAATTCTTAAAAATCAAACAAAGTTTCACATTAAAACTATAATTGAGATACTTTAATTTCAAGAAAAAAATTTCACTATCTTGAGGTATCATGCACAAGCGTGCAGTGTCACAATTAATACTAGTTTGGTGTTTAGAGAGCGACAAAGGGCAAAATTAATACTAGTAAAATAATAAGGTAAAAAGAGTCCCACATTGACCACGGAGCTAAATAAAAGACAATATTTTAATAACCGCGTACAATGTAAAGGGTACGACCACACTTGTGTAGGATAGTTCTATAAATCGTACCTCTGTATCCTTTCTCACTAAGGAGACAAAAAACCAAGTCTGGGTGATGATTTACGGCCGTTATGATCTGAGCGTGACTATCAGCTAATCATTGATCTCACCGATGACAAGCAATTGAAGATCGTTCCTTCTGCCCCCGTGGCCGATTGTGGAGTCATACGGTGTTCTGACAGACTTCCCTCTTTTTTATCTTCACTCCGACATCAATTCAAAACTCTGTTTTTACTTGTTAGTACTGTAGTATATTTTGTTTCTAAGTAATTAGTTATGATAATGAAACTTTAGCTAACAGTACCAAGTAGTTTTCATCAAGAGAGCTTTCTTTTGCTTTGTACTACTCTTTTGTTCTAAAATGAATAGTACGAATTAATATTAATAGTTTTGTTTGTAGACATTGAACTAATAGATTTGCTTAACTATTCCATCTGCCCTCTTTGGTTTGACCTATAATGGTTTAGATACTTTTAATTTCTTAATATTTGGTTGAGTTGACCTATAGTGGTGGACCTTTTATGGTTTTTTGCGTCCTTGTAATGCCTCGAGTTATGATTAGATTTTGGGATAAATTTCACTTAAATAAATGTTAAATTGTAAGATCAATGATATTAAAATAAAAACAAAGATCATAACTCATAATATCATAAGATATCAGCTTATCATTGATCTTATGATCAATGATGTTAAATTGTATTCTACAAGAGGCATAATTCTTTTTGAATATGTTTGATGTATGATATTATTGATTTATATGTAGGAAAATAAAAACAAAAGGGGTATTTTATAATTCTTTTTTTTTAATATGTTTTGATTATGATATTATTGATGATTTATATTGTTAAACGGGGCTAGGCTGTACTCGCCACGAATTTTATAAATCTAAGAAGGTTTCAATGTCCTAAGAGAATAAATTTTCTCTTTTTTTAAATGTGGGATACATATCTCAATACTCACTTTACCTTCACTTGATTAATATGGAACAATACTTCCACTCACACGTGAGTTTGCTCATTAACTCAACAAATATGCACTGAGGTGAGCCAATAATTGCCTTTTTTTTAAGGAAATATACCACGTTACCAGTATACCACTCCCTCGGTTTAAAAAGAATAATAGTCAACAAGTAATGTTAATAGTGTTAAGTAACAACTGATAGATTGATTGCTTTTTATGAATATTCAATTACACCCCCAACTACTGCTCTTGCAAATCTTTTTAAGTGGAGTGTTCTGATTGGAGTATTATACTATTATTGTTGTACAAAGTTGACTATATTTTAATTTCTAAGTCTTCGCTTGTTAATTAAAAGCTAAATCCAAGACTGAACATACATTATATAAAGTTTTAGTTCTTATTAGATGTTTTACATTGAGAAAGAGAGGAAGACCGGGCAAAAGAGACACGAAATCAATGGCGGAAAAGAGCTCAGTGAAGCTACATGGAATGTGGGCAAGTCCTTATGTTATGAGAGTCCAACTTGCCCTTAAATTTAAGGGAGTAAACTACGAGTACATAGAAGAAGATCTACAAAATAAGAGTGAGTTGCTGTTGCAATATAACCCTGTGCACAAGAAAGTGCCTGTTCTTGTGCACAATGGTCTACCCATTGCAGAGTCAACGATCATCCTCGAGTATATTGATGAGACTTGGACCGATCCCCCGCATCTCCTGCCTAAGGATCCTTACCTTAGGGCCAAACATCGATTTTGGGCCGCGTATTTACAACAGGTTAACTCATCGATCACTACTCTTTGATCTTTACCTCAACTTGTTTTCTTAGCTTGTATCAATGAAAACAATTTGTAACTCTCTAGTTTATAAAAAGATATCAAGGAACATATATCAAACTTATAAAATTATATGTTCAATTTCATTAACAATGTGTTTGGATTGAAGAAAATGAAGGAAAGGGAAGGGAAGGGAAATGGAGAGATGAGATATCTTTCATTTGGATAACAAATGAGGAAGGAAGAGAATTGGAGGGGAGAGAAATGGAGGGATTAAATTGTAGGAAAGTAATCCCTCTAAGAATGGAGAGATTTGGAAGGAAAACTCACCATTCTTCACTCCCCTCCCTTTCTCTCCTCTCCTCTTCTCCTCCCTCCCCTTCTTTTCCCTCCCCTTTATTTATCCAAACATACGGTAATAGTTAAGGTTTGGGTTGAATTTGTTGATGAATGAGAATTGGATCACTTGTAAGTCTAGGAGGTTCATTCAATCCTAAAACTAATTGTTGATAGGAGTAATTCACCAAGCAAATTGATTTTTCTCAATCGTTCCTATTCTTCAATATGTTGAGTCAATGCATATTCTGTTAATAAATTCATGTCATATCCTTAATTACGAGACAGCTGATATGATTTAGATAAAGGGAGTACTATGATATGGTATGTGCAGGTGGCAGAGGAACTGGGCAAAGTGCTGCAAAAAGAAGGCAAACCATCAGAAGACATGACGAACGAGTACCGGAACAAGATGGACATGGCTGAAGAATTAATCAAGGCTGAGTTATTCCCTAATGGCTGTCCATCTTTCGAGGATGCGAAACCCGGATACTTGGACATAGTGTTGTACTCCCTATTAGGAAGCTTTGATTATATTGCGGAAGAGCTCTTTGGGTTTAGTCCTTTCACTGAAGAAAGGTACCCATTTTTGGCATCTTGGATAAAGGCACTCAAAGAGCTTCCTGATGTTAAAGAAGTAACGCCTCCAAAGGCTAAGGTCATTGAGCTTCTTCACGCCAGGCGCCAGAGTAACCTCCAAACAAAGGCGTAATTGAACTATTGTGATTTAAGCTTAAGGAATTAAGTAAATGAGCAATGAGCTTGTACAATACGGAGTAAGTCATGTCCTTAATTTTAGTATTGTAATCGATAACTGAATGTTTGTAATAAAGTTTTTCTAGCTAGACTCTTGATTAATTAAAAAAGTTAAAAGTGTTGAAACATACTTCGTAGTAGGGTAGGAGACGCATGACTTAATAATGAAGTTTCAAGTAAGTTGGATGTCCAATTACTTAATTATATGTGAACTCAACTTACTCTAGATATTAAAAATATTGTAAGGTTCATTTTCTAAGGATGGAGAGACTTTTTATGTTTTAACTAGTCTTCTGTCCCGTGTAATGCACAAGTTGTTTATAGGTATACAATATAAATTTTATTCTCCTTAAAATATATATATATATATATATATATATAAATTTTATTTTATAATATGTTTTTATTGGAAAATAAATAGTTTATAAAGGAGAAGATCAAGGGGTGAAAATTGAATGTACTTGAAGAAGATACTTTGTATTAAGTTGGGGAAAAAATAAACTAAACAACATTCATACATGTATTAAATTAAGGCTAGGTTTTTTTTTTAATTTTATTTTTTAATTTTATTTTTAATATTAGAAAGGGGATTTAAAAAAAGGTTAAATGAGGTGACATGTGACATTGTTGAAAAAAACAAATTTATATGTGACATGATGATTTAATTTGTGTTTTTAAATACTAAGTATAGATAGATTCATAGCTAATTATAGAGGAAAATTTTAAAAGGAGGGACCATTCATGTTACCACGTTCACTTTTAGGAGGGGAGATTGAAAAATATTTCTTTTGTTTTTTTAGATGAAACACTTTTAAATTTATACTTTTACTATATACAATATTTTTTCTTCAAATTTTTTTTGCAAAGATAATTTACAGTCATTTGAGGTCTTATTAGATTCAACTTGACCTATGTTAAAACCAAACCTATTGTAAACCCACTTTTGAGTATCCATCCCACGTTGGAAAAAAAGAAGAAATAATTCCACTTTATAAGGTAGAGGATTACTTTTACTATCATCAATTGATTTTAGTATTGAATCTCCTTAACATTGTTTGTGGACCAAACTCAATATATGCTTTTTTTAAAGGTTCATGTTTAATGATTTTTATCGAATTTAGTTCATGTATAATGATTTTTGTCGAATTTAGTTTTTAAGTTTATTTTTTGAATGTGTACTAAACAATATGCACCGAGGTGAACCAATCTAATATTTTTATATATAAAGGGGAGTTTTTTCCCAAGATTTTAGAGAACCACATAGAATTTTAATTTTTTAAAAATTATTAGAGCGCCATGTAGGATTAGTATTTTTAGAGCGTTACGTGTAGGGTTATGCACATAGGATTATTATTTTAAAGAGCCACGTAAGATTAAAATTAAATGTTTAAATTTATTATGAATTGAAAATTTTATCTAAGAGAAAAGAAACAATTTATTTTATTTCGTATATAAAAAAAAATACTATTAAACTTAAAAAAATGAAATTTACATTTAATTGATATTGAAAAAAATTGGGTTTTATAAAAAAATAATGAAAATATGACAAGTGATTATTAAAAAATATTTTGTAAAAAATACTAATAAAAAAATGAAATCACGTTCAATTAAAAAAAATATCAATTTTCTCTAAAAAAAAAAGTATTAGTTTTTGATTAGATATAAAAAATAAGGAAAAAATCATTTAAATTAAAAATATATTCTTTTTCTTTTTCTAATAAAAAAATTTGTTCATCATTTATCAATTATTCATCTAAAACATTAAGATATACGTTAACAAAATTTATCATATCTAACAGTAAAATTTATCACCATTTTAAATCTAGTATTTTTTAAATCCTATATAAACTCATCTAATGTCTCACGCGATGAACGATGATCATAATTAAGAAGTCAGTTCAGTCATATCAAGGATGTTAATTTTGCAAGAGAGCGGGTTTTATTATGCAACTTATCAACTGACACGATCAACGATTGATTTACAAAAAATGATGAAAGCCTGCAAGATTATATTTTTACCGTGTTTACAATTTGAAAAAAGTTGGTTAAACAAATACATATAGTTTCACATATTTTATTTTCTTTCAATTTTTTTAAGAATTGGTTTGCATTGTTGTTTAAATAAACAATTTACAAGATATACCACGTTTAAATATGCGTTAACCTTAATTGTATAAGATTAAAAAAATAGTAATATTATGTATTAATATTTTGTTATTACAATTGAATATTAAATGTTAAATTTAACTACTAAGAAACCCGTGCATCGCATGGGCTTAAATCTAGTAATTGTCTATTTTTACTGGAAATATACAGTTTTAAAAAAATTGTAGTAATTAATATTAATAGTGTAATTTAATTAATACTCCGTAGATTGATTGCTTTCCAGTTTCCATGAATATTCATATGACACCACTAGACCTGTTCAATGGGTTAGGGGCCCATTTAAAGCCTTGACCCAACCCTTTTATAAAAGGGTTTTATCCATCCAATATTTAAATGGGGCATGCTTTTAAAGGGTTATTGAATAATGGGCTTTTAAAGGGTTGGGTCTAAGTTAAAAAGGGCTGAAATTGGGCAACTCTTATGAGGCTTGCAATATTGGCACGAGATCTTCTAACGATTCCGGTTAGTACGGTGGCTTCTGAGTCGGCTTTAGTGTAGGGGGGAAAACTATATCTCCTAATCGTTGCTCATTGAAACCCTCAACGGTTCAAGCCCTAGTTTGTGTTCAAGATTGACGCCGTGATGAATATAACATCTCTTCAAATTTTGATCGTGATTCTAGCTCGGATGATGATGAGGTCGTTGATGATGATGATGAGGTTGATGATAGTTTCCTATACTAGATAATTGTTTTGATTTTTCTACTCTTATTATTAGAATCTTGCTGTGTTTCTTGGTATAAATTTTATTGCTTTTGGTAATTATGTTTGCAATTCTGCTTAATGATTATAAAAGACTCTGATCCTATTGCCTTGATGTTAAGTGACTCAGAGTTTTGAAATATATCTTGGTCTGATATTGTCTTCTGATGTGCCATGTGATCAGGGGCTGAATTATCTCATAATTTAAACTTCAAAGATGGCTGACTTATCTCAAAATCAGGGGCTCTGAGCCTACATGCATTTTCTGCTGTTTAATTACATAATTTTCATCTTCTAAGTGTTACAAATTAATTCCTGCTATTTATAAAATTGGTAAACACATTTGTTCAGACTGAAGTTTCAGTATAATTACAGTGAATTTCTTATTTTGGTTAGTGTCAATTCTTATCAAAGCACGATTATGACTTCCACTGTTAGATTATTGGGGTTGTTTTTGTAGTTAATGTGCTGTAAAATGACTTCCACTGTTAGATTTGTCAGACATTTTTTCTTCCTGTTTTTTGGTGGAAAATTATGGTTTAAAATGTTGTTAAATTTTGAATAATTTAATTTGGCTTTGTTTCGTTCAGATATTGAATTGATGAAAGAAAGGTTTGCAAAGTTGTTGTTGGGTGAAGATATGTCAGGTGGTGGCAAATGTTTTTCATCAGCTTTAGATTTTGTTACATATGACTTCCACATGTTATTTCAATGACGAGTTGGAGCACTCACAACTTTACAAGACTTGGAAAGATATGTGGAGCAGCTAGCAGACTTGGAACAATTATAATATATGCAGAGCAGGTTCGAGTTTCATAAGTTTAAGTGTCTAATTTGTGTCAAGAACATTGCTTAGTTACTTGATTGTAACAAATTAGTGTCAAAAACATTGCTCAGTTCTCTACTTTTAACTTGTTGGCTAAAGCCCTTTATAATTCTCTTATATTGTGTTTACTACATGGTTGTTGTAGTTTGTTTATATATTTTGAATGGGCTGGGTTGGACCGGGCTGGGTTGGACCGGGCTTAATGACCTATGGACAAGCTCGGCCCATTTTGAATTAGGCTTGATTCGGTCCGGCTCGACCCATTTCATATATAGCCCGGCATATCCCGTTGAACAGGTCTAGACACCACCACTTGCTCTTGCAATTTTTTTTTTTAAGTGGAGTGTCCTGATTGGAGTATTATTGTTGTACAAAGTTGACCATAGTCAAGCTTTAGCTAATATTTCGACTTTTATCTAATGATGATGTTAACCTTTTGTTTTTTGGTTGTTAAAGTTAAGTCTTGTTAATTAAAGGCTAAATCCTAGATGAACATTATATAAAGATTCAGTCATAATTAGATGTTGTACATACCTTGAGAAAGAGAGGAAGATCACACCAGGCAAAAGTCACGCGAAATCGATGGCGGAAGAGAGCTCAGTAAAGCTACATGGAATGTGGGCAAGTCCTTTTGCTTTGAGAGCCAAGCTTGCCCTTAAAATTAAGGGAGTAGAGTATGAGTATATAGAGGAAGATTTACAAAACAAAAGTGAGTTGCTCTTACAGTATAACCCCGTGCATAAGAAAGTCCCTGTTCTTGTGCACAATGGTCTACCCGTTACGGAGTCAATGATCATCATCGAATATATTGATGAGGCTTGGGATGAACCTCCTTATCTCCTTCCTAAGGATCCTTACCTAAGGTCCAAACATCGATTTTGGGCCACGTATTTACAACAGGTTAGCACATCACTCTTTGATCTTTACTTAAACGTTGTTGTGTTATAGTATTAATAAAAACAATTTGTAACTCTCTAGTTTCATACACAATATCAACGAACATATATGCTATATATCAAACTTTAATTTATATGATCAATTTTACTTATAGTTAAGGTTTGGGCTAAATTTGTTGATACATGAAAATTAGATCACTTGCTTGTAAGTCTAGGAGGTTCGATTGATCGATCCTAGAACTAATTGCTGATAGGAGTAATTCACCAAGTTAATAAAGTGAATTTGACTCAATCTCTCCAATTCTTCAACGTGAGAGACCACATAATTTTTTTTTTCTTTTTTTTTTAGTTAATTCATGTCATATCCTTAATTACGAGAAGTTGTCACAAGGTGACAACATAAGGTAACTAAAAGTCACAGTACATGATGAAAATTGCAGGTAGCGGAGATATTGGGTAAAGCACTGATAACAGAAGGTAAACCATCAGATGAAATGACGAATGAGTACCGGAACAAGATGGACATGGCTGAAGAATTAATCAAGGCTGAATTATTCCCTAATGGCTGTCCATCTTTCGAGGATGCGAAACCCGGATACTTGGACATAGTGTTGTATTCCCTGTTAGGAAGCTCTGATGTTGCGGAAGAGTTCTTTGGATTTAGGCCTTTCAATGCAGAAAGGTACCCGTTCTTGGCATCTTGGATAAAGGCACTGAAAGAGGTTCCTGATGTTAAAGAGGTAACGCCTCCAAAGGTTAAGGTCATTGAGCTTCTTCATGCCATGCGACGGAGTTACCTCCAAACAAAGGCGTAATTGATTTAAAACTATTGTGAAGGAATTAATTAAGTACATGAGCTTGTAAAATAAATTACGTGTCCTTAATTTTAGTACTGTAATCAACAATTGAATGTTTGTAATAAAGTTTACTAGACTCTTGATTAACTAATGAAGTGGTGAGTACTGAATATTACATGTAGAGTACCTCACATGTAATGTTATTTGAGGTGCATTTTTTACTTTACTATATTTTTGTTGGACTTAACTTATTTGTATTTAGCATAAATCAATTTTACAAGAACTCAACTTATTTTTTAAGGTCCGAAGAACATGACCTAAGTAAGTAGCTAGTATGTATGAAAATAAAATTAAAGTGATAGAGTTGAACGTAGGCTAGAGTTCTATTCTACCCAATTTATTTTAGACAACATAATAAAATTAGACACATTATATTAGCGAGACAAAATAAATATAGTCCCTAGTCACAATCCACAAAGTATACGTCAATGATAGAGTTGAATGTGATATTTTATGGGATTATGGGTAATACCGTAATAGCCTAATAGGGATGAGAGATGTCAAGATGTCATTAATGAGCTCATGCATAATCTGGTTGAAAGTTCAAAATAAACAAGTTCAAAATTTGTAGAAATGTAGAGGTACTTTATTATAAGAAAAAAGTGAAAATATAGATGAATTAAGGAAAAATAATTATGTTAAATAAAAATAAAAATTACTACATTTTTTTTTTAAGTTTCCTATTTGGATGTGCGCGGAATTTTAGGTAAAAGAGTAAAATAATACGGAGTACGGAGTATATAAATGGGTATAGCTAGGAATAAAAAATTTGAAAAAGTAAGAGAAAAAAATATAAATGAGGACCACTGTACTAGGTATAATATAAGAGTGAGAAATATTATAAAATGATGTTGGAGTCAAAAAGAAGAGAAAGAAATATGTAGTAATATATATAATGTGAGTAGGGTTTCTAAGTTTGATAATAGTACACTTTAAAATAACGGTCATTTTTGAAAAGTGGAGCACTTTAAAAAAAAAAAAAGAAAAAGGCGGAGCGAGTACCTCTGTTTTGCTAAATGTTAATTAGTTACTATAGCTATGCAAACCAAGAAAAAGTAAAAATAAGAATCATATATGTGATTAGTGTTGTAAATGATAAAAAAATGAATAAAAAAAGTGTCATAAAAAGAATAAAATAAAAGTGAGTAGAACTTAAAAGATGAAAAAGAAAAGAGAGTAAGAGTTAGGAAAATGTAGGTATTATTGGAAACAGACTCAAATTTTTGACATTTGTAAAAGAACACCGGCAACTTGTATGGCTGATATGGATCACATTAAATATTTTTTTGTTTTTTTTTTTGAAAGAAAGATACATTGATTATAAGTGGATCACATTAAATAATATCGGACTCATCGGAGTATAATAATGCGCTACACAAAGTTGACTACGTTAATTATAAGCGGAAGTGAAGTTTACTACTGAGTATATATACTTCACTTTAAAGTGATAGAGAACAGCGCATACAATATTATTCGGCAAGATAGGCATGGGGGAAGAGAGCACAGTAAAATTACATGGAACGTGGGCAAGTCCTTGTGTTTTGAAAGCCAAACTTGCCCTTAATATTAAGGGCATAGAGTTTGAGTACATAGAGGAAGATTTACAAAACAAAAGTGAGTTGCTGTTGCAGTATAACCCTGTGCACAAGAGAGTGCCTGTTCTTGTGCACAATGGGCTACCCATTGCGGAATCAACAATCATCCTCGAGTATATTGATGAGACTTGGGTTCATCCCCCGCATTACCTCCCTAAGGATCCCTACCTTAGGGCTAAACATCGCTTTTGGGCCGCAATCATACACCAGGTTAGCCCCTTCCGCTACGATCTTTTGTTAGTTTTGCTTGTTTTTACTACTTAATGGTACGTTCATGAATAATATACTGCTCTTTCTGTTTCAGAATATATCCTTAAAATTAATTGGTTGATTATATGTTTGTTCGGCCAATATACAAGTAATTTAATATATACTTGAAATTAATTAATTGATTATATGTTTGCCAGGCCAATATACAAGTAATATATACTTGAATTAATTGTGATTGATTATATGTTTGCCAGGCCAATATACAAGTTCAACTACTTGCATAAGCATATGCAAAATTAAGTAGTCTAATAAAATGTTATGAAATTAGATGTGTAATGAATTGAGACTTATCCAACAATGCTCTGTATTAAGGAGGTAACATGTACGGAGTACTACACATAATTTAAGAATGTTAAAAAAACTCACATTCTAAAAAATTGTAACAGGCATATAATTGAAAAAACGCGACACTTGTTATTGATAGATTGACTGACTAATTAATTCTGGACAAAGAAAGTGTCAGCTAGATAACTGATGATTACCGTCGACAACCTAAGCACGGTTTCATTGATTTGGGCAGGCAACAGAGATATTGGGTAAAGGGTTAATAACAAAAGTACAGGGTAAACCAACAGAGGACACAATGAACGAGTACTGGAAGAAGTTGGATACTGCTGAAGAATTTATCAAGGCCGAGTTATATCCATATGGCTGTCCATCTTTCCAAGATGTGAAACCTGGATACTTGGATATAGTGTTGTATTCCCACTTAGGAACTCTTGACGTTGTCGAAGAGTTCCTTGACTATAAGCAGTTCACTCCTGAAAGGTACCCGCTTTTGGTGAGTTGGACCAAGGCATTGAGTGAAGTTCCTGAAATTAAGGACGCGACACCATCAAAACCTGAGCTCATTGAGCTTCTTCATGTTATGCGGCAGAAGAACCTCCCACCAAAGGCTTAGAGGTGATTACACTGTATTTTCCGACTGTTTAACATGGCTGTTGAAAGCAAGTCATTGGTAATCCTGTGTTTTCTTGTAATGCTCATTTGCAATATTGATTAAATGTATCCCCTTAAGTAATGTTGTAGTTTGTATGTTATCATTTCAATGATTGAGCCTACATACATAGAAATTTCTATAGTTTTATTTAGAGCGGTCAGTTTCTGACCCGAATCGTTAAACCCGACTATTTCAAACCAATTCGAAAAGGAATTAAACCATTAAAAACTCGTTTTTTGGAAACCGAAAACCGACCCGACCAATTTTTTCTAACCTGAAACTGAACTGAACCGAATTTGTGCGAACCGTTACTAACCCGACTCGTTATCAAGCCAAACCGTTACAACCCGAAACCGAAAACAACCCGAACCGATTACGTCTGAACCCGATAATAACCCGACCCATTTTAAACCGAAAACCGTTTAAACCCGACAAAAATCCGATAAACCTGAACTAGTCCAACCCGTAACTCGTTGTGACCGAACTGTTTCCAACCCGTAACCAATTGACACCGAACTGTTTATGACCCGTAACCCGTTGAGACCTAACCGTTTACGATCGGTAACCCGTTATGACTGAGTCGTTTACAACCCGTAACCCAATATGTTTATGATTTGATCCATTTCAACCCACTACTCGATAAACCTAACTTATTTATGACTTAACTTGATTATAACATGACTCGTCCCTACCCATTATCTGACTAACTTGACTCGATAATGATCCGACTCGATTTTAACCCAATATGATTTGGACTAAAACTGGGTAAACCCATTTTCAAACCGACCAAGTTCAATCCAAACTGATTATGACCTGAACTGATAATGACCGGACCCTCGATTTCACTCAATCTGTCTTTGAATCGAAACCCATTTTCAAAGCGAACCAGTTTAACCCAAACTGATTATGACCCAAATCGATTACAACCCGACATGATTAGAACCCAAACTGTTTTGAACCGAAACCCACTTTAAACCGACTAAACCCGTTTTCAAGCTGACCCGATTCAACCCAAACTGATTATGACCTGAACCAACTATAACCTGACCTGATTAGGACCCGACCCGAATAGAATCTGCAATAAAAAAAAAACCCCGAAGCGAACTGACCCGATGATTTTCAAAACCGAGCCAAACCGACCCGCTAATCATTTCAACCCGTTATAAACCGACCCGTTATAACCCAAAACTGATAAACCCAACCCAAATCCAAACTGTTTACCCGAATTAACACACCTAATACTATTCCCTCAAAATTAAAGGTTGAAAACGGATCATTTAGATTGGGCCTAATTGAGTCTGACATTCTTTTAGTTAAGATATTTGTCACTATGGTGCATCAAGTCAAGTGATATGAGTCTGATCAAATTTTGTATTATATGAATAACATATCACACGTCAAAAATTAAAACCTCTAGGTTTTTGAGTTCAAAGTTGAATTGGGCCTATGTACTTTGAAATTTGGAGTGTTAATATCCCAAAAATTCAATAAAGTTAGCCCATAATTAAATGAACTACTAATCTACTCCTAAAACCCAATTTAATAATCCGTTGTCGTCCAGCAGTTAGGATATCTGGCTTTCACCCAGGAGACCCGGGTTCAATTCCCGGCAACAGAATTACTTTTTCTCATACAATAAAAGATAATAAAAATCTAAGTAACATTTAGGCCCTGTAATAAGGTGAAGTGAACAGGGTCTCGCTAAGCTACTTGTTAGCCATCTAGCATTCTAGCTAGTTCATGGGTAGGTGAAGTAAACAAGGCCTCACTAGACTACTTGTTAGCCATCTAGCATTCTAGCTAGTCCATGGGTCCTTGGGAAGAAGCCTTGTAATACTGGCATGTGTAGGGGTTGGCCAGACCGGCCTTGTCAACATATTCGACTAACTCGAAAATGGTCAGAGATTCAGCAAGGTTTGGCCGCTTGGCTCTATGGCCTTAATTTTGAGGGCGTACTGCATGAACATTTATTAATTATAAGGATACATTTTATTCAAGGATATAGATGGATATTAATATTTATAACAACCAGTGACAACCTAATTAAGCTTTTAGTACTATGCCGGAAAATGTTTCTGATGCATAGCTTTAAGAAATTCAAGAAGCTTAGTCTTGGATGGTCTTACTTCTTTCACTTCAAAATTTTCATCAATCGCCTCGACCCATGAGAACAATAGGGGGTACCTTTGAGCAGTCATAAGCTCAGTGTTGAAGAATTCTTCCAATACTTTAGATGTTCCAAGTATGGAATATATCATTATATCTAAGTAGTCAGGTTTCACATCTTTGAAAGATGGTAAACCATTTTGGAACACCTCAATGATTCTTGTTCAACCACATCTAGCTTCTTTAGCAGCTCCTTTTTGACATCTTCATGTGCTTCACCTTCTGTCAACAATGTTTTCTGCATCGTCTGAAAGACCTGTGGCGCGCCAACATTGTATCACACGTACACGGTACACATTCTTAGAAATGTAAATTGAGATTTATATGTACAATGGACTCAATCCTAGGGTTCAGGGTATTAAATACTTTCTTTGTTCTAATAATATTGTAACAATTAGACTTTTGCACTATTCATTACTCTTGTTTGACCAGAAAATGTGATTCCTACGTTAAGTAAAATATGGTTATGTGGAATCTTGTTAGATTCGTCTCATAAAATACCTTTCACAATAGCAGCTTTTTATAATTTTTACTCTTATATAATTATAGAAATTTAACATATAAAATATGCTTTAGGATATGTAATTTCATCCTTGTTGCATTATTATTGGAACGCAGGAAGTATACTTTTAGTCATTGTGTTAGCCTCTAAGGAGGAATTTTAAGTTTATAACATCCTATATTATGACTACATCTTTGTAAAAGAAAACATTCTTTTCACTTGAATTTAAGTAAGTGATTTGATCTTATTAAACCTTATTTGATTGGATATTATGATTTAACGAAAAAATGACTATAATTTTACACTATTATAGAAGAAAATCTATCAATTAAACTAGATCTTATTAAATTTGCCACAATGTTAGTTTTCAAAATTCTAATTTTCACATGATTGTTTTGATAGATATGTAAGAGTGATGCACAATTTTTGAAGAAGGAGAAACTGAGAGAGATAATACACTACCAATAGGCCTAATAACGACAATATATTAATGATACACTAAAAGAAGCCCATCATATATATAAGACTTTTCATGACATGACAAGGGAAGAGATCGAAAGAGTTATGAACAAAATAGAGTTATATTGCTATATTAATTGCACGTCTGCACAAGGAAAATATTGTGATTATTCAATGAACAACGAAAGTACATTAGTAACGCCGTATGAAACAAAAAATAGCAAGATAGGGAGAAGTTTTCTTACCAATTGGAAGTAGGTGGCCCAAAAGCGATATTTGGCCCGTAAAAAAGGATCCTTAGGCAAGAGATGTGGGGGATCAGCCCAAGTCTCATCAATGTATTCAAGGATGATTATGGACTCCGCAATTGGTAGCCCATTATGCACAAGTACAGGCACTTTTTTATAGGCAGGATTGTATTGCAATAGTAGCTCACTTTTATTTCCTAAATCCTCTTCTTTGTATTCAAATTCTATGCCCTTAACTTCAAGGGCATATTTCACCCAAAGTGCATAAGGGCTTGCCCACATTCCGTGTAGCTGCACCGATCTCTCTTCCCCCATGGCCTCGCTGCCTGGACCAGAGACGAGGGCAGCGTTCGGATGAAGGGCGATGTACTCTTGGGTTGGGAAATGTAAGATTGGGTAAAACTTATAGGAAAGACTAGACTTATATAATGCTTTAGCCTTGTCAATGTCCTTACATTGCAAGACTTTGAATTACATATATATAAATAAAGTCAGTCTCTTAACACCTAGATTAATTACAATTTGGAATTAGTTAAGTTATTTTATTACACAAGAAACCTTCTCTAGAAATGTCTAATGAAGCTGATAATATAATGTCGTAGACTGGTAGAAAAAGTATGTTATGATCAAGAAACTGACATCAAATTTACTTCTTTTTCAAGATGATCAGATAAAAAAAATAGAGGTTTAAACTTATTTTTCTTTAAATTTTGCACAGAAATTAATTAGTTATCAACAAGGGAGTAGGATAAGACGATGTTAAATACACTTATTTAAGGTGAGTTTTTGACTTAAGAATAGCTTGTAAGACTTACCAAATGCAGATTGTGACAACCTTTTCACTATTTTAACAATGCAATTTGAGTATAATATATACGACGTGAATTGAAATCAAATTAATGTACTGTATATAAAGTAAATTGTAGAAGAAATGATACTTTAATTGACTGATAAACATATATATAGGGATTGTACATTTGTAAGTATTTTGACAATTTTACCTATATTAGGGTGATTAACATGTGCGATGCGCGCATTATAGTTAGCCTTATTTGGGGAGCTCTTTTAGTTTGGTCTTATGAATTATATCACAACTTTGTTGTTGGTAATATTAATGAGAAAAAATATGTATGTAATAAACAAATATTTTAGGGTATAAATGTTTGTATACTATTGCTAATAGTTAAAAAAAAAACAATTAACATTTATGAGGGCAAATAAGTAAATAAATATTTCAAGGGACATAATTGTCTAAACACTATTCATAAAAATAGAACAAGTATATTTAAAGGTAAATATGTAAATATACCTTTAAAGGACACAATTGTCTCAACACTATTCATAAACATTAAACATGTATAATTAAGGGTAAATATGTAAATAAACATTTTAAGAGGTATAATAATCACAACACTATTCATAAGAGCTTAGTCATACTTTTTTTTTTAAAAAAAAAGGTAGGGATGTTATTAACTACCATATGTAATAATTTAGAATGAGATAAACTCTTACCATACATACAATTGTTTTGATGTTTGGTTCAGGAATTCTAAGTATGAGGTATGAATTCAAGTGATCTAAATCCATGTCAATTACACATAGAGTATACATCATACAATAACTAAGTCAAATTTATTAAAAAGCACTTGAAGGTAGCAAAAACTATTGCACAATCACGAAGAATACAATACAGTACAGAAAATCAAGATCCGTAGCATACTAAAGCTCCATTTACACCTTTGGTGTTACAAAATTCTCTCTAAAATACTGATAAAACTCCAAAAGCTTAGCCTTTGATGGAGTGACTTCTAGGAATTCAGGAACTTGTTTCAATGCCTTAATCGACGAGATCAACAGCGGGTACCTCTCCGGTGTTAAAAACTTGACACCGAAGATTTCACTTGCAACTTCGTGGGTTCCGAAACGCGAATAGAACACTATATCTAAGTATCCAGGCTTCACATCATGCGAGTATGATGGAACAACACCATTTGGGAATATCTTTTTCATTCCTTCTTCGACCACATTCAATTTTTGTAGCAACTCATTCAGCGCTCTTTGTTGAGTTTCACCTTCTGTTATAAGCGCCGTGCGCATCACGTCGAATACCTACTCGTATCACATAGTTACTATATAAGTACTAATTATCAATTCGTTAATAAATATAGATAACTATTGTAAACGAGTTAGTTTTGTAAGTAGAAAGAACAATTTCAATAGCTTTGTATGTAAGTAAAAGAGCAATTTCAATCCTAATAATAATTTAATTTCTAATCATATTGTAACACTTGGGTGAAATAACCATATTATAAAGAGTTTAAGTGTATATCTACGAACATGAGTAATGGATACTCAAACTGACTTTGTGAGATCAATTGACCCCATTATAATTTAAAAATCACTAAACCAAATCCAACGAACAAAGGGTAAGTGCTTACCGGCTGAAAATAGGCAGCCCAAAAACGGAGTTTGGCCCTGTCGTAAGGATCCTTAGGGAGGAGATGCGGAGGATCAGTCCAAGTCTAATCAATATACTCGAGGATGATCGTTGATTCCGCAATGGGTAGACCATTGTGCACAAGAACAGGCATTTTCTTATGCACAGGGTTATTATTAAGATAGATTTAGGATTATTTGGATAATATTAGGATTTATCTTTTCCTAGTTTATCTAGGTTTTCCTAGAGTTTGATATAGGATAGGAACTCTAGTTGATTGTATTATAAATACTTTGATTATGTGCTAATGAAAGGTAAGCCAAAGTTTATTGGTAGTTCACATTTCTACAGTTATATTGTAAGAGCAACTCACTTTTGTTTTGTAGATCTTCCTCAATGTACTCGTACTTTACGCCCTTAAATTTAAGAGCAATTTTGACTCTCATAACAAAAGGACTTCCCACATTCCATGTAGCTTCACTGAGTTTTTTTCTGCCATGCTTATGTATCACCTTTGCCCGGTTTTTCCCTCTTTCTCAATGTGTAATGTCTTATTAATAATGACTACAATCTTCATATGATGACTAATATCCCATTTTTATTTATGTTATAACATTATTTACGTAATGCTCAGTCTTGGCTTTAGCCCTCATTTAAGTCATTTTACAAGACTTTAGACTCTTTAATAAAAATAAAATAAAATATTGGGCAATTTGTGACTTAAGCACATACGACATAATCATGTATCAAATAACACGAAGCCGTCTTGATTTGATTGATTTATGTCATAAAATTTGGGATATATAGTTTATTTGTCTCACTTTAGTTGTCACAGTTAACTATTCAATTTTTTTTTTTTTTTGAAATCTATTAACTACCCCCTCAATATATACTAGCATACATTTATTTCTTTTACTATTATTTATACTGAATTGACTTTTACAATGTTCATTTAACTTACTCTAACCGTATGTCCTATTAAATAATGAAACGTAATGCTTGTTTAATATTACTTCCTATCGAATTTGTCATATATAGTGAATATTTCAAATCATCACATTTCAATAATTTTTATTATTACCTATTCAAATATATCAGTGGTCAAAGTTATAATTGTAACGTAGTACATCATATAAGACAATATAACAATCTTCGAAAAAAAAGGGGAAGGTTTACATACTCTCCTATGTTTTTGTCATTACGAAGCAACCCTACATGTACTCCGTTAAACGGAAGAGCAAACTTGAGAATTTCAAACTTTGCATGTTTCACCATTTTTTTTTCACCGAAATTATATTACTCCGTATTAACTAGATTTGTTAATCTTTTCAGTTCTTTTCTTAAATAAGATTGACAAGCTAGATTTGTAATAATCTGGTCGTTGAAGTGTAATCTTTCCAAGCAATACAAGTGAATATCTCAAATTGATAAAAGAGGAGAGTGTCAAAAATTTTATAAGCATAAAGGGCAACTCCTATCCTTTTATTGTCATATGACTTTGGGATGTAAACCTTTTGGATTTGTAAAGTAAACTCTCTCAACTTGATGACAGCTTGACAAGTGCGGCTTAGACCCTTTTTTAGCAATATCCCTTAGATCTCATGAGATTAAAACCTTAAAATCGATTTTCAACCAAATGAATTATATTTTGAGGTTGTTGATATGTTTTAGTATAATCAATTTTAAACCAAATTAATTACATTATAAGGTTGTTGATCTCAATTAGTGGGCATAATTAGGGGTGAGCATAACAGGGTACCCTTTAAATTTCTTGGAACCGGAACCTGTTGTAACAGGTTCCTAAAACTGAGAACCGGAACCTGTTGAACAGGTTCCTAAAACTGAAAACCGGAACTGGAACCTGTTGAACAGGTTCCTAAAAATTGGGGACCGAAACCGGAACCTGCAGGTTTCGGTTCCGATTCAAGGTACCTTGTCTTTTTCTATTTCGTACTTTTTTGCAATTTTTCTTAAAAAAATTGTAGGGTCATAAATTTACAGTTTGCAAATATAACAAACCAAAAATAGTTGTTTACTAAATTTAATACATATAGTTATAACAATTATTTTTATTTATATTAAGTAAAAATTGGGCTTAAATTGATATATGATTTGGGCTTAAGTAACACTTTTATTAGGTTACAGGGTACCCTACAGGTTTCGGTTCCAAAAAATTGAGAACCTCAACCGCAACCTGTTGCAATAGGTTCTCTATTTTACTACCCGGAACCAGAACCTCTTCTGAAACCTCTTGTACAGGTTCCGGTTCTGAAACCTACAATTCCTTATAGGTTTCGGTTCCGATTCAGGATACCCTGAATTTTTGCTCATAGGCATAATGGCATTCCTACAACATTATATTATGAGGTAGTTAATCTCAATTAGTGGGCATAGTGGCATGCCTAAATTATTAGATCTAAATTAAAACACCTTGCCTAGTAATCCTTTCACTGTAAATCGCACGTTAAAAAGTTGAAACAATCATTAAGGTGTAGATATATATATCTAAAATTGGTTTTAATTTTAAATACAACTTATTATATTCCAATCAGAAAAGAACATACCTCATTGATAACAATAACAGTTTTACAATCAAAAGATTCAAGAAAATTACATTACAATCCGGAAAATCAAGATTTATACAAAACTAAAGTTCCATTTGTTACGCCTTTGGTGGTACAAACTTCTGTCGATAGTACTGATAAAACCCCATAATCTTAGCCTTTGGTGGTGTGACTTCTAGGACTTCAGGAACTTTTTTCAATGCCTCAATCCATGACACCAGTAGTGGATACCTCTCCGGTGTTAAAAACCTAACACCGAAGAATTCAGTAGCAACTTCATGGGTTCCGAAAAGCGAGTAGAACACTATATCTAAGTATCCAGGCTTAACATCTTGTGAGTATGATGGAACCCCATTTGGGAATATATCCTTCATTCCTTCCTCGGCCACATCCAATTTTTGTAGCAACTCATTTAGCGTGCTTTGTTGTGTTTCACCTTCCGTTATAAGGGACTTGCGCATCAGGTCGAAGACCTGCTCGTATTATACACATATAGTTATGTATTGATACTATACTAGTCATCAATTCGGTGATAATAATGATAACAATCTTATTCTAGTTTTTGTAGTTAAAATAATTTCAATCTTGGATTTTATGAGGCCAATAAACCCCACTTAAAATTAATTTTTTTTTTTTTTTTTTTTTTTTTTTTTTTTACAGACATTGAAATTTTTCTAAATTTCTTACAAAAATCATTTACTACGTATATTTTTACTCGTTATTGTTTTTCTAAATAAAGGATACTTACTGGTGGGAAATAGGCCGCCCAAAAGCGGAGTTTGGCCCTTTCGTAGGGATCCTTAGGGAGGAGATGTGGTGGATCGGTCCAAGTCTCATCAATGTATTCGAGGATGATCGTTGACTCCGCAACAGGTAGACCATTGTGCACAAGAACAGGCACTTTCTTATGCACAGGGTTATATTGCAACAACAATTTACTCTTATTTTTTAGATCTTCCTCTATGTACTCATACTCTATGCCTTTAAGTTTAAGGGCGAGGTTCGCCCTCATAGCAAAAGGACTCGCCCACATTCCATGTAGCTTCACTGAGCTCTTTTCTGCCATCGATTTCGCGTCACCTTTGCCTTTTCTTCCTCTCTTTCTCAATGTATAACATCTAATAACGACTACATCAATATATACTAGAATATAATGTTCAATCTTGGCTTTAGCATTTAATTAATGAGACTTAAGACTTTATTTTAAATAACATTCCTGTTAGAGCTATTAATTAATTTAGTTATTGTAATAGAGTTGGTGATCGGTGGTATAAGCTCACGACCTAATCAAATATCTAAAAGTAAGTGATTAATTGAGAGCCTCATTTTTAATTGGAATCAAATAACAAGTTGAGCCGATCTCCAATTGTGGCACTTTAGTTTTGGCGTTTTGCGTGCACAATTATGTCTTCCATTTTTCTTATTTACATTAAATCATATACATTAATATAACATACGTTTCTACTAAATTTACGAGTATCTAATAATAATGAGAAAAACATTTTGAAACGAATGGAGTATGTTTTAACAAACAAGTGAAAATGACCTAAAGCTGATCTGTTCAAACAAATTGTTTGTTAATAAGGGAATGATGTGTATTGCTGTTTCAATATACGAAGCAACCATTTAATTTGTTTAAGAAAATAATATAAAGAAGAGAACTGAGAAGTTCAAACTTTGCATGTTGGATATCCTCCATAAATCAGAATATCCAATATTTTTGTAAACATTATACTTTATTTGCAAGATTTGGTAATCATTTAAGCTCTTTTCTTAAAGATTGGTTAGCTTGATTTGCAATAACTGGTCGTTGATAACCTTAGATCTCTTGAGATCAATACATCATTATCAATTTTTAACCAAATTAAAAATATTACGAGGTCATTGCTTTAGATCTCAATTAGTGGCATCCCTACATGGCTACATGTTATGGAGTAATATGATCTAAAAAAACTTGCATATAGTTAACAAAAAATATAAGATAGTTATTACTAAGTTTTGGACCAATTTTATTATCTTTTCTTACCATACATATAAACACAAGGTAAACCGGGGCATATATTTCATAACTCGCCAACTTTTATTATTGAAGTAAATAGTTTGAAACTATTGAATAACTCATTTAATATTCTACACACAACTTGCTCCATTTTTTTTAAAGTCATGGTTCATTAATATTGACTATAAATTTCTATTGTTATATGTAGTGTTTCGGGTGAAAACAATGGGACCTTGCCGAAGGTCCGCTGAAACGGAGAAGACTGGATTCGGTCCAAGTTATGTTGGGCCGAAGGTTTCCTGCACAGTAAACACACGTAAACTAGCCTCGGGGGTGTTGCCGAAGAAGGCCCCTCCGATGCTAAAGTCAGTACAATGTGTAGAAAGAGAACATTATGCAAGAGAATTAGTTGCTTGAGGCTTTGCTTGAATATATGAGAATGTATGGGAATCTATGAGAATATGTGAATCTGTGAATCAATATCTGAATGTATGAATATTGATGGCTTTTATACCTCTTCATACATGGAGAGGTTGGGCCTTAGCCCAATTGGCTTGCTTTGAGGGCTGACCTTTGACTTTAGCACAATTGGAGAGTTGAACCTTGACCTTGGGCTTTTAATTGAATCATTTAATGCCCAGGCCCAATTGGACTAAATTGGACCCAAACAACTTGCCCCCCAGACCCGATTTGGAAGGATGACGGGTCGGGTTTGATTTAATTCAGAAAAGGAGGGAAGTAAATGATTTAATTAATCCAAAAATTTGAATTTAAACCGTAATTAATGAGATAACAACGGTTAAGGCGGATGATGGTGGAAGTTGGACGGATAATGGGCAGTTTAATCGCAAGATCGTGTGTTTAACGGTTACTTAGTGGGGTATTTAAGAGAAATTGAAACGCGGACTCCCCGTATCCCATTCCTGGAGATATAAACAGAGGCGCGTCATCTCTCCTCACTTATTCACCAACACAAACCCAGAATTCTCGAGAGAAACCAAGAACCCGCATCAAAACTTCGCAAATTCCCCGAGCATTAAGCTTAGAAACTGAGACTTGCCACTACGAACTCGTAAATCGGCAACTTTCGCTTCAGATTAAGGTAAATTCCTTTGATTTCAGTTTATTTTTCTTCGAATTCGAACTCCTTCCCTTTTTTTTTCGACTTTTTTCTTCGAAATAATCAATGGCAAGAGGAGTTAGAGGTAGAGCCCGTGCTCCAAGAAGAGCAAGGCCAATTCCCGATCCTAGGAACAGGATTGGGACCTGGAATGGACAAAGGCCAGAGTCTGACCCTGCTGAAGGGATTAGGGCGACTCCAATTTCCTCGGCTCCTCCTCAGAGAACGGAGGGGCCGAGCGCTTCTGGACGGGACGATGAAGTTCCCGCTGTCCTTTAGGATATCCTCCCCGGGTTTTCAGAGTGGGAGAATGCCGAAGTAGCTTCGGCCATGATAAAGAACCGCCCCTACTCATGGTGGGTGGAGAATGCCGAACAATATCGGTTTGCCGAGCAAATTGAGTTGCATTACGGCATTTTTGAAGCTGATGGGTATTGGTGCCGAATGCCCGCGGCATCCGATAGAATCCATCGTCCACCCCCGGGGTATGTGAGGGTGTACACAAGACAGCTTCAGTACGGGCTGAGGTTCCCTTTGGACGTATTCGTCCGAGACTTGCTGATCCATTACAATATCTCCCTATGTCAGTTAACTCCCACCAGCATCCGAAGGGTGATGACATACTTATGGGTCTGCAAGTTCTTCAAGTATGTGCCGAACCTGCACTGCTTCAAAAAGCTTCATCGGCTAGTGCCAAATATTCAAAGTGGGCACGGAAGCCATGGTTCTGGGTGGTACCGGATTGAGTCCCGACCCCAGTACCTAACCATGTGGCCAAACGACTCTTCAGACAAGGACTGGAGAGGTCAATGGATTTGGGTTAGGGCACCCACAGATCCGGGCCACCCTTGCGTCTTCAGCGCTCCCCGGTACCTTGTTGAGCCTGATCCCGACATGGGAAGTCTAGGTCCCCCCGCAGATAACGGGGCGGATCCGAACCTTGATCAACAACATATCTTCGGCAAGCTGCCGAACCGGGGGGGCAGCGGCCGAATGCAGCATATCCCGGAGACTTGGCTCCCCGATACGCATTATGTTTTCCAAGAGAACATGCTAGCAGCTGTTGGCCTCAGCCGAAAGTTTAAGGATGGTAAGCTTCTTCGGCTGGGGCCGAGGCTTTTTAATTATCTCTTTTTCTTCTCTCACTTTGCTTTTTTATGCTGTGCCAACCTATCTGAACTGACCTTTCCCCTTTTCTTTTTCAGAGCGGGACGAGACCAACGTTGGCATTAACTACGCTCGTCTTGGTGTCAACCGAGAACGAGTTGTAACTGATCGGGCCCCGTCTATCACTGAACCGAGGCATAGGGAAGTTCATCTAGACTCTTCCCACTTCCAAATTGAGGCTGTTGCTCTGTATCAGAGGCAGAAGCCTTGGTGGAAGAAGAGAGACCCCTGGTTTCAGCTGCTGGACGAAGAAGCTGAAGCTGCCCGTACAGCCGAAGAGGTTGCACGGTTTCTCGAAGCTTGCGAAGGAGGAGAAGGGTCCTCCAGAGCTGCTGAAGAAGAAGCTGCAGCTAGGGCAGCTGAAGAAGACGAGGCTTTGTTGAAGACCTCGGTGAGCTTTCAGACTTAACTTTGTCTTTCTTCTTTTTTCTTTTTTTTTTTTTTTTTTTTTTTTGTACTCACATTCTTCCTCCCCCCTGTCTGTTACAGTCTGAAGAGAGTAACAGACACAGAGAAGGGAAAGCCCCTGTTTGTCCCGAAGACCAAATACAAGAAGAGTCTTCAGACTCAGACATGGACGAGCAGCCTCTTCAGAAAAGGCGCCGAAGAATGGCCATCATCGGCCCTCACGACTTTCAGCGGAGGCCGATGACCATCGGCGTTGAAATAAGGGAACCCGAGGAAGGCAATGGATCGCCGAGGGTTCCCCGGCCACCACCCCAATCACCTCAAAAGACCCCTCCGCCACCTCCTGAGATGGAGGTGGATCAGAGAACTCCCGAATCTAAGGGAGGGGTCCAAGAAGAAATTCAGGAGAGTGCTGCTGAGCACAAAAATAAGGATGCCGTGATGCCCAGTGCTGAGGGTTTCACGGCAGACATTGCAAGAGAGGTTGAGGCTTTCGTCCTCACCCCTGAAGAAGAAGAGGTCATAGTAATTGGCTCTTCTGAGAAGGATGATGCTGAGCCATCCAAAGCTAAACAAGCTCCATCGTCATCCTTTCCCTCCTTCCAGACTCTGCAATATGGAGAAATGGGTTTCTCGGCCCCCCGAATTTCAATCCCAGATCACATCTGGGACCTCATATGGGGTCAGAACCGTGAAGGTGCTGCAGCCTACTTCGGCGATTTTGCTGGCATGTCCGAAGTAGATAGGGCAAGAATCTGGTCGCTGAAGGCCACTGCTGGGATGGGCGAATCCAGCAGATCAGTTCCTGACCCAGCCAGGTCTAACCAACTGCTGATGATGCAGGTGATTTTCCTTGCCTTTATTTCCTCTAAAATTCAGCTCTATTTTTATTTACTTTTATTTTTTAACACTTGTGCTCCTGTTTTCAGTTCGTGCACAATCAGACTCTCACTGTAGAGCTGATAGATACCCTACAAGATAGGGTAGATGCTGCCGAGCATGACAAGAAGGTAGCTGAGGAGGAATTAAAGCTTCCTAAGCTGAAGCAAGCAGCAGCTGAAGAGAAGCAGCATAAGGGTGAGGAGTACGAGAAAAAAGCTGCTGAAGCCCTCAAAACCTTCTGCGACGCTATGGAGAAAAAAATTTTTCCCCCACTGATGGAAGGGGAAAAATTCCTCCAGGAGCACATGGGAGTGGACGTCTCCAAATTCAAGGCTGTCGTTGAGAGCCGTATTCAGGAAGGAGCTGCTGCACAAGCTGAAGTGCAGCAACGACTAGAAGCTCCTTGAAGCCAGTCGAATGGCTGCTGAAGAGCTGCTCCAGGCCAGGGATGTCCAACTCTCAGAGGCTGCTGCTGCTGCTGAAGCTCAGAGAGCTAATCTCCATGAGGCTGAGGATCAACTGATGGCCAAAAAAGTAGAAGTGGCCCAGGCTCAGACAAAGGCTTCCCAAGTTCAGCAGGAGCTGAATGAGCTGAAAGGTTCCTCCTCCAAGCTCGCCGATGAGCTGAAGAAATCCAAGGAAGACTTGGAGGAGACCCAGAAGAAGCTGGCTGATGCTGAGGCTCTACTCAAAGTCCGTGTCTATACCCAGGAAGAATATGAAATGGGTTTCAGAAACGGGTTCAGAGTATGCCGAAGAGTCTGCCTTCATGCTGAGCTGAAGCTGGACTGGTCCAAATGTGCTGAATGGGTCCAGAATCCCGAAGACCCTCATATGAAGTATGCAACTCCAGTCGAAGCTGAAATTCTTAAGGCTGAGGAAGCCAAAGAGGAAGCTGAGAGAATGGAGTTGGAGGCTGAACAGAGGGAAAGGGAGGCTCGGCAGAGTGCAAAGCCTGCTTCTTCTGTTGCTGGGGCTGAGGCCACCATGGGGCTCAACAATGCTGATCAGTCTGATCCTCGGGCTGAAGCATAGGAACTCGGGCAGTCGTCTTCAGAATCTTGCGGTTCATCATGCGCTTAACTTTAGACTTGCCGCTTTCTGAATTTTTTGCCTTGTTTTTTTTTTTGCTTCAGCTTGCCTTGTCGTACAACAGTTTATTTTTTAGCTTATGTACGTATTTCGGCAGCTGTTATTTTCCGCTTGTGGGCGGCTGCCGATACAGTTTAATTGAACTTGTAGCTCAATTTCTGAGCATAAATTATTAATTTGATGCTCTTTTCTTCAGCTGCTTTGTTTTTGAATGCTTTACTGTTTCTTTCATTCTGCCGAACATAAACTTGCACTGATAGTGCTTCTTGCCCCCCCAGAAATTGAAGTATGGCTTCAGCTGAATAAACAATTTCTTCACTTCTTTAAAATGGGTATCCGAAACACAGGGCCAACTGAAGGCAGTGCTTCTGGAATACAAGTCTTACTGAAGATTGACTTCAGCTGAAAATTGGATATCCGAAACACAGGGCCAACTGAAGGCAATGCTTCGGATATTAGCTTTCTGGGATACAAGGCTCAGTTAAGGCAATATCCCAGAATTGTCCATGGACTCATGACTTTGGAGAACAAATCTTACTGAAGTTGGACTTCAGCTGAAAGACCTGTGTTCTTTAAAAAGATGCATATCCGAAACACAGGTCCAACTGAAGGCAATGTTTCGGATAATGGCTTTCTGGGATACAAGGCTCAGTTAAGGCAATATCCCAGAATTGTCCATGGACTCATGTCTTTGGAGAACAAGTCTTACTGAAGTTGGAATTAAGCTGAAAGACCAATGTTCTTTAAAAAGACGAGTTTTGTCAGCAATCTGAAACCCAGTTACCCGAAGACGAAGGTTTCAGACGAGGCTGATTAAACAATTTTCAACTGTTGCTGTTATCCTTGATTTTCTGTCTATCTTTGAAAAATGGATACCCGAAACACATGGCCAACTTAAGGCAATGTTTCGGATAATGGCTCTCTGGGATACAAGGCTCAGTTAAGGCAATATCCCAGAATTGTCCATGGACTCATGTCTTTGGAGAACAAGTCTTACTGAAGTTTGACTTCAGCTGAAAGACCAGTGTTCTTTAAAAAGACGAGTTTTGTCAGCAATCTGAAACCCAGTTACCCGAAGGCGAAGGTTTCAGACGAGGCTGAATAAAAAACCCTTAAAGAGTAGATAGAACAAAGAAAATTTTGAAAGGATAAAAAGTTGTAAACATTTATATAAATGGCGGCTCCAAGGCCTTTCATTAGTTCAAAATGTACTTACAAAGATTGTTCTGCCCCGAAGGGTTTACACATGATATTTTTTCAGTACATCAGCGTTCCAGTGATTTTTCAACTCAGTTCCATCCAACTGCCGAAGTCGGTATGTCCCTGGCTGAAGCTCATCATAGATTTCATAAGGTCCTTCCCATGCAGCTGAGAGTTTCCCATGGATTCGGCCTTTCTGAACTGCAGCAGCATTTCGAAGGACAAGGTCTCCAATTTTGAGAGGCCTTGCATGGACCCTTCGGTTATAAAATTTGCTGATTCTCTGCTTATAGGCGGCCATTCTGTCTCGGGCTGAGTCTCTTACTTCGTCGAGGAAATCGAGAGATTCCCTCATCAGTCGCTCATTCTCAGCCGAGAAGTGGTGCACTCGAAGGCTCTCAGAGCCAATTTCCACTGGAAGGACGGCTTTGGCACCATACACCAGTTCAAAAGGTGAGTGGCCCGTTGCCTCTTTTTCAGTTGTCCGAAGGGACCAAAGGGTTCCAGGGAGCTCCTCCAGCCACTTGGACTTTTGATCTTCCACCCTCTTCTTGAGGGCATTTAAGATCTGTTTATTTGCAGCTTCGGCTTGTCCGTTACTTTGCGGGTGGCATACCGCTGAATATGCCAGTTTGATGCCGAACTGATCTGTATACCGCTTCAGCGGTAAGTTATCAAATTGCCTCCCATGATCGAAGACAAATACTCTCGGGATGCCAAAGCGAGTGATGATATTCTGCCAGATAAATTTTCTGACAGTTTGCTCTGTAATGTTCGAGGCTGCTTCGGACTCGATCCATTTACTGAAGTAGTCAACTCACACTATCAGCCATTTTTTCTGGTACACAGCCTCTGGAAATGGTCCCAGTATATCCAGTCCCCATTGGGCAAACGGGAGTGGATTAAGGATCGGCTGAAGATCCCTTGCTGGCTGATGGATAACTGGAGCGTATTTTTGACATTTTTCGCATTTCCGGACCAGCTCCTTAGCATCTGCGATCATGGTGGGCCAGTAATATCCATCCCTCAATGCCTTGTGGGCTAAGGTTCTTCCCCCAATGTGGTTCCCACAGATGCCAAGGTGAATCTCCCGTAGGATATAATCTGCATCTGTTGGTCCCACGCATTTCAGCAATGGGGCTGAGAAGGACTTTTTCAGAAGTTCCCCCCTGAAGACAATGAACCTAGAGTTGGTTCTCTTCATCTTGGAGGCCAAAGCTTTATCTTCGGGAGTTTCTCCCCGAAGCTTGAAAGCTAGGATGGGGTCCATCCAACTAGGCTCTGGGTCAGCGCAGCACACTTCAGGTGCTTCGTCGACACTTCTCTCTCGACGCACTTCTACATATACAGATCTGTTCAGCTCGGTAAGAGATGAACTGGCAAGTTTGGAGAGTGCATCGGCTTGAGTATTCTGACCCCTTGGGATCAGCTGAACCTCAAAAGTTTTCAGCTCTGCAATGACTGATTTGATCTTGGCAAGATAAGCTATCATGGAGGGCTCTTTGGCCTCGTAGCTGCCACTGATCTGATATGCAACTAGCTGAGAGTCTGTTTTTAGGCAGACATGATCGGCTTCCAGGGAGATGCACAATTCTAGGCCGACGATTGCTGCCTCATACTCGGCTTCATTGTTCGAGGCCTTAAAAGAAAACTTTAGTGCATACTCAAAGGATTTGCCTTCGGGAGAAGTTATAACTACTCCTGCCCCCAAACCGTTTTCGGTGGAAGATCCATCCGTAAGCACGGTCCAGACTTTCTTTTCACTGTCTAGCGCTTCTTGGTATGAGCATTCGGCCAAGAAATCCGCTAGAGCTTGAGCCTTAATGGCAGCCCTCGGACGGTAGTTGATGCTGAATTCGGTGAGCTCAAAAGCCCACTTGGCTAGCCTACCAGATTTTTCAACCTTGCCAAGAACTTTTTCCAATGGCTGATCAGTTAAGACCACTATCTGATGGCAATCAAAATAGGGCCTCAGCTTCCGAGCAGCTACTACTACCGCGAAAGCAACTTTCTCGAGTAGAGGATAGCGAGTCTCGGCATCCGTCAGTGTATGACTGACGAAGTAGATCGGTTGCTGACTTTTACTTTCTTCCTTCAGCAATACTGCGCTGATGGTGGCTGGGCTAACGGCCACATATAGGTACAAAGTTTCTTCTTCAGCTGGGCTAGCCAGCGTTGGGAGTTGAGCCAGATGCTCCCGAAGCTGTTTAAAGGCGTCTTTTTGCTCTTCCTCCCAAACGAGCTCTTTTGTTTTCGGGAGTTTCAGGGCTTTGAAGAAAGGTAACCCCTTATCCGAAGCTCTGGAAATGAACCTCGAGAGGGCTGCCATTCTTCCGGTGAGCCGCTGAACATCCCGCTTCGTTTTCGGCTCAGGAAGGTCGAGCGCCGCTTTGACTTTAGAGGGATTGGCATCAATCCCCCTTTTGCTGACTATGAACCCAAGGAATTTCCCTGACTTCACGCTGAAGACACACTTCTTCGGATTCAGCTTCATTTGATGCTTTCTCAAGGTGGCGAAAGTTTCAGCCAGGTCATTTACATGGTCCTCTGGTTTTTTGCTTTTGACGATCGAATCGTCAACATAGACTTCCATGTTTCGGCCCTTTTGATCGGCGAAAACTTGATCCACCAGCCTTTGATAGGTTGCCCCCGCATTTTTCAATCCGAAGGGCATCATTTTGTAATTGTACACCCCAGCGTTCGTGACGAATGCTGTCTTTGCTCGATCGTCGGGGTGCATAAAGATTTGATGATACCCCGAGAATGCGTCCATGAAACTAAGCAAGGCATGGCCACTTGTCGAATCGACTAGCTGATCGATCCTCGACAAGGGATAGAAATCCTTTGGACAAGCCTTATTTAGGTCCGTGAAGTCAACGCACATCCTCCAGGTACCATTGGGCTTCTGAACCATCACCACATTTGCCAGCCATTCTGGATATTGGCAAGGTTCGATGAATCCTGCCTCCAACAATTTTTTGACCTCGGCTGCGATGTCTCGGTTCTTATTGGCGGAGTAATTCCGCTTCTTTTGCTTAACTGGTCGACACGTCGGGTCAACATTAAGCTTATGGGAGATGAGGTCTGAACTTATCCCGGGCATATCAGCTGTCGAGAAAGCAAACACATCTCTGTTGTCCCGAAGGAGCTGAATAAGTTCACAACGGGTGTTCGGATCAAGGTCCATCCCGATTGTTACACATTTCTCAACGTCTCCTTCGGCCAACTCAACTATTTCAGTCTGTTGGTCCATGTCCATTGCTGATGGACTGGACTCTTCATAATCTGGCCTGTTGCCAATGTCGGCAGGTGTCCCAGTCTTTTTGTTCTTCGGCTGGCTCTCTGAGTCTTGCGGCTCAGCTGAAGAGCTAGCCTTTTCCCTTTCGGGCCCTTTACCTCTGGGTACAGATCCTTGGGCCGAAGCACTTAGGCCTTTCGGCTTTTTTGTGCTCGGCTCTCTTTCTTTTTCTTTCTCCTCCTCATCCTTGTCATCTGGGCGACTATTGGATGGTTTGAGGTAGTTGCACCTTCGGGCGTCCTTTTGGTTGCCCTGTATCCTTTCGGGGAAGCCGGCGTCTGAGACGTAAATCATCAGCTGATGATAAGTTGAGACGACCCCTTGGATCTCATGAATTATGGGTCTCCCCAAAATCACGTTGTACACTGAAGGAGCGTCAATTACCAAAAATTCAATCATGACGTTCCTGGCTGCCTCATCGCAGCCGATGGTGACAGGAAGTGTCACCTTCCCATCTGGATAAGTTGAAGCCCCGTTGAACCCGGATACCGGGTAGGGTACCGGCGTAAGATGCTTGGGCTTCAGCTTGATTTGATTGTAGGCCTTTCGGAACAGAATGTTTGCTCCGCTGCCACCGTCAATAAGGACCTTACTGACGTCGTGGTTGGCCACCGTGGCGATGATCACCAACGGATCCTCGTGAGGGAACGCTATCCCCTGGCAGTCGGCGGCTGTGAACGTCATGTTCGGCACCGGCGACTGGGGAGATTGAATGTCAGCGTTATTCACCTGGTGAGTCAAAGCTCTAAGGTGTCACTTGTGCTCCCTCCGAGAGTATATTCCTCCCGAGATAACATTGATCGGAGGGAATTTCCCCTCCGGCTTTTTACTGTTCTTCCGGGGGAAGTCGAGGTCTTGCCGAGAGTCCTTTGCTGACTTCTCGGATTCTTTTTTCTCGCGGTGATCCGCGATGTATTTTTTCAAGTATCCCTTCCGGACCATGTCCTCTATCTGGTCCTTCAGTTGGATACACTCCTCAGTGTTGTGTCCCGAAGACTCGTGGAACTCGCACCACTGATTTTTATTTTTTCGCTGATACCACTCTGGGAGTGGTCTCGGCTTTCGGTAACTCTGCTCCTCCTTCGTCACGCTGTAAATTTTGGCGCGTGGAAGAGAGAGCGGAGTGTAGGACTCGTATCTGCATGTGTATGAGGCAAATCTTTCCTTCTTTGGGTCGCTGGCCAAAGATTGCTCCGAGGCCTTTGACTTTCCCTTTGCCTTATGGCCTTGGCCTTCAGACAAGGGTATTTGTCTTTGTTTCCCTCCCCCAAATTGAGGTTGGGTTTTCGCTTTGTTCCATTCTTCGGCTCGGATGAACTTGTCCGAGGCATTCAGAGCTTCCTCCAAGGTCTGCGGGGTATGCATGACCATGAAATCTAGGAACTTTCCGGGCTGAAGGCCATTCTGCATTGCAAAAACGGCTAGCCCCTGGTCCAGCTGAGAGACGCTGGATGACTCGTTACTGAAACGGGTCAGATAGTCTCGGAGGCTTTCGGTTTCCCCCTGTTGTAGACTCATGAGCTCTGCAGTAGTCTTCTCTCGGCGGTTTGCCGTGGAAAACTTGCTCCTGAACTTGGAGGACAGATCATCCCACCCTGTTATGGAGCCTTGCCTTACTCCCTTGGAGATCCACGCTTGCGCGACCCCCTTGAGAGTGGTTGGGAAATATTTGCACCAAGTCGCTTCGGATCTGGGGCAAAGATGCATATGAGTCTCATACGAGGCCACGTGATCCTTCGGATCCGAGGTCCCGTCATATGTGATGTGCGACGGTATTTTAACCGTGGGTACGCGCTCTTCCAGTATCCATTGCTCGAATGGTGAACTGGCGGGTAGCATAACGGCCTTGCCCTTGTTCCTGGCCGAAGGGACCGCGCTCCGCCCTCTTAGAGAGGTAGGAGTGGTTTTCTTCCCTGGCTGGGAAGTCTGGGCCTCGGCTGCAGGGAACGAGAGGCGACTGCGCACGCTCGGTTCCTTGCCGCCGAGTCGGTCAAGGACGCTTCGGCAAACAGTCTCAGGTTCTCGGTGAGTAGATTCTGGCCGAGAAGCTGAGCTGCTGCTCTTATGCGTTTCTGGTCTTGAGGATGAGGATCCTTTTAAAAATTGAGGGTTCTTTTTCCTCTCTTTTTCATTTTTCCAGGAATCCTCTTCCCACTCTTCCAGTTCCCGAAAGGAAGGAAGCTTCCCACCATCATGGTCTAACTTCCTCCGCTGATGCTGGGTATGCGGAGGAGTTCGATCACGAGGTGGTGGCATATTTTGTGCCCTCATCGCCTCCATGAGCACTGCCAGTGCTCTTGCCACCTCTTCCGAGCTGGGCCCCGTCAAAGGGGTCCTCGGCCGAGTATGGGAATGAGGGCGCACAGCCGATGGTTGGCTTTGGGGCACTGAATGTGTCCTATGATCGGACTCACCCCTGCTAGACCGAGAGTGACTCGGCCTATAATGAGAGTCACGAATTACGGGAGAAAGGGAATCCTCCTTGTATGATCCTCCCCCCGAGCTGGCACCCTTGGGAGAGTTCCGGTCCGGCGAGGGTGATGGTGTGGGGGTTTTAGGCTTTTCGCCCGCTCTTTGACGGAGGCTTTTGCTCTTGCGGTTCTTAGCCATTGATACTAAGATAATTGCAAGATGATCTTGGTTAGAAATTTGGCTTAAAGATTTTTGAAAGTCCTCCCCACAGACGGCGCCAAATTGTTTCGGGTGAAAACAATGGGACCTTGCCGAAGGTCCGCTGAAACGGAGAAGACTGGATTCGGTCCAAGTTATGTTGGGCCGAAGGTTTCCTGCACAGTAAACACCCGTAAACTAGCCTCGGGGGTGTTGCCGAGGAAGGCCCCTCCGATGCTAAAGTCAGTACAATGTGTAGAAAGAGAACACTATGCAAGAGAATTAGTTGCTTGAGGCTTTGCTTGAATATATGAGAATGTATGGGAATCTATGAGAATATGTGAATCTGTGAATCAATATCTGAATGTATGAATATTGATGGCTTTTATACCTCTTCATACATGAAGAGGTTGGGCCTTAGCCCAATTGGCTTGCTTTGAGGGCTGACCTTTGACTTTAGCACAATTGGAGAGTTGAACCTTGACCTTGGGCTTTTAATTGGATCATTTAATGCCTAGGCTCAATTGGACTAAATTGGACCCAAACATGTAGTATTAAAAAAAATTCTATTGATACATAGTAAAAAAAATTCTATTTTGATACGTAGTATAAAATAGAACATAGTCACCGTGGAATCTAATAATACAAGTATATAATACTCTCAGCTATGTTCAATTGATTGCTACTATTAATTAATTAATTAACTAACTAACCCTCCAGATTTGTTGTGATGTTGTCATCAAAAAGTCAAGATTAGAAGAGTTTGCTTATTATATACTTGTAGTTTGTTTCTAACTAAATACTGCTAACAGCGTAATAGAATTATTGTTTCTCTTTTATGTCCTCTACCGAATATGAGTTGTGCTCTTTGTCGATTAATCATTAAATAATATTCGAGTCATTTCCATCATATTGGCCATGCCTCTTTTCAAACAAAACAAAATAAAATACACGGAGTAAACCATAAGGAGTATTTTTTTTTTCTTTTTTTTTTTATAATTTTTTCTAACCCGTAAGATAAAATTAAAATCAAGGTCATGAAATCATATGTTTACACAAGGTTGTGATGTCCCCAACTATTTTAGGTGTAAAGAGAGCTACAGGGTTTGATATTTAATTATAAGTACCACCTCTTAAAACTTAATCAATTAACCTAATTAGTCATCTACATGTCCCTATCTGTTTGGCCTTTGAACAAATAATTTTATATATAGTTTATATATGTATAAGTATATAATTGTTTTTAACTAGCAATTGGCCTCTCCAAAATGGCTAGCAACTTCTTGGGTATTTTCATGACTCATACCTCCTCCTTGTTTGTTAGCGTCACATGGGTCACTACTCACTAGTTACAGGGCAACATTGTAGCCTAAGGGGTGCCCGGCTCATGGGCTACCACCTATATGACAATGACATGCATAATAATGCGCCATTGAAAAACCAAGTAGTCTTTGAATGAAGTAAACCTTGGGGTCTATTGTTTTTGGGCCACAGAACACAATAGTGCAATAAGATTTTCAACATGGGACTCACTAATACAAACTCATGCACAAGTACACAATATAGTTAGGGATGTCTTGTGCATCTTTGTACATAAGTAGGATCCTAGAATTGTATGAGATATCCGAAAACTTGTTCATATGAGCTTGTATCCGTTTTGTATAGAAGTTTCTAGGGCATGTGTAAAATATATGATTGACCATTCAATAAGGTGAATCGGTCCCTCTATCAGATGGTGCGACCAGATGATACCTAACTCTGATACCAATTTGTTATAACGAATAAGAGATAACAGAAATGATGGAAGCCCGAAAGACTACAAATCAAAGCGCAAAGCGAGATCCATCATAAAACCAATTGGCAATAGGAGTAGCCCACTTGGGTAGTAAACTGAAAATATTTTGATTGTTTTTTCAATGTGGGACAAACATTACTCACACTTACATTTATGTATTCATTAGTTATATCCAATCTCTATCGTATTTTCTATATGGGGTCATTGATTAGGTAAGGTTGTGAATTTTTTTTTTCTGTTTTACAATCAAATAAGCAAAATAATACGGGAGATACAAACTAGTTGCCTTTCTTGCTGTAGGGCAAGGATATGGGTCTCTGCTACTTTACATCTCATTACTTATTTAATTAAAAAACAGTTAAAATTTATGATGTACGTCTTTATTTGCCCCACCACTTGTTTTATTTCTCTCTTCGCGTTGTATCCATTATCAATAAATTCGACAAAAAGTCACAAGAAAAAATACCATGAGGGTTTGAACCTAGGACCAAGAGAATAACCCTCACAATACAAGCCCAACCACCAAACCAAACTTATCTTTGATATATAATATATACAAGTATTATTTTTTTATTATAGCTTTTTTAAAAATATTTATAAAAAAAACTTATTTTTTTTGGAATTGGGGGGGCAGCTGTCCCCCCTGAGCCACTGATCAAAGCTTAAAGCATTCAAGGTCCCATTCAGCTCTTCCATGTCCTCTCACACTCCTAGCTCCGTCTTCTTAAATTTATTTCCGGGTCTGATGTGTCTCCCTTGAGCAGTTGAGCCCATCTTTTCTTCCATAGACAAAGCTGGTGATAAAATTGAGTCCGGTGTTGCTATTTTGTTCTTAAAAATAGCATTGTTTCTTGTGAGCCAAATGCTCCAAAGAATGCTAACGAAATTCATGATCGTATCTCTTGTGTATCATCATAGGAGAAGAGATAAGTGAGGAAGTTGGAGAGCCAGTGTTCTTTGTTAAGGGACAAACGAATTCAACCAACAAATAGGTGGTTTTTTGATATGATGGGTTCACAAATTAAAATTTGAACACGTGAATATTTTGTTACAATGACTCTTGATACGTACCATGAAAAACTGATGATTAGAGTATTAAATATAAGATGTCTATTGTTGGATTCATTTCAATTGTATACTTTTTGTATGTCAATGTATAAGTACCGTATTCCGTATTAATGATGAAAAATGAAAATTTTAGGTGTAAGTTGATAGGGGCTCTAGCGCCAATTTAAAATCCTTTGCTAGGGCCTAGAACAGTACTATATATAAGAATCGGTACTGAACATCCCCCTATACGTGGTAAAGAATTCAAATGCGCCAACGGTCAGGACATACGGGCCAAGGGACAGTCTCAGGTAGATAGTTTCTATGGGGCGTTGGCCTCCCACCTGGTCAGGAGAAAAGACACAGAAATATGATTTGGGGGTCTATTTTCTCTGACTTGCCTCGGTGCTTATAAAAGTGTTAGTTAAACTATTATAATTTAAGTAACAGATGGAAGCTAAGCTAAGTATAAAAAGCCTAAGCCTTAGATATCTTAATCACCAAACCTCTGCTATCAACCACACATAAAGAATTAACAATCCTAATTGATCATTAAGCTTACTATTCATAGCCAAAGTACAACAAACTGATCGATCATTCGTTGTTACTCAAATAGACAAACATATATTACACAAAACTAGTCAAAACAAAGTATAACAAGAACTTTTTTTTTTTTTTTTTTGACAATAGCAAATAACACAAACAATTATTATTACACTCTATGCTTAACTAAAGTGCTTGCTTGATTATTCTTAACAAACAATTGAAGCAAAGCCACCAATTTGTCATGAGAAGGGGTGTTTCCTTGTACCACAGGCAAGTTCATAAGTGCACTCACCCATGAATAAATGAGAGGATGTTTTTCTTGGTCTAATACCGTCTTGCTGAGCACTTCTTCTTGAGCTTTGTATGCGCCGAATATTGCTATCAGTTGAATGTCTAGAAGTCCTAGGCATTCTTGCTTGATTGAAGATGCATCTTTTGGGAAGAAATTGATCATTTCTTTCTCCATTAATGTCATGTATTCATGCAATTCACTAAGGGCCTTTTCACGTGCTTCTTCATTGCATATGAACAGATTTCTTAGACTTTCCAGCATCTACAAAATATCAAATGTTGATATGTGATTTATAATTTTGTAAGATCACGGTAGAATTTTTACGCAAACTTTAACAATTATTTAAATGACTTGCTATATTATTCAAATATAGTCCCAAATATAGTGGTATGATACTAAGACTGGTAACACTAACACATACCTGGTTATGCAGGTAATTGGCCCAAAATCGAACCATAGCTCGTTCATACGGGTCAACAGGCAGAAGCCTCGGGGCATGATTTGGCCATGCCTCGTCGATGTACTCTAGTATGACGAGAGATTCAGCAAGAGGCTTACCATTGTGAACAAGAACGGGAACCTTTTTATGTACCGGGTTGTACTCAAGCAAGGCCTGACTTTTATTTTGGAGATCCTCTTCAACATACTCATAAGAGATGCCTTTAATTTTAAGGCTAATTCCACCCTTTTTGAGAATGTACTAGCCCACATTCCATATACCTTTACTTGGTTTTCTCCCTCCATTTTTGTCCTTTTTTCTTAGTAAAATGTGTTTTTTCTGAGCTTAACAATGGGAATTAATGGTTTTTTTTTTTTTTTTTTTTTTTTTTTTTTTGTTGTTGTTGTTGTTGTGTCAACGACCATAATCACACCTAGTATTTGATTCGGTATATATTATAGTATATCCTTTAACCAACCATTAAATTAAACCATAAGTCATGTTCATCGTATCATGTAATCAATGACCTCATGAGCTTGATTATCCAATTTTCTTTTTCATCTATATATCTATCCATTTTTGTCCCTTTTTCTTAGTAAAATGTGTTTTTTCTGACCTTAACAACGGGATTTTTTTTTTTTTTTTTTTTTTTTTTTTTTTTTTTTTTTTTTTTTTTTTGTCAACGACCATAATCACACCTAGTATTTGATTCGGTATATATTATAGTAAATCCTTTAACTAACCATTAAATTAAACCATAAGTCATGTTCATCGTATCATGTAACCAATGACCTCATGAGCTTGATTATCCAATCTTCTTTTTAATCATCTATCTATCTATTATATAAAGAGAAAGGAGCTCTTGGTTGATAAATTTTGCTTTTCCCAAAATACCCTTTTACATGTTAAAAAATACAATTTTTTATCCCACAATTTAAAATTAAGTGTAATAAAAAAAAATCTATCCCATCGTAGCTACCCACAAAAATAAACTATTATTAAAAAAAATTGTCGTTTCATAACTACCCACAATAAAATAAAAGATATTAAATCATTTATTTATCATTAAAAAAAAAGACAAACTGCCCACAAATTAAACCATGTTTAAATTTGTTAACTGTACATTTTTTTTTTATTTTTTTTTAAAAAATTAATAGCCACAATGTACGTTCTACGTATTTTGTTAAAAAATTATAACAAATGTACATCTAGCAATTAAAAAATAATAATAATACCCTAAATGTACCACGTTCTTCTCTATTTCAAAAAAAAAAAAAAAAAAAAAAAAAAAAAAAAAACAAAAAACATTGTACATATCTATCTATCTATATATTACAAGTAGGTGTTTACTCCAATTTTTAATTAAAATCTTTTATGCAAAAAAATTCAACTACCATATTTTAAGGTTTTTTTTTTTTTTTTTTTGACAAGAGCAAATGCATTCATAAAATCAGAGTTTACAACCTACAGGATAAGAACTATAACTTAAAATATGGCTTTTATTAATTAAGCCGTTACAACAACTTTTGAGGCTACAAACGAAAATAAACTACCATATTTTAAGGTTAAAGGTACAAGATGTCTAATTCAATGCTCTATTTTATGTATTTACATCCATATGCTCGAAAGTGAAATGTGAAAGCTTGCCTTATCCCAAAAAAAATTCTACAATATAATATCCATGCATGGTGTAAATTCTTGAAAAATATTGAAAATGTTATAAAATAAGGAAAAAAAATATGAGAGATTAAGAGAGAATACATCAGTTTTATTATTCCATAGAATGTGGATATATATACATACAATATAACTAGGGTTTGCTTAGATAACAATAAACCCTAAATCTAGAATATTCCGGAATGATACAGGGAGGATAATGGATATCCACAAATATTTCATAACACTCCCCCTTGGATGTCCATTATCGAAGAGTGTGCCTCATTAAAACCTTATTAGGAAAAACCCTGTGGGATAAAAAAAAAACCTAATGAAGGAAAAAGAGTACAACATTCTTCGTAATACGCTCGAGATGCTGCCTCATTAAAAACCTTACCAGGAAAACCCAATGTGGGACAAAACCATGGTCAAGGGAAAAAGAGTGCAGCGCGTATTTTCTCCCCCTGATGAATACATAACCTGAGATCTTCTAGTGCCGCAACCATGAATCCAATATATATGGATATCTTCTAATATGTAGTAAAATATCATTCATTGGTCTTCGATCCTCCTAAACTGAAATTGCATCTTCAAGTCTTCAAGTGAACATGTGAAGTGTCTTCATTTCACCATACATGTATTTATCTCTACATCATTCCAAACCTCTGTTTGAATAAAGTTATTTTAAAAGTTAAACTTATGCGGTTAGGCCTTCTTCTGGAGGTCGTGAATAATAGAAATCGATGATCATTATTTGATCAAACATTCATTAATAATAATTTGATGACAAAACTTGATATTATTAATGTCGTTCTTCAATCTCATCTGAATTATAATATAACACATGTAATTAGATACGCTAATCATGGTTCTTCTGGACCATAAGAAAACATTCTCACGCATAAGTATTCCATTGATATTCCTTAGACGTTTCATAATTGACACGATAGCTCTCTTGCAAATACAAAAGCAAATCTCACTAACTTTCATATGCTCAAACTTCAGGTTGAGAAGTCAATGATGTAGTCACATAGACTTTTCAAGAGTTTGATAATAATTGCAATATTCAAGATATAAAATTTGTAGGGCTATAAATACGTTGCATATACGTTCTTCGGGAACTTCTCTTACATGATTCATAAATAATATTAGATCAACGTCATATTTAATTTCATCATATTATAAGCCCGTTGGAATATAAATATGTCTTTCTAATTTTCCATCAAAGTTGTAAATATGCCTTACTATACTTTGAATGAACATGCACATACACCACAAATATTGTATAGAAACTAATGCATGCAATATGAGATATATAAAACATGATAACATATTAAGCAAAATATACAATAAGTAATGCATCTAACAACTACTAACATATGTAATGAACAATCCGTTAACCTATGAATTATGCATATAAACATGCATAGGACTCAAAATAATGCAAGACACTGTACAGTGTGGATTTAAAAATCCATATTACATTGGACTTCTAGTCCATGATAAACTTTTGATCATTATCATTATGTCGACATCAAAATGGACATATATATTTCAGATCCCTTATTCACTAGTCCATTCTATCATACATATGCATATTATTTATCGGTTCCCTTGTATACCGGTATCATAATATTCCTTTAACGTACATTTCGCATGCTATTTTACTATGATATCTAAATACTTTTCTTATTGGTACCATCATAACTTTCTTACATCATAGGCAATCTATTGTAATAATTCAGATATCTATACCACTTTTAGGGTATTTCATACTCTATGGTATTTATATATTATTACGCTATTAGTGTTAACTGCACTATCTTGCCATATATCATATCCATTAAAGATATTTTTATTTTGGAACCGATCATACAACTTACACTTCAGGTGTAGTGATTCAAGTATAATTGGCAAGATTTTATCTCAATGTATACACATAATATGACCAAAAAAGTATCTTCAACGCTATGCAACATGAGTCATAACTAAATACAAATCAAATCATAAATGTGCAACATATCTTGATAATATATAGACAAAAGTTGGCATATAACTTTTCAAACTACCTTATCGGGATCATCAATTATATTTTCCGATTTTTCCAACTTTTGCTAATTCTTCTCCCCCTAAGTTGGTAAAATATCTCATTTATAGGGGCGTCTAATTCTATACCAACTTAGTATATAAATTAAAATTCTTTTCATCGGGAGGATCACAATCAAAATAATTATCTCAGAAGATTTGTATTAAACAAGTTTTATCTCTTCTAGAGAACAATTTCAATGAAGAATCATTTCTTCATTAACTTTACACTGCATGTGTATTTATTGTTACACTTTCTATAATATGTTCTCTTCTGGAGATCAATGTCAATGGGGAGACATGTGTCGTGCAGTTGTACGTTTTTCTTTCTTTTCCAACTTCTTATGTGCTGACATATAATATCCCCAATCAAAAGAATTATTATACAAATATAAACTTGATTGTAATTCTACTAGGTGATGATCTTCTAGATCACTAGAAACCTTGATAGTATGATACTAATTAAATATTCAGAATTTTCTCATACAACTTGTATTTGGTGAGCTTTTGGTCACCAACATGTGATAACATATAAGTTATTCTGGTGAACTTCTAGTCACCTATTATTCGTATGAAAATTTATTCAGAACGAATATATTATCTCTTGAAATTTTCTTCAACACAAATTATTGAAAATCAGAATCCAAATATAGTTCAATCTCAATGTTATGTCTTGCCATTCAATTCACTTCATATATCTAACATTGAGAGAGTGTCAGCACATTATCAAATGAAACTTCAGGTTTCTATAACGGGTATTTATTGAACCCGGATGGCCTAATTTAATTATCACATCCAATCATTTATCTAAATTTATATTACGGTTAGTTTTCCAGGTGATCACTTTATGAGACATAATATGATGTGATATTAGAACACCAAAATGTGTTTCTTTATATAATTGGCAAGACAATCAACTAATACTTGATCCAAAATTTTATACTCTGCTAGAGCTTTGACTATAATCTTGATACATGCTAAGCTTGTTGGATAATTCTATACTCTTCTATAGTACTCTATATAATCATGGTACATATCCATTTTACTAAATTTAATCTCTTATAAAGGTCTATCAAAACGTATTACTTCCTCAAATTTACTATTGTCAATAATTGCTCTTTTCCTGTTTGAATATTCTTATCTTTGGAATCTATTGGGCTCGGCTACGGATACCACGCTTCAGGCGTGCTTTAGGTTCATTAGCAACTTATAAAGGTATATAGCTAATGACATCTATTCATATCCATCTTCAGGATGGTATCATTTTGAAATATATTAATTAACATGTGACCACTTTTATTAATTAAAACATTAATATTTAAGTTAATGTATGTACCAAACTGACCATCAATATATTTTATTATTTATGTGCAAGGATTACATAAAATAATGATATAAATACTATCTCCCCCTAATCCTTGCATGTGGGGGCATTAAATTAATCCAACTACCTTTAAATCTCTTGCACCTTTTAAGTCACAAATTCTTTTATCAATGTATGTATAGCAAAGTAAAATAATTCTTATAAGACTCATATTCGTTCCTCTTGCCCAATTATATGAACCTTTATACTAAAAATTCTCAAATTAATATTCTAATAGAATTAAAGGAACTAAAATAAGATTCACTAAACCAAATAACTTAAATTAATAAATGACTGATAATAATAATAATGAAATATCCGAAACATAAAAATATCCAAAAACAAATGTCCCATAAAGCATAAAATCACAGTACTACGATAAAATTCTAAAATAAATGCAAGCTAATTAATAGTGTTTATTCGCCAATGTATCATAATTTATTCAATTATTTTCTTCAGAATTAGGAAAGAAATCAGCTGCTTCCAGGTGAGTTTTATCACCGTAATCAAAATCACCTTCGCCATCCTCATACACCAAATTTGTTTCTACTTTCTTTCCTTTCTGTTTAATTGATTGTTGATAAAGGTCTACTAGATGTTTTGGTGTGCGACACACACGAGACCAATGGCCTTTTCCTCCACAACGGTAGCATATGTTTTCATATTTATCCTTCTCATTCTTATTTCCATCTTTATTGTCCCACTTCTGGTGAGAGTATGAGTTTCTAAAATGACCACCTCGACCACGATCATGTCCACGTCCGCGGCCGCGACCACGACCTCGTCCACGACCTCGACCACGACTGATGGCGTGATCTCTAGCCTTTTCTCTTTCCCACTATGGGATGTCGCATTCGCTTCAGGGAATGGAGTAGAGCCAGTTGGGCGTGATTCATGATTTTTCATTAATAGTTCATTATTTTGCTCGGCCACAAGGAGACAAGATATCAATTCAGAATATTTTGTAAAACCCTTTTCACGGTATTGTGTCTGCAGGACAACATTGTTTGCATGAAAAGTAGAGTATGTTTTTTCTAACATTTCTGCATCCGTGATTTTCTCTCCACATAATTTCAATTGTGATGTAATTCTAAACATGGCTGAGTTGTATTCACTCACAGACTTAAAGTCTTGTAATCTTAAATGTAACCAGTCATAACGAGCCTTTGGTAATATCACAGTTTTCTGGTGGTCATACCTGTCCTTTAAATTACTCCAAAGGACTTGTGGGTCTTTCATAGTCAAGTATTCAGTCTTAAGGCCTTCATGAAGGTGATGGCGAAGGAATATCATATCTTTAGCCTTATCTTGGCTTGTTGCAGTATTGTTTTCTTTAATAGTATCACCAAGTCCCTTTGCATCTAAGTGTATTTCAGCATCTAACACCCAAGACAGATAGTTGTTTCCAGTAAAATCAAGAGCAACAAATTTGAGTTTTGCAAGGTTTGACATGATTCACTGATATATAAAACAATATTATAAATTAGGAACTAAGATGGTATAATAAATATATATACTCCAAGTTTCAATTAAGATAACTAATTTCAAGTAAGTAATGTTTCGGGGTTTTCTGATGTCCTGCGGGAGAGTTACAATTCCGAGACTGGAACCGGACGCCTGTACCTGCAAAACAAACGGATGCTCCGGATGATCGGAGATCCGCCTCCGACGGTCAAGTTAGTACTTGATTAAGGAGTAATTAATGCGGAAATTAAAGTGATTGGGTCTCTCTAGGTGAGAGTGTTTAATGTGCGTAATCCCCCTTAATGAGGATTAAGGGAGGTATTTATAACCTTGGGAAACGTGACAATCCTAGGTTTAGGTTAACCTTGGGCTGATTGGGCTCCCCTCGGAAGTTGGGCCTGGGTGGCCGGTTTCTCCATTAGGCATGGGGTACGCCACGTGTCATGACATAATAGGTCCAGGGTGGACGAATAAGCGTGTGCCACGTGGAAAGCCCTGACAGTTCCAACTGGGGGACACTTGGCAGGACCTGATTGGCCCACGTGGCGCATTCCGATTGGTGGGAGCAAAATCCCCTAATCATTTGCCCCTCACAGGTGGCACGTGACTGGTCACGTGTTACCTGTGACAGGTGTTGCACTGTAACAGGCGACGGCCTGCTACAGGTGTCACTCGGCGAAAGGCCGAGAGATTCTCCCGCCCAAATTTTGAATTTTGGAAGTGACCCTTCGCCTTCTCACTTCGCCTATATAAGGGAGTGTTGACTTTAGTCATTTTCACACTTGAGAACTTTTTGAGAGAACATTCGGACCCCTGAACTTGCTCTGACACTTTGGACCCTTTCTGCCTACCGCCTGCTCTGACAAGCCGACTGCAAAGGATTTTCAGAACTCCATCAACGTCACTCGTTCAGGTAACCGTCGGTTCTCTTACTCTTAATTTTCTCTTTATTTTATTCTTTTTTGAAATGGCACCACGGAAGCACACGTCACGACCTAGGTTAGTGATCAGCCGGTCACCGGGGACGGCTGAATCTAGGACTAGGAGTGTCGCCTGCCCTTTTCCGGACCCATCTTTGCCCTTCATACAAAGTCCGACTGTCTCTGTGTCTATGCAGAACATGATGGCCAGAACAAAAAGAACTGCTAGGATTTCGAACTCAGACGGCTCCTCCCACAGGGTGCCGATTAGTGAAACATCTGACCAGGCGCCAGATGTGGAAGTGAACCAGAGCGGCTTGAAAGCCGACAGTTCTGAGGGAGGAGTCAAAGTGACCCTTTCCAATTTTACAGTTGACAAGTCTACATTCTCTCCTGCTCCTTTTAAAGGAGAGGAGGCGGGCCCCTCTAGGAGAGGGGAGGAGTCGTCCTCTTCGGACTCGTCAGAGGACGAATCCGAGTCTAGCTCTTCTGGCCATGCTTCTCTGGACACAGAAGAGAAAAATAGTCGCCTACAAGAGGCGAGGCTTTCTCACGCAGTTGAGAAGGGGGACAATTGGGCGGAGCCATCCGCCTCTTACCGAGAGCAAAATACCCCCTACTACTGCACTGTCCCTCGGGGCCGGATCACGGCCATGCAAGAGAAAGTGGGGAGATTTATTGCAAACCACACAATGGGCCCCGGATTTTTAGTGTTCGTGCCGGATCCAGAAGACACAGTCGTCTGGCCGGCTGGTACTAGCTATGATGGCGCCTGCTTTGGCTGCTACGAGGCGGCAATCAAGGCTGGGCTGCGCTTCCCACTACATCCGGCTGTTCAGCGGATCTTGGATGGGTATGAGTTGGGGTTATGGCAGTTAGCCCCGAACTCCTAGGTCAACGTACTCGGCTATGTGGCCGAGTGCGAACTGCACGGGGTGGAGCCAAACTTCGAGGCTTTCGCCCACATGAATTACCTCAGTCGGACCCCTAAGGCAGGCGGTACCGGCTGGTATCAATTGACAAGCCACAGAGGCTACCTCATGACAAGAGGTAAAGCAAACAAGTGGAAGGACTGGCGAAGCACCTTCCTTATCATTGAGAGTTCAGACACAGAGCTGAACAAGCGCTTCAACAGGTGGAATAGGAATCCGCCTCTTCTTGCAGGCGGCCGCAGCATGCCGCCTGTTCCCTCCAAAGCTAAGAAAGAGATCCTAGATAAAGGACTCTTTAAAGTAGAGTCTAGGGTTGACTCTACTTCAGGGGTACGAGAGCAAGTACCCCTGCACTGCGTCCCGAGCTTCAAATGGCTCTACGACGAGTACATTTTGGCCGCATGTGGCCTCAGCAGTCGGTGCTCAAGAGGTAGCCGGCCTGTCGAATACTCTGTTTTTCCATGCAATACTGTTATGACTTTTTATTAACTTTGCTATTTGTTTTTGCAGCGGACGCCATGAGCAAAATTACCGCCTCCAAGACTGCGGCGGCCATGTTGCGGGCCTCCATCATGCAACAGTCTTCAACCGACTCCCCCAACAAGGGGGCACCCTTGGTGAGCTTCGAACCTTTCACTCTCTTTTTGGAGTTGGGTTTATGCATATACTGACCGAGTGTTTTTTTTTTTTTTTTTTTTTTTTAGACGGGCGCTCCTAGAGCTTCTTCTTCCCAACAGTCGGACTCCAAGACCCGGAGGACGACTGTTGCGAGCTCTCCTGGTTCTGCCAGGAAACATGCGGCGGCTGAGAAACAGCCGACCACTCCTTCTAAAACTCCAATTGGGCCGCCTAGAAGTATGAAGCTGTCTTTGTGAATTTAGACTTGCTCCCTTCTTTACTAGGTCTAACTCGTTTGTTTATGGTTGATGCATCCGGCCCTCAGGAGCCTGACTTGGTCGAGGTGGCCAAGTCTATGATCAAGGTCGTTCCTCCAGCTGAAAGGGAGGCGGTCAGGGGTGTCGACACCCTTGACCTATACGGGATTGCAGGGGTCCTTGCTGAGGTATACTTAGCATATTTTTGAGTATTTGAATTCCAGGACGCCTGTTTTTTGTTTGGAAACTGACGCCTGTTCCCTTTTTACTTAGGCCCTGCTCCGAGTGAACGGCCTCCGTAAGCCGCTTGACAGGAAGAACAAAGAGGTAAAGGCTGCAAAATCTATGGCCGCCTCTGAATGTGATAAGGCAATGTTTCAAATTGCCCAAAATGAGGTTCTAAAAATTGACATTCTTTATTATCAGGCGCAGGCTGCTTCTGCCATCCGGGCTCAGTTAGAGGCGGCCCAGAAGAGAAATAGCGAGCTGGAGGCGACCATCAACAATCTCAAGGCCGAGCTGAGACCTCTTCGCCAAAAGATGTCCTCATACGACACCTTGGAGAAATCCTTGGCGCACGTTAAGGAACTCCTGGTGACCCAGGAGAAGAGTCTTACTTAGGAACTCTCGGAAAAGGCCGAGCAAGAAAAGAAAGAGCTGGTCCGGGAGATGATGGAAGACTCTACTCAAATCCAGCGCATGACCTGGGGCTGCCTCTTCCCCAATGCCGATTATTCCTCCTGGGAAAAAACGTACCGCCAGTGTTCTGATAGATATAATCAAGAGATCCTGGCGGCTGCTGAGGACGAGGCGTTGGAGGAGGAGGAGCCGGTAGTGGCACTTGTGCCGCTTGGGGGTAATGCATCGAAGAAGGATGCAGCTGAAGCCGAGTCCAACAAAAAGAGTGCTGACCAGGCGGCAGCTGCTAATATTGAAGATCTGCCCCCTTCTTAAGCTTTATGTCTTCTTTTCACGGCCTGCGTGCCGTTTGTTTCTATTTACCCGGCCAGGGGGCCGGGGTTCTGAATATTTGGCCGGTCTTTAATGACCGGCTTCTTTTTATGCCAAAATATTTCATTTTTGTTTTGCTTCAAATTTGTTTAAGTATCGAATATTCTGATATCCAATTGCACACTATACCGACTGTTTTGCATGGCCGATAGTTGCGGACAGGTACGAGATAGTTAGTCACGCCACCTATGCCCCTGGATGACTGGTTGTCTATTTCCAGGCTAAGCAATCAGTCGGCCACTTTAAAGAATGTATTTCCTTCAACCAAGTAGGAAGGTGGTTTCCTACCTGCCTTTGTTTTTTAAGCTAGAGACTCTAGTCGGTCCAGGTCGACTGTTCCTCACCTCTTTTAATCTAGTGTGAACAGGCACTGTATGAACACCTTTTTAGCTTCATAGTAAAATTTTTTAAGGAGTGACCATGGAAACATAATTGTTACCTAGTCACCAAGTGACTAAGTAGTAGAGGTATCAAGCGGTGGGTACCGGTTGTTCCCCTTTATTCGCCAATGTTTGTTGGCTATTAACTCATAAGATACCAACTGTTCTTATCCCAAGTAGTTCAGTCGGTCGGTTGACACGGATGGTTACTGCGAACACTTGTTTGACCTGATTAGTCAGTTAAGTGAGAGGTATCCTTGTCCGGGAAATGACTACGTGGTTGTCTTGGTTAGACAGTCGTATAGGTGCCGTGTAATGATTTTATAGAACAATGTTCCACCCAAAAGGGAGCTGCTCTCTGCGACGAATTTCATCCGGATGGATGTCGTCGGACGCCTGCTATAATGTTGGGACAGGTCGAATTGAATTTATATTTGGATCAGTTGGCTTGGCTCCTGGTCTGATCATTTTAGCCATGAGCCTTTGATAGTTCTTGGTGAACTGTGTTCTGGGAGAGTAACTGGTTGTGTGGAACAAGCGGCGTGCCACTCTTAAGTAAAAATTAAACATGGAGAGTAGCCGACTGTTTGTCAGTAGGCATGCCCCTCTTAGGTAAAAAATGAAAATTAAACATGGAGAGTAGCCGACTGTTTGTCAGTAGGCATGCCCCTCTTAGTACAGAATTGAATGAAACATCAAACTTTTATTAAGTAGCCCTCGACTATTTACATCATTCAAAAGAAATATTTCTTAATATTATCTACATTCCAGGTTCGAGGCAACGCTTGGCCGTTGGGTGTTTCTAGACGGTAGGTACCGTCCCTGACCTCTTCATAGATTCGGTAGGGTCCTTCCCAGTTGGGAGTTAGTTTGCCAGACTCATTAGCCCTACCAACTGCTTCCATTTTTCTAAGTACAAAGTCCCCCACTTTGAGTGGACGCCTGTGTACTTTTTTGTTGTATGATCTAGTCATTCTCAAGCGGTAAATTTCATGGCGCAAGACAGCATTGCCCCTCCTTTCTGGGAGTCAGTCTAATGCCAGGCGCATGGCTTCCCAGTTTGCCTCTTCGTCATATAGCATTACTCGAAGAGTCGGCTCGTAGTGTTCTATTGGAAGAACAGCTTCCGCACCATAAGTTAGGAGGAATGGAGTTTCTCCAGTCGCCTCTTTTTCAGTCGTCCTAACGGCCAAGAGGACATGTGGCAATTCATCCGCCCGTAGGCCGCCTGCTCGTTCAATCTTTTTCTTGAGACCGTCTGAGATGATTTTATTAAAAGCTTCTACCTGGTCGTTTGCTTGTGGACGGCCGACTGATGCAAAGTAGTGTGCAATTCCTTGGTCACCCAACCAGCTTTTGAGAACAGGCGTCTCAAATTGGGACCATTATCAAAGACCATAGACATGGGAACCCCGAACCGAGTGATGACATTTTTCCAGATGAATGAAATTACATCCTTCGTCTTGATTCCCTTTACAGCCTCCGCCTCCACCCATTTAGTGAAGTAGTCGACTGCAACAAGTATGTACCTCCTTCCGCCTGTAGCAGGTGTATAGGGACCCAGAATATCCATGCCCCACTTAGCAAACGGTAGTGGGCTATGAATGGTAGTGAGTTCAGTAGCCGGACGGTGAATTAGTTTGCCAAACCTTTGGCACTTGTCACATTTTTTCACCATCTCCATTGCATCTGCTTCTAAAGTAGGCCAAAAGTAGCCCTGCCGCCTTGCCCGTTGAGCAAGCGTCCTACCGCCTATATGGGAAGCACAGTAACCAGAGTCAAGATCGTCTAGTATCTCTCGCCCCTTTTCTGGAGTAACACACTTTAAGTAGGGTTGAAGGTACCCTCTTTTGTAAAGTTCTCCCTTTATCATCAGAAAACTGGCTGCCCGTTTTTTCAACGCTGCCGCCTGGTGATGATCATCCGGCAGGGTACCGTCTGTCAGATATGCCCTGATTGGATCCATCCAGGTTGAGCTTCTGTCTAGGATTCCAATAGGGTCTTCCTCGATGCTTCTCTTCTCCATTACTTCCCAAAAAACAGTTCGAGGAGTATCACAAGAGGCGGACGATGCTAATTTTGAAAGTGCATCCGCCTGGTTGTTTTCTGATCTCGGCACTTGAGTCAGATGGAAATCTTCAAGGGAACCGACTGCCTGTCGTACCGCCTGTAAATACTTGATCATGGCCGGATGGGTTGCTTCGTATTCGCCATTATACTGACTCACTATCAATTGTGAATCGAAAAAGGCGTTTATCTTTCGTGCCCCTGCCGCCTTGCACATGCGGATTCCGGCTAGTAAAGCTTCATATTCTGCCTCATTGTTTGAAGCCTGAAAACTGAAGCGTAGAGCATATTCGTACCTGTCGCCTTCTGGCGACTGACATATAACGCCTGCTCCACAACCATTTGAAGTAGAGTTTCCGTCCACATATACCTTCCAGACTTGGTCTGGATCTCGAGAATCAGGGGGACGAGTCATCTCAACAATAAAGTCAGCAAAGGCTTGCCCCTTCACTGCTTTTCTAGGCCCGAAAGTAACTTCGAGACTCTGTATTTCTATCGCCCATTTGATCATCCGGCCTGACAACTCCATGCTGGTCAGTGGCCGCTTGATAGGTTGATCTGTATACACGACGACTGCATGTGCCAAAAAGTAGGGCTTCAATTTTTTAACAGCCATGAAGAGTGCAAGACCAAATTTCTCCACTAAGGGATACCTCAACTCGGCATTTTTCAATACATGACTGACAAAGAAGACCGGGAGCTGACAGCCGTCTCTTTCAGCAAGAAGAACAGCGCTTAACGCATGATCAGAGACGGCCAGGTACATGTAGAGTTCTTCTTTGGGCAAAGGGCTGACCAGCCTTTGCAAGGAATGCAAGTGAACTTTCAATTTCTGGAAGGCCGCCTCAGCATCCGGCCCCCATTCAAACCTTGCCTTCTTCTTAATGGCCTGGAAGAAGTATAAGCATTTGTCGCCTGATCGGCTTAGAAATCTTCCCAAGGCCGCCAGACAACCTGTTAACTTCTGAACCTCTCGGACGGTACGAGGCGACTGCATGTCGATGACCGCCTGCACCTTCTCAGGGTTCGCCTCTATTCCTCTCTGATTGATAAGGAATCCGAGAAATTTCCCAGACTCAACTCCAAATACACATTTCTTGGGATTGAGCATGACATGGTGCCGCCTGAGTGTGGCGAAAGTTTCTCGGAGGTCCGACAGATGATCTGTCTGAAGCTTAGACTTGACAATCATATCATCAATGTATGCCTCGACGTTTCTCCCGATTTGGTCAAAGAACACAGTGTTTATCATTCGCTGGAAGGTGGCCGGGGCATTCTTAAGACCGAACGGCATAACCGTGTAACAGTACAACCCTTGATCAGTGACGAAGGCCGTCTTCTCCTGATATTTCTTCCATAAAGGAATTTGATGGAAACCAGAGTAGGCGTCCATAAAGCTCATTAAAGCATGGCCGGCTGTTAAGTCGACCAGGTTATCAATTTTAGGCAGAGGGTAACTGTCTTTGGGGCACGCCTTGTTTAAGTCTGTGTAGTCTACACACATTCGCCAGGTGCCATTCGGCTTTTTAACAAGCACCACATTTGCAACCCAGTCTGGGAAGTGACATTGCCGAATGAACCCTCCATCAAGTAGTTTTTTGACTTCGGCGGCTGCCGCCTGACTTCTTTCTTCGCCATGGTTCCGCTTTTTCTGCCTTACCGGCTTCTTTTTCGGATCCACAGCCAGTTTATGTACCGCCAGGTCAGGACTAATGCCTGGCATTTCGTGGAATTCGAATGCAAAGATGTCCTTGTATTCTTTCAATAGTTTGTGCAAATCGTCACCCAGGACTTTCAGAGCAGTCGTCCCAACTTTGACTGTTCGGTCAGGACGTGAGTCGTCTAAGATCAGGTCCGTATGCTCACCAGCCGGCTGAGGGCGGAATTCGTCCGACCGCTCTTCGGCCAATGTTTGCTATTTTCTATCTTTTCTTGCGGCCCCCGTCTGGGCTGCCTTTCTCTTCTTGCCGCCTGCTTCTTGAACAGGCGCACTCTCCTTGACATTGTCAAGGTCTGTTTTTCCACCACTTGATCCAGCGGTCATAACAGTGGGCTTGATATCCGAGAGATAGCACTCTCGGGCCATCCTCTGATCTCCCCTTAGGGACCCGACTGTTCCATTATCCCTCTCAAACTTGAGCAACATAAGAGATGGGATTATAACAGCCTTGGAATTATTCAGGGTTGGTCGTCCCAGAATCATGTTGTAGGCCGAGAGTTCTTCTACTACCAGGAACCGGACTACCATGTGTCGTCCCTCCCCTTTTTCACCCAGGCGGATGGGTAAATCCACTCGTCCCACCGGGTGGACGACTCCTCCTCCAAACCCTACTAAAGGGTGGGATGCCGGATGTATGCAATCAGTCTGATATTTTAATTTTGACAGACATTTGCTACTGATAAGATCTGAGGAGCTTCCAGTATCTATAAGGATTCGGCCAACTTTCTGGTTGGCCACTTTACACTCAATAACGATAGGGTCGTCATGCGGCCCCCTTACCCCTCCTAGATCTTCTTCAGTGATGACAATCTCAGGAAATGAATATTTGGAGGGCCGTTCTTGGTGAACGGAATTTACATCTAGCCGCCTGATATTGTCTTTGTTGCCCCTAATAGTGGGACCGCCTCCTGCGAAGCCGCCTGCAATGGTGTAGACGACTGCATCATCTGTATTAGAGCTGTCGGCCTGTTGACTCTTTTTGGCCGACTGCTTTTTCGAGGAAGTGTTCCCCGTAGATTTCTTGACATAAGTGTCAAGATCGCCCTGCTCAGCCAGGCGGTCCAGATACCGCATGAGACTGATGCATTCGTTGGTTTGATGACCAACATCTTTATGGTAATCACAGAATTTTTCTTGGTTCCGGTTGCTTGCAGAACCCTTCATGGGGACCGGCTTCTCAATTGAGATTCGTCCCTTGATTTCCTTTAGGGTAGCTTGGCTATCCTTGTTAAACGCATACTTTGGGGAGTATGGTTTAAATTCTTTTTCTTCTTCTGGGCCGGCTGTTTAGAGGAATCAGCCGCCCAGACCTCTTTTCTTTTCTTCTCATCTTTGTTCGACAACTGTTTCTGTCGCCCTTCTTTTTTGTCGAACCTTTTCCCGTCCGACTGTTTTGTACTACAAAGATCAGTCGCCTGTATATAGGCTTCCGCTTCAATCAAGGCCTCTTGAAGAGTCGCCACCCTCTTTCGGACCAAAGATCCGTCTTTGAGGCCTCTGAAAAAGTCAGTATAGGCTACCTCATCCGGTAACCCTTGAATCTGTATTCTCATCAGGTTAAACCGCCTGATGTAAGAACGAAGCCCCTCCTTCTCGCCCTGCTGAATCGTTCCTAAATCAAGAGTCGTCTTCTTCGCAGGTATGTTCATGGCAAAGTTGGAGGTGAATAAGTAAGCAAGCGTCCTGAAATTATTCACACAACCAGTTGGCAGGTTGCCGAACCATTGTTGTGCGATTCCTTTGAGAGTCGCTGGGAAACACTTGCACCAAGTGGGATCATCCAACCCTTGAAGGTACATCAGGTTGGTGAATGCCATCAAATGGTCTTCTGGGTTAGTAGTGCCGTCATAGGCGCCTACTAATACATTTTTCACTTTAGCCGGCTGAGCGGCTTCAGCAATTTCCTTGGAGAAGGCCGACGGCTGTTCCCCAAGTCTAAGCAACCGTAGCTGCCAGTCCATAGGTTGGACATTCTTTGCTGCATGCCCACCAAACAGAGGTGGCTGCAAAAAATATTGTTGTTGCGGTACAAATGTTAAGTTTGGTACTACCTGGTCACTATGAAAGCCGGACTGACAGGAGGTACCGCCTGACTGACTCTCATGATGCGACTGAGTATGCCTCATCGAGGTATTGCGCAGACTGTCTTGGAAGTTTGAAGTAGAGGCCGACTCTGACAATCGGTCATTCTTCTTCTGTTCTAGCAATAACCGAGCATCTGTGTATGTTTTCTTCGACCCGTCCGCCTGAATATGACGAACAGGTTTCCTCTTTCCTGGAGTAGGAAAGCGGTACTTTGTGAAATCAAGGGCGGGCGGCTCCCACTTCCTAGAGTTAGGATGAGGGGTCGCCTCTCGCCCTTGAAATGGCTTCCTCTTCCCTGAAGTGGAAGGTTTCTTAGCCGACTGCTCCTTGGCCAGAGCAGGCTTCTTGTTGAGCAACTCTTGAATCTCTCCCTTGAAGCCCCTCATGAAGGTCATGAGTTCGTTTCTTGTAATGGGAGCAGACCCATCAGCCGGCTGCTGCTGAACAGGCGGTGCGTCGGCTGGATCACTGGGTCCAGTTTGAAGATGTTCCCGTTCCCTCCTTTCGGTATGACGGGTGCGTCGAGCCCTTAGGGTCCCGTCTGAAGTTGTGTGAGCTTCAACTTCAAATTCATTCTCAGTATCGTGGTCCAACTGAACTTGAGGGTCGTCTAGGGGACGCCTCTCTTCAGGAGTCGGTACAGACGTGGATGCCATCTCAGAAGTACTCTCCCCACAGACGGCGCCAAAATGTTTCGGGGTTTTCTGATGTCCTGTGGGAGAGTTACAATTCCGAGACTGGAACCGGACGCCTGTACCTACAAAACAAACGGATGCTCCGGATGATCGGAGATTCTCCTCCGACGGTCAAGTTAGTACTTGATTAAGGAGTAATTAATGCGGAAATTAAAATGATTGGGTCTCTCTAGGTGAGAGTGTTTAATGTGCGTAATCCCCCTTAATGAGGATTAAGGGAGGTATTTATAACCTTGGGAAACGTGCCAATCCTAGGTTTAGGTTAACCTTGGGCTGATTGGGCTCCCCTCGGAAGTTGGGCCTGGGTGGCCGGTTTCTCCATTAGGCATGGGGTATGCCACGTATCATGACATAATAGGTCCAGGGTGGACGAATAAGCGTGTGCCACGTGGCAAGCCCTGACAGTTCCAACTGGGGACACTTGGCAGGACCTGATTGGCCCACGTGGCGCATTCCGATTGGTGGGAGCAAAATACCCTAATCAAGTAATTATAACAAGATTTGCGTATTGAACTTTGAGAAGGTTATTGTTCATGAGACCATAATTAAGTCTACTAATCAATTATCATAACAAAACATGAACCTTAATTTACCATAATAAACACAAACCTTAAAAAAAAAAACAAAAACGTTATTTTGGGACAAGTAAGTTGTGGAAATACGTATGTAATCGGATTATAAAAAGTAATGTATCAATAAGGTCTTTGCACGCAATGATTGATTCAAAGCATTTCAATGACAAGCTTGCTTATTAATTAATACACTGTAAAGATACATCCACTTCTCAAAAAATTCTATAAAAAAAATTTTTGTTAACCGTATTATTCTCGATAATGTATAAAAACTCCCAATAAAACATACAATATTTTCTCATTACTAATATCCCGCAAATATTAGACCGATCAATCCAAAAGAAGCAGTAACAATCAACAAAGAAAACGATCAAAAACCCCAAAATCATCAAACCAATTGAATGGATTAAACAGGATCCCGATCCCAATCACAAATTATGCAAGACGATTAACGCAAAACCAGCGACATAGGATAAGCGAAGAAAGACGAAAGCAGAAGACGAAGCAAATTACAGAGCATTAATGATTAAAACTTCTTGGATATAATAAATTCTTGGATGAGTACCATATTATAACAAAAAAAAAATTAATGATCAAAACTTCGTTATCAATTCTTTACAAATATTCCACCTCAGATAAACTATAATCAATCAACCACTCGTTTCTTAGCTCGAATTTCCGGACTAAAACTAACACAATATGCCAAGAACAACACTTCACTCTAGTTGAACAATTAAAATAACGATTTCACACATGAAACAACAACAATTAAAGAGCAACTAGCAACATTAAGTGGGTGTTAAAATCAAAAGGGCAACATCATAAATTTAAAACAAACAAATTAAACAGCACAGAGAATGGGTAATGCTAGAAATTGCTTAAAATCAAAACTTAATATTGTCGAACTCTGACCTCAGATAAACCCAGAAACTAATCGATTGAGCACAGAGAACGGAGCATGGAGGCCACGACCTGATTACGCGTCACGCCGTCACGGACTGCGGGACTGTTAATCTATGAGTGAAAGTGAGTTAGGGTGTCGAAGGAGAGGAGAGTTGTTTTGGAGTTTGGGTAGTTTTGAGAAGCAGTAATGCTCTTGATCATATGAATCAATAATATTGTTTCAGATCCAAGAGCAATGGTGCTGATAACGTGTTATAAAATAAGGAAAAAAAATATGAGAGATTAAGAGAGAATAGATCAGTTTTATTATTCCATAGAATGTGGATATATATACATACAATATAACTAGGGTTTGCTTAGATAACAATAAACCCTAGATCTAGAATATTCCGGAATGATACAGGGAGGATAATGGATATCCACAAATATTTCATAACAGAAAATAATTTAATAGGTGTTTTATTCTACATTTCTACTTATTTTCTTCCTATTTTATACTAACTTATGGGTTTGTTATTTATAATTCTATGTAAATATGATTTTTGAAAAAGTATATAGTTATAATATTATGAGTAAAATAATAAAATTCTTATACAGTACAACGCGTAGCGTGTGCCTTTTAGCTTGTCAAGGTAAAGTCACAACCTATCTATATACATTAAAACTCAATGGAAAGACATGAGTCTGAATTGTTAGCATTAATATTTGAACTCATGACCACATACTCATTATACTTTAACGTCAACCACTACTCTAATGACCCATCATATATATGTCTATAATGTTCTGTAAAAAAGTGTTAATCATATTCGTGAACTTGAAGATAACATTTAATTGAAGAACGAAGTAAACTAATAATTAAATGTTAGGATACTTAGATATTGGATAATATATCTTGATGTTTAATAACATATTTTAAGTGATACAAGTACTAAAGTAAATGTAACTAATATAATCTATATTTATATTTCATCACATAATTTTCATTATAAAAGTTCATGTTCAATATACATATTATAACCCATGGGCATTGCCCGGGCCAAAAATTAGTTTTTATTTATTTTTTAAATTGAAGGTAAGAAGAGTTGTGTAATCGGGTTAAAACCCGACCCTACAGTGGGTAAACTCAGCCCGAATTATCTAGCCCTAAATTTCTCTTCTTTCCAGGATCAAAACACAATTTTCATTAATCAATGCTCTCACTTTCTTCTTCTGTTGATTTCGAGTTTATGACGAAGAGGTTACATCAACTTTCAAAACTAAATTTTCACTTCCCACCAATTAATGTTTTCCCTCTTTCTAAGTATTTGATTGGTGAAAATTTTAGCTGTATAATAGCTTAAGGTATATGGTAATTTTTTTTTTTTTTTTTTTGAAGAAAAGGTATATGGTATATGATATACGAAGATTTATGAAAACAAAAGGGACTTTTGGGTATGTTAAGCATATGAATATTATTTTATTAGTGCCAGACCTGCGAGTTAAATATGATACGGAATAACCCATGTAATAGCATCAAGAGTTGGTCTAAGGCGCCAGTTTCAGGTACTGGTCCGAAAGGGCATGGGTTCCAATCCCATTCCTGACAATATTGTTTATTTTTCCAGTTCCTATAATATGATTTGTGAACAATTTGCCAAAAGGCCCAAAACACACCATCAATCATCAAGGGGTATATGTGTGTGTGCGCACGAGGTGGGTGGGTGGTGGCGAGAGGGGAGGGGTATTGCTGGTTTTTCCAGTTCCTACAATATGATTAGTGAACCATTTGCCAGAAGGCCCAAAACACACCATCAATCATCAAGGAGTACGTGTGTGTGTGCTCGGGGTGGGTAGGTGGTGCCGTGGTGGCGAGAGGGGAGGGGGGGGGGGAGTGTTCGGTGTGACCGTGTGAGAGTAATGGTTTATCCTGGCTTTCTGCATTCCTTGTGATCATTCCCCACTCCTCACTCTCCAACTACATGTTTCTCGGTTTCTTGACAATTCTACTCTCATAATCTGCAATTAGCTCTGACAACACAAGCAATTAAGGATTCTGGGAATTCATGATTCCTCAACATTTTCATACGTGCACACCTGGGGTTGAGTGAGCATTTCTGAATATCAGAGGGTCATGCATGAAAATAATTAGATGTGAGATGAAGTATGTTCCTAAATGAGATTGTTATAGCCTGTATTGCCTGTGGCATGTGGCATATTTTCGTTATTTATTTATACTCAACTTAGAAACCGATTGATGCCTAAGATAGTCTTTGAGTCAGCTCCTGTATATTTGTTCAATTTATTCAGCAATAGCAAAGGTCCAAAATCAGATTTTTCTTCAACGAGCAGTCAAACATCTTCTTTTCAGCAGCGTGTTTTCATTATTTATGCAGACCTACAAATAAATGAAGAATGTCAGTCTTACAGCTCATGTACCTGCACAGAAATGTATAGAAGACCTAATGAACTTTTGTACACTTAAATTTCCTTGGAAAAAAAAAAAATAATAATAAAAAAAAAAAATTATCAGTTTTTTAGCACCTGAAGATAAAGTGCCTTATTCGAAACTCGAAAGGAAGTCAGTTGCACCAGCTCAAAGTTAAAAAATTTATTTGAAACGAAACCAAATAGCTACTGAACAGATATTGATCAACTGTGCTAAATTATAAGTTAAGTACATGACAACCTTCAGTGCGACAGCAGCAATCATATTACTATTTACAAGCACTAAAGCTCCCATTAAGACTCTAAAACCCGACACCGGAAAAGCTCATCATTAACTCCCACACCTAAAATTTCTAATCCAAATGGCTTAATCTAATAACAGAAAATTATCGCGTCCCTCGATTACATAAAATATTATTTTGTCAGATTCAATTATTGGGATCAAGATTACCAATAAAACACAAAACGATCCCAGTTAAACTTGGTTGAACGTGACTACTGGTTCATGTTTAGACTGACAACCAAAGTGCATTAAAGATGTTACTCTGAGTGTAGATGAGTAGATCAACAGATGAATAAACGCAATTATCCGTTCTCAACTTTAAACGATAACTTCCCATTACAGCTCACACAACATACAAAAATCAAGCCATACATAATTAAAGAGCTCCTACCAAAAACAAACAAAACAAAACCACACACTACAATATAACAGCATACAAACAGTCTCCAATTCACAGCAACATCCGATTTTCAGATGCCTACATAATTGGTACACAGATAATTTCTTTGACAACAAAGCAATAAACACAGAATGAGCAGTTTTTGAGTTAATTCGTCTCATACTCTCATGTAGGATGCAAAATTGGAGCTTATAGAATTATGTTATCCCCACTTCTTTTGGTGCCAGGAAATCAGGAATTAGCAATACAGTACAATAATTAGTTTGAGAGAAGAAAGGTAATTCAAGGCTTATGTATAAAGGGATATGCAAATGTGCTTTCTGCTCTAATACCGCTACTTTGTACTTCAGAAGAGGTCTTATATGGACAAGGAGTGTTGAATTGACCACCTTATATTTTGATGATTGACTTACATAAAACAAACTTTGACTAACGACGTTTATGAGTCTTGGTTAATACAGAAGATTCAAGTTTGAAGTAATATGTTCCGGAGTAGGAACAACAAAGTTTGGAAGACTTGATGATGAATGCAAGCTTTCAAGATGTCCTCACAACTCTATATTCTTAGTTACTCAATGTACGAGATTAAGAAACAAAAGTGTTGGAAGGAATTAAGAAGAAACTCGAAGTTCCTGAAGGAACCTGAAGTTCCTGAAGGAACTTGACGAATGACTCAGAAAGTTTTAAACGAAAGTTTTAAAACGGTTTTCAAAAACCCTTAATTTAAGGAAGTGATAAAAATCAGTTTTGAAAAAGATTTAAAAAGATTTTATAAATAAATAAATAATTCAATAATTTAAAAAGATAAGTCTTAAATTAATTAATTATTTATGTTTTAATTAATAAATAAATAATTATCTTTTTTTAATAAATAATAATTATCTTTTGAATAAGTCTTTAACTGATTTTTAACTTGGTAAATATTGGCTGCTTAAATTAAGGAGCATGTTGAATTTAGGAGTCAAGCTAGGGAAATCATGTTCCTAAATTTCCTCTGCCTACATCCCAACTTCTCAGTCAAAGAGAACGTGGGATTAAGGGGGAAGTGGGAACTTGATGGAAGCTTGGTTTAACTCCTTATAAAAATAGATCAACGTGGCTTTTTGAAAGTGTGGAAAAACAATCTTAAGTATTCTGAGCATAGAGTTTCAAAGTGTTTAAAAGAGATGTTCCTTCCATCCTTAGTCTCTTAAGTTCTTTAGGAAATACTTGTAATCATTGTGTAATTGGGTTTGGGTTGTGAGAGTTGTAAAGTGTGAGACTTGAGAGAGTTGTTTACACTGTACAAGTGATTCGGAGTAGAATCACAAAGTGTGAGAAACTGTGATTAAGGGCACAGTTGGGTAACTTGAGTTCCTCACGGAACTTGAGTCTAGGCAACGTATTAGTGATTGTAAATCATTTTTATATAGTGAATTTATTCATTGCCTATCTCAGTGTCTTTTCTCTTAGTAGTAGATTTAATTCCGCAAAATTTACCATAGTCTACATACACTACAATTCACCCCCCCTCTTGTAGTATACATTGTTCTATCAATTGGTATCAGAGCAAGGAACTCGGAAAAGCAGGAAGTCCTGTCGAGTCAAGTTCCTGGAGGAACAATGTCTAAGGACGAGAGACTAGCTGAAGGTTATTCTACACAAAGACCTCCACTCTTCAATGGGAAGCACTACGCCTATTGGAAAACAAGGATGGAGATGTTCATACAGTCCGGGAATTATCAAGTCTGGCGAGCTATCGAAGTAGGAGATTACGAGGTAACAAAGACCAATGCAGAAAACGAGGTAATTCCTAAACCTATTTCTGAATACGATAGAAGCGACTTTGAAAAGAAGGAGATTAATGCTACTGCTAAAAAACTCCTAGTTTGGGGATTAGGACCAGATGAGCATACCCGAGTCATGGGATGCAAAACTGCTAAAGAAATTTGGGATTTGCTAGAAATAACCCACGAAGGAACTCATGAAGTAAAACGTTCTAAAATAGATATACTGCTTTCAAAATATGAACGTTTTGAAATGGGTTCAAAAGAAACTATTCAAGAAATGTTTACTCGTTTTAAAAATATTACTAATGAATTAGTTTCTCTTGGTAGAGTTATTCCTATGGATGAACAGGTACGCAAAATTCTAAGGAGTCTTCCTGAAGATGAACGGTAGAGATCCAAAGTGGCAGCTTTGCAGGAATCAAAGGACTTTACAACTTTCAACCTTGAACAAATTGCAGGTTCCTTAATAACTCATGAGCTTCACCTATCAAACAAAAGCCAAGAAAGTTCAAAGAGCCGAGGAATTGCTCTAAAGGTTGTCCAACCAAGTGAAGAGGATTCCGAATCTGGAGAGGAAGAAGCTGCCATGCTAGTCAGGAAGCTAAAAAAGTTGTACCGCAACAAAAGGTTTGGTGACCAAAAGAAAAGGAATTTCAAGAAAAACCAATATTCCAAGGAAACTGGAGGATGCCACAAATGTGGGAACACAGATCACTTCATCAAGGAATGCCCTCTCTGGAATCAGAAAAAGGAAAAGGCAAAATGAAGGAGCACGGAAAATCTAATACTCCAAACTTTTCAAAATCTGATTACAGGAAAGCCATGATAGCTGCGTGGGGAGACACAAGTTCCGAGGATGAATAAGAATCCACGGAAGAAGAGACGGCAAACCTGTGTTTGCAGTGAGTCTGCTAAAAAGTCAGAGGAGGTAAATCTCGAACCTAAATTTCTGAAATCCCTGTCAAAAGACAAATTAATTTCTTTGCTCATAGAAACTTTGGATGAATATAAAGAAATATGTCTTAAACTTGGACAAAATGAAAAAGCTCTAGAAATCTATAAGGATCATATGAAAATATTTGAATAGTTCAAGAACAGATGTTCAGGGAAGATTCTTTGATTTGCTAGATAGAAACTCTATGCTAAAGGAAACATTGGAAAGAGTCAAAAATGAAAATATCATGTTAAATGTTGAATTGACTCAGTATAAATTGTTATGCACTAACATTGATTCTAATAATGCTCTTCAATTGCCTTTAGTAACCTTTAATGATGATCTTGAAAATTTGAAAAAAGAATTGCAGGTTACTAAAGACAAAAATGAATCCCTTGAAAAGGATTTAGAAAGAGCTAGAAACAACAAAAGTGCAATCCACATGGGAGTTCCAAAGTGGATATCTGAAGCTCAAACCAGAAGGACAGAGGGTTTGGGTTTCAACCACAAAAAGAAGAACAGTGGTAAAAAGAAAAAGTACGTGGAACTCCCTAGTGAGACTGTGTGTTCCTTCTGTGGCAAGTCAGGACACAAAGACACTGAATGTAAAAGGAAGGAACTCAAGTCTGCTAAAAACATGAACTATGTATGGCAAAAGAAAGTTGAGTCTACTGTGTCAACGCAAGAACCCATGAAAGATGGGGTTCCTGAATCTAACCCTTAGTTTCTTTTGCAGGTCGTAGTGAGGGGGAACAACCAATGGTACCTCGATAGTGGTTGTTCCAAGCACATGACAGGAGATAAATCAAGATTTCTCTCACTGACGGCCTATACAGGAGGAACAGTGACCTTTGGTGATAACAAGAAAGGCAGCATTGTTGCCGTAGGAAAAGTTGGAAGGTCAAGTTCCCAAGCTATTGATAATGTTTTTTTAGTCGAGGGCCTCAAACACAGCTTATTAAGCATATCACAATTTTGTGATAAAGGAAACTCTGTAAGTTTTGATTCTGAAAAATGTAGCATCATTCAGAATGACACTGGGAAAGTTTTGCTGGAAGGAACTCGGAAAGGAAACACTTATACAGTGAATCTCAATACAGTTCCGAGGAACAACTTAACTTGCCTCAGTGTCATTGAGGATGATCCTTTACTGTGGCATAAACGTTTTGGTCATGCAAGTTTCTCTTTGATTGATAAGTTAAGAACAAGGAACTTGGTAGAGGGACTTCCTTCAATCAAGTTCCTATGTGACAAAATTTGTGACGCTTGTGTGAAAGGAAAGCACGTCAGGACATCCTTTAAATCCAAGAAGATGGTGAGTTCCACGAAACCTTAGAGTTAATTCATATGGATTTATGTGGTCCTATGAGAATTCAAAGTAGAAGTGGAAAGAAGTACGTCTTAGTAATTGTTGATGATTATTCTAGATTTACATGGGTTATTTTTATGTCTAGTAAGGATGAGACTTTTGACGAGTTTGTTACATTTTCCAGGAGAATTCAAAAGTCCACAGGTCATCAACTGATACACCTTAGATCCGATCATGGCACTGAATTTGAGAATTTTAAATTTGATGACTTATGCAGGGAACAAGGCTTAAGTCATAATTTCTCAGCTCCAAGAACTCCACAGCAAAATGGAGTTGTGGAAAGGAAGAACAGAACCTTAGAAGACATGGCTCGAACCATGTTAATAGCCAGCGATCTTCCAAGGAACTTCAAGCCGTGAATACAGCCTGTTATATTATAAATCGTGTCATGCTAAGGCCTATATTAATTAAGACACCCTATGAACTGATGAAAGGCAGAAAACCGAACATATCTCATCTTAGAGCATTCGGTTGTAAATGTTTTGTGCATAATAATGGTAAAAGAAACATAGGGAAATTTGATGAAAGAAGTGATGAAGCCGTATTTCTTGGATATGCTACTAACAGTAAAGCGTATAGAGTTTACAATAAACGTACTATGTGTGTTGAGGAAAGTGTGCATGTTATATTTGATGAAACTAATCCACTTCCATGTACACAGGAACATGAGGACTATGACTTTGAAATTGGTCTAGTACGTTCTCAAGAACAAGAAGAAGATGCAATAATTCCAAATAAGCAGCCAACTCGAGTAAATGAAAATCATGAAAATCCGGAGAAGGAACTCGACATACTGACTGAAGTTCCTTCGACAGAACAGTCTCAGATTGAAGAACCTGCCGAGGAACCAATAACACAAGAGGAAATCACTGAAGAAGAAGCAACTGGCTCAGAAAATCAGAATAGTCGAGTTACTATCCAAACCTTCCAGCCCAAACCTTGGAAGCACCAAAAGTCACACCCACTGGACAAAATTATCAGTGACTTATGCAAAGGAACTCAGACTAGATCGCAAATGAGGAACTTCTGTGCCTTCAATGCTTTTCTATCTACTTTGGAACCTCGCAACCATAAAGAAGCCTTAGAAGACCCTGACTGGATTATAGCCATGCAAGAGGAACTTAATGAATTCAAAAGAAATCAGGTATGGCATCTTGAACCTAAGCCACTAGATAAAAAGGTCATAGGTTTAAAATGGGTCTTTCGAAACAAACTTGATGAATATGGTACAATTGTAAGAAATAAGGCTAGGTTGGTTGTAAAGGGATATAACCAACAGGAAGGTATTGATTTTGAGGAAACATTTGCCCCTGTTGCTAGACTTGAGGCTATTAGAATTTTAATATCTTTTGCTGCTTTTATGGGTTTTAAACTGTATCAGATGGACATAAAGTGTGCGTTTTTGAATGGTTTATTAAAAGAAACAGTTTACGTCGATCAACCCCCTGGATTCGAGAATCCAAACTTTCCAAACCATGTTTTTAAACTTGATAAGGCTCTCTACGGGCTAAAACAGGCTCCAAGAGCATGGTACGAAAGATTGTCCAAGTTCCTTTTGGAAAATGATTTTAAACGAGGAAAAATTGATAAAACTTTGTTTTTAAAATCTAAAGGAACTCATCTCTTAGTTGTGCAGATCTATGTTGATGATATTATATTTGGTGCAACTAACGAATCTTTGTGCAAGTACTTTGCTGACTTGATGTGCAGTGAGTTCCAAATGAGCATGATGGGGGAACTCAATTTCTTTTTAGGACTGCAGATCAAACAAACAGAATTAGGAATATTTATACATCAGCAAAAATATGTCAAAAAGTATAACCTTGACAGCGCAAAGACTAACCACACTCCTATGGAAACTAACTCTAGGTTAGACGAAGATCCCTCTTGTGTACAGAGGTTCCAATCAAACCCCAAAGAATCGCATCTAACAGCCGTCAAGAGAATACTGAGATATCTCAAAGGAACTGACGACTTGAGTTTATTCTACCCAAGAAGTGACACATATGATCTTACTGGATTTGCCGATGCCGACTATGCTGGGGATTTGGTGAATAGAAAAAGTACATCAGGTATGGTCCAATTCCTAGGATCTTGTTTAGTTTCTTGGAGTTCCAAGAAACAGAATACAGTTGCTCTATCCACAGCAGAAGCAGAATACGTAGCAGCTGCTCCATGTTGCTCACAACTGTGGTGGATAAAACAACAATTACGTGATTTTGGCATAGTTCTTGAATGTGTTCCAATATACTGTGATAATACAAGTGCTATTTGCATATCAAAAGATCCAGTACATCATTCACGTGTAAAGCATATTCATGTTAGGCATCATTTTCTAAAAGACAATGTGGAAAAAGGCTCTATTAAACTAGAATTTGTACAAACTGAATATCAAATTGCTGACATTCTAACAAAGCCTTTGAGTAGAGAAAAATTCGAAAAGATGCGATTGGAACTCGGAATGATAAAGCTGAATTGAGCAGTTCTTCTTAGAACCCCAAGGTATGTCTTAGTGAAACGACTGAGCATTGCTATATATAACCTTGGTGTGAAAAACATAATCTCGAATCTTGCAATGAAAGAGTGTGTAATTCTAATGAGTATGTGATCATGTGATTATGTTGATGAAGAAGACAAATTAAGCCATATTATTTTCCAAGTTCCTTCTTGTAAAGCTCTGTACATGTTAACCAGTATTTTACTTTGAAGTAACTTACTGGAAGTTTTTTTTCTTTCGTAATTTTTATTTTTTAAAATTTTATTTTTATCTTTTTAATTTTTTTTGTTATCTTATAATTTTAAAAACAACAAAAAGATTTTTTTTCTCAATTAGATTCTATCTTATTTTTAATTTTATCTTTAATTTTTATTATTGTAAGTAAATCACAAAATCCTTTATCTTACCCCACTAAACTTTCAACCATCATTCATCTCTGACTTGAAGAAGGAGAAGTATCAGACTTGCTACATCTAAACCCAGAACCCTGCGATCTGAGCCTGTTATTGTTGAGTTGGATGATGATTCAACCAAAGTTTCTGAAGGAACTTCCATCCAAGTTCCTTAGGGTCCCTCCTCATCTGTTCCAGAAGAAACTCCATCACCACCTCCAATTCCATCCCCTGCTCACCAAACCACACCTTCTCCACCTGCTTCACAGCCTCGTACTTCTGGTCTCGGCTTCAGTGCTTTTAGCTCTGGTCCAAGTTTCTTGCAAATCCAGGAGGAACTTAAGCTTTTGTCCACTACACTTACACAGAGTATAACTAACCTTTCTTCTAAAGTGGATAACCTGGCTACTAAAGTTGAGGGGCTGCAAACTCAGATGCTTTCTCTGGAAGATAAAGTAAATGCTCATATGGACTCCTCGGCTCAGGAACTCAAAGCTAAAGTGAAGCAAAGTTGTTACAAGACCATTCTCGATGCGATCAAGGATGTTACCTTACCATGAAGCTGCTACCATTTCCTAGCCCTTTGCAAAACAAACCTACCCCACTCTTTCTTGTGATTTATCAAACAATGATATTGTCCTTCAATTTTATTTTGTTTGGCTTGTTTTGAACACTTTATTTTGTTTTATTTCGGTTTGTATTAAACTGGCTAAGTTTGTCTTTGAATTTGATGTTTTCATTTTGGTTGCATATGAACTGTGCGCGCATGCTTAATCGTTCATGAATTCAGATTTACTACTCCCTCCGTAGTTTAGTACTATATATAGCATGCTCTTTCTATCATTTTGATAATGTCAAAAGGGGGAAGAGAAGAACAAACTCAGAAAGCTGGACTCAAACCGATTCCCTTCAAGTCTTCATCATTTAAGTAAAGGTATAAATTTCACAATTTATTAATTTCATGAATGATGCAGACTTCTTTATCCTTAGTTTATTTTATTGCTTTAAATAATTTAATTGTTTTATTTAAGTATTGGTTACTCTGATTGCTTGGATGTTTGTTTTGTTTAACCGAGTTTGTTTTTGTTTGTCATCATCAAAAAGGGGGAATATTGTTGAATTGACTACCTTAATATTTTGATGATTGACTTACATAAAACAAACTCTGACTAATGATGTTTATGAGTCTTGGTTGAACATAAAGATTCAGGTACACAAATACATGTTCCGGAGTGTTGGAAGGAATTAAGAAGAAACTCGAAGTGTTGGAAGGAATTAAGAAGAAACTCGAAGTTCCTGAAGGAACTTGACGAATGACTCAGAAAGTTTTAAACGAAATTTTTAAAACGGTTTTCAAAAACCCTTAATTTAAGGAAGTGATAAAAATCAGTTTTGAAAAAGATTTAAAAAGATTTTATAAATAAATAAATAATTCATTAATTTAAAAAGATAAGTTTTAAATTAATTAATTATTTATGTTTTAATTAATAAATAAATAATTATCTTTTTTTAATAAATAATAATTATCTTTTGAATAAGTCTTTAACTGATTTTTAACTTGGTAAATATTGGCTGCTTAAATTAAGGAGCACGTTGAATTTAGGAGTCAAGCTAGGGAAATCATGTTCCTAAATTTCCTCTGCCTACATCCCAACTTCTCAGTCAAAGAGAACGTGGGATTAAGGGGGAAGTGGGAACTTGATGGAAGCTTGGTTTAACTCCTTATAAAAATAGATCAACGTGGCTTTTTGAAAGTGTGGAAAAACAATCTTAAGTATTCTGAGCATAGAGTTTCAAAGTGTTTAAAAGAGATGTTCCTTCCATCCTTAGTCTCTTAAGTTCTTTAGGAAATACTTGTAATCATTGTGTAATTGGGTTTGGGTTGTGAGAGTTGTAAAGTGTGAGACTTGAGAGAGTTGTTTACACTGTACAAGTGATTCGGAGTAGAATCACAAAGTGTGAGAAACTGTGATTAAGGGCACAGTTGGGTAACTTGAGTTCCTCACGGAACTTGAGTCTAGGCAACGTATTAGTGATTGTAAATCATTTTTATATAGTGAATTTATTCATTGCCTATCTCAGTGTCTTTTCTCTTAGTAGTAGATTTAATTCCGCAAAATTTACCATAATCTACATACACTACAATTCACCCCCCTCTTGTAGTATACATTGTTCTATCAAGGAGATATAATTCCAGCTGGGCTAAGGGAACTTTGTAAAGCTCTGGTGTGCTACTCCTGCAGTTGATAACTCTAGACTGTTTACATAGATCAAACAGAGTAGATTGTCACCCTATAGGCCTATAAGAAGAAAGTCGCTCTAGCTGTCATTGTAGCTGCGGTGTATCAAGTATGATTATATCGAAAGGATAGAAAAGGCTTAGTGGGATGTGAAGGTTATTATGACTGACTAGTTGTAGAGGAATTAATGAATATTGTCAAGAGCAAAAACAGAGGCATCATGGAGAGAAAGGATACAGAGGATTAGAGGAATGCTATACAAAAGATAGCTCGCCCCCCCCCCCTCTCTCCTGATAAAAAAAATAAAAAAATAAAAATAAAAAAACTCATCAATGTATACTACATTATTTTTCTTTGCTTAGATTGGTATATGGTTCTTCTATATGGACCTATCTGTGTGCTGTAACCTAGTTTCAATTGATCTCAATTACCTGTTTGAACATATCTTTTATTCTTCTAGCCAAGTGGCTTACAATGTTGTTTGACGAGCCTGTACGTGGTGGTTCTTTTGTTTAGAATAGTCTTATTACAGACTTAATGTAGGATAAGAAAACATATCCACAAAAAAAAAAAGGTTGCATTGGATGGATGTGATATGTAGTTCATAGTCCTTAAAACACACAAGTGTACATGACTTGCCAAATTGCAGTGCATCGAGGTTGAACTATGAGACTTTGCTGCATATTGAATAAAAAAAGGTAATAGCAATAAAAATAAGACTTACCAGAGTCTATGAGACTTGGCATCAATGAATATGCCATTTTCAGCTGGATGATCTCTCTGCTAGGCCACTGCGAGGGTAGGCTCAGGAGTAAGTGTTATATACCATTTTATTTAGCCAACATATTGCAAGCAAATAATCTTACCATATTCCATGTCCGTTACCTTGCAGATATGGAACTCTGACAGTAAAGCAACCTTCATTTGGCCCAAGTAATTTTGCTTGAACATTTTTATCTCTTTGATATTAGAATCTTCCCTTTTTATTAGGCTCCATTTGGTTTGATGTAAAAGTGTAAAACATTTTCAATGAAAAATTCATGGGAAACATATTTTCAAGAAAACCACATTTGCAAGATAATTTTCCTTTGTTTGGTTCTTACAAGAAAAGTTAAAGAGAAATTAAAAATAGGAGTGGAAATGTGGAGATAGATGAGAGGAAAGTAAAAAGGAGATAAGGAGAAGGGAGGAAAATGTGATTTCCCTTGTTTTGTAAAGGAAAATGTTTTCCAGCATTATGGATGCAAATTTCCACCATTGGGAATATTATTTCCACCCCTTCACAAACCAATCAAAGGAAAATGGGAAATAATGGAAAAATCATTTTCCATGAAAACATTTTACATCAAACCAACGGGGCCTAAGTGCAGCAAAAATGCTTGGAGCACACAGATTGTACCTTACACTTCTCATCTTTTCCAATCGAAGTCACCTCTTCACATATGTTCCCATTCTAATCTGACACCATTAGCTACAGAAGCATCCCAATTCTCAAGAGAACGCTTTCTACAAAGTGAAGACAAAATCAAGTAATGCAGTCATGGCTGGTATATGCATTCAAAAAATCCATGACAATCAATGCACACAAAAGAACATCATCTCAAATAAACAAGCAATAGTCCAAAATTAAAGCAAAAAGAAATTGATTCTAATACTGTCCCAACAATAGAATGTTCCAGCGCTGACGGTGTACAAATGCAGACCTTCTCCCTATACACATATCTTTCATCAGCTACAATTTAATCACTATGTCCAATTATCAAGATTCCAGGAAACTGGTATACATAAGTAGGGAGCTAAGGACTTATAGATCCCCTGAAGTAACTTCCAAATTTGTATTGGTTGCTATATATAATTCTACCAAAGAAAAGACAGAAGGACTGGAAGTGAACAACCTTTGCATCCAACTATATCAGGTAGGCCCAATCAGTAAGTTTTTGTCTCTGGTGCCAGTAAATAATGAATTGGATCACTATATACAGCATTAGTGATTACAAATTTACAATCATGTACCAGATTCTTGAAAATAATGTTATAGAGGTGTCCTCATGAGAAGAGACGTTCTAAGGATCCAAATATCTTGCATTAGGAAAAAATGATAACAGAATATAAAGGTGGGAAGCCAGGAGCTATGTAAATTAACAATTTTAACAATATGAAACTAGTCAGATACCTATTGTCCCATGTAAATACCATTATTCTAAGTTTGGGCTATGTCATAATAATGTATATACTAGTATACTACCCTTTCAAATAGAAATCATTTTTTTTAATTCCTTTATGCCATCATTTCTTTTAGGCGTCATATAAGTGACTTAATTTGGAAAGGTGACAAATAGACAAATCAGTATTATTTTTTCCACATAGAAAAACTGACAGGTCATTCAACCGGGACAAAACTTCGTAAAAATTAAGATGTTTAAAATTACATACCTCATTGATTTGGAATTGTACTGAAGTCAAGCCTTTGTATGTGGTATTGGAAAAATTGGAGACAAGAATAAGAAACCAAGAAAAGGATCACCAGCTAAGTTCAACTGAAGCGATACAGAAACCAGAACAGTGAGTCACACAAGGCTCCACCCAGGTTCCTTGCTTAACCTAGTTCTTTTCATTAGATTTCTAATATCTTCCACCTCATCCCATTGCCCAATATCAGCACACATGTTTGATAATGATACATAAGCCCCATAATTAGATGGCTGCAATTCAATAACCTTTTTGGCTGCTAGCCTTCCAATATCAACATCGCCATGTAGTTTGCAGGCAGCCAACAGTGTTGCCCAAATCAGGGCATCAGGTTTTATTGGCATGCTATGAATAAAACTTTCAGCTTCCTTTAGTCTTCCAGAGCGACCAAGAAGATCAACCATGCATGAATAATGACGAAGGTGAGGTTCAATCCCATAGTCTTTGGACATAGAGCTCAGATGAGAATAACCCTCTTCCACCAAACCAGCATGACTACAAGCAGATAAAACTCCAACAAATGTCACAGCATCAGGTTCCAAGCCCTCACGTGTCATAGCTTCATAAAGTTTTAAGGCCTCTGTAGATCTTCCTTGTTGTGCATAGCTTACTATCATAGTTGTCCAGCTAATCAAGTCGGGTTTTATTATCTGGTCAAAAGCTTTACGACAATCATTGACAACTCCACATTTTGAGTACATTGTAATTAGTGAACTACCAACAGAAACATCAGACTCCAAGCCTATTTTTAAAATGAGGGCATGCAACTGAATCCCAATGTCGGTCATTTTTAAAAGAGCATCAGACCCAAGAATAGATGAAATCGTATATGAGTCAGCTTGGAGATTAGCTACAAGCATTCCATGGAGAACAGACAATGCTTCTTGAATGTCTCCGGCTTGGGCATACCCTGAAACTAAAACAGAGCACATAACTTGATCTTTTTGAGGAATCATGTCAAACACCCTCCTTGCTAAATCTTGAGCGCCACATTTTGAATACATATTTACAAGCGCACCTCCAATGAAGCTCTCTCTGCTAAGACCTGCACGGAAAACGTAGCCATGAACTTCCTTACCAATTAAAGGAGTAACAAGGGAGGAGCAAGCAGTCAGAACTCCCATGAAAGTCACTTGATCTGGCTTGCTCCCTGCTAACAGCATCTCTCTGAACAACTGGATGGCTTTATGAGGATATCCATGCTCAGCAAAACCAGAAATCATTGAAGCCCATGAAACGATGTCTCTATCAGGAAGCTGTAGGAAAACTTCATAAGATTCAAGCAAACGACCACATTTTGAGTACATGGTAAAGAGTGAGCTACCTACGCAAAGATCAAATACCAATCCACTTTTAAGCATGTAGGAATGAATCTGCCTCCCTGTGTATAGACAGTCTATGATGCTCAACATACTACCAATGGCAAAGTTGTCTGGTTTAGAACCATTCAACAACATTCTGCAAAATAAGTTTATTGCTTCCTCGATTTTCTTATTTTGAACAAAAGAAGATATCATAACATTCCACAAACATTCATCATCACAGTTATCCTGCTCTAGATACAGCAATTCAGATAAATGTACTTCTCCAGCTTTGGAATATGTACTGATCATAGAAGCGATCACAGCTGAATCAGCAGCCAAACCAGATTTAATTATCCATGAGTGCATTTGCATAGCTACATCTACCACGTATGACTTGGCACATGCACTGAGTATGCTAGTGATAGTATATTTGTTCACCTCAACACCAACTTTTCTCATTTCCCCAAATAACTTAATAGCAGAAACGACATCACCTTTTTGCACATAGCCAGAAATCATAGCTGTCCACGAGACTACATTTTGAACAGGCATTCTGAAGAAGTTTTTAATAGCCTCATCCATAAGTCCACATTTTGAATATAAATCACTAATGCCAGTTCCTACAAACACGTCTTGCCCTGCACCATGTTTAATCACCAAAGCATGAATATTCTTCCCCATATCATCATTTTCAAGTGCATTACAAGCACCTAAAGCACCAGAGAATGTAATATTATTAGGAATTACAGCAAACCAACGCATTTGATGAAAGAGCTTTATAGCCCTTCCATGATCCCCACTTTTCACAGCCCCATTTATCATGTTATTCCAACAAACCACATTCTGTTCATAAGGCCAATCATCAAACAACCGAAGTGCATCATCAAAACGACTATTCTTCGAAAAGAGTTCAATCATTCCAGAACGAACATACCCATTAGAAAAATACCCATCTTTCAGAGTCAATGCATAAACCATTTTACCATACAACAAAGACCCTAAGCCACTACAAGCAGAAATAACACTCCCATAAGTATACTCATTGCTCCCATTACCCATCGACCTCATACGACAGAAATATCTCCAAGCATAATCATAAAATAAATCATTATTACAGCCCGAAATCATAACATTCCAGGAGATAAAATTTGGGCTAGGCATTTCATCAAACAGTTGGAATGCATCATCAATAGCAGAGAGTCTCATATACCAATTAAGCAAAGAATTTGAAAGAAACATATCTGAATGTAAAAAAGCTGATTTTATTAAATGGGTATGTAAAATTCTTACATCCCAGATTGTATTCATCTTTGATTTGCCCCATGAAGCAAAAATCTGATAAGGGTCGATATAATTTCTGGGAAAAACATCAAAATTTGCAGAAAAATTTGATGGGTTTTCAAATGCAGCTATAGAGGTAATAAATTTGGCAGAAAAAATTCGTGTTTTGGGTTTTTTGGAAATTTGACGAAGGAGGGAATTCATGGTTAAAGCAACCTGTGCTCATATTTTCAATTCTTCATAGTGTTCATAAATCATAATCATAAAATAAACTTGATTTTTGTAGTTATTTGGTAAAAATAATAAATTTTGACTATTAAGGCATCATAGTCAGGATGGCCGAGTTGGTCTAAGGCGCCAGTTTCAGGTACTGGTCCGAAAGGGCATGGGTTCGAATCCCATTCCTGACAATATAATGATATTTTAATTTTAGTTTTAAAAATTGTCTAAATTATTTTCCTAAGTAACTCATCGAATTGTCATTTTTTTTTCCATATAAATAAATACCAAAGTAAAATGAAAGAGTTATGTAGAGCATTATACATGCAATTTAAACACCAATACCTTACACCTCGCTCCTTTCCTCCTTCGATCACTCATCACTTACAAAATAGAGATATTTTTCATAGTACCATCTAAAGAACTAGTGTTGTTTTATTGTAAAAGGTGCACATAATATACTAATATTTGAATATTCAACTCAACTATACAAATAGTAGGAATGTAATTTAATTTCTCTAAAAGTTTGGAAGGGAAACTTCAAACTCTAGAAAGCTCACTACAACATAAACACCATTGTTGTGGTAATTACAATAATTACATGATAAATTACAATAATTACAAGATCTGATTATCACCAAGAAAAACACAGTACCCTGATGTAGAACGGCGAGTGTCCGGACACCCACCTCAATCGGCATCCGTGTATGAAATGATAGAAGAAACGGATGACTTATACAAATGCAAACCAAATTCAGGCGTACCTTGGATGCAACGAAATATGCATTTTAACGCATCCATGTGCTCTACACAGGGGGCGTGCATAAACAAGCAAACTTGTTGCACCACATATGATATATTAGGACGAGTGAAAGTCAAATACTGCAAAGCACCACATAGTCGACGATAAGAAGTCGAATCATCATATGGAGCACCGGAAGTAGTACTTAACTTCCTTTTGGAGTCAACAGGAGTAGAAAAAGGTTTGCAATTAGCCATGCTTGCTTTTTCAATTATTTCTAGAGCATATTTCTTTTGAGACAAAAATAAATCATTTTTGTCCCGGGAGACAACAATACCCAAAAAATAGCTCAATGCACCCAAATCTTTCATTGCAAATTCATAGCTAAGCTGTGAAATAATATGATGGTGAAGAGACTCTGAAGAAGCAGTAAGGACAATATCATTAACATAGAGAAGAATGTAGGCAGTAGCATTACCATGGTTATAGATGAAAAGTGAATTATCGGACTTGTTGTGAGTAAATCCGATAGTAGCAACAAAATCTGCAAAACGTTGATACCAAGCTTTGGGTGCCTGTTTTAGACCATATAGAGATTTTCGAAGAAGGCAGACATGATCAGGACGAGTAGGATTCTTGAATCCTAGAGGTTGATACATGTACACGGTTTCATTCAAATTACCATGTAAGAAAGCATTTTTAACATCCAATTAATGAATTGGCCAAGACTTGGATAATGCAATACTAAGAACCACCTGAATAGTAGTCGATTCAACAACCTAACTAAAAGTCTCATCACAATCAATTCATTCCCTTTGAGTCTTACCATCACCAACGATACGAGCCTTATGTCTCTCAAAAGAGCCATCAGAGTTCGTTTTATGCCAACAAATCCACAATGAATGAATAATATTCACATTAGATGGTCGCAGAACTAACTCCCAAGTTCCATTATCAATGAGAGCATCATATTCTTCCTGCATAGCAAATTTCCAATTATGGTCACGAAGGGCATGAACCAGTTCTTTAGAATAGGTGAGATGGAAGTAGAAGTGTGATGTGCTCGATCTTAATATTTAGATTTGTCTTAACAATCCCATGTTTACTACGAGTAGTCATGGAATGAGATGGTGTGGGGGTCGAATAGGAATGAGAGGTGGATGAGAAAGGTGGAAAGAAATCACAATGGTCGGCCTCGCCAGGATGGACATCTCCCACACTAGCACCCGCTTGTGACCTTGCGGGGTGGCAGGAGGTGGCAAAGAGCCACGCTGCCGAGTGCTAGGGAGAGTGTCACGGGCTGGTGAGGGTGGACTGTGAGTGTGATGCTGCAAAGAGGGGATAGAGGTGCGAGAGGGCTGCTGGGAGTGCAGCTGGGCCGAGGGATCTAGTGCACTCCGCAAGTGAGTTACGACAGCCTACGAAGTGTGCTAGCTGTGCGAGGATTGCCGAGCAGAAGAGGAGGGTGCGAAGCGAGCTAGCTGAGCAGAAGCATCCACTTGATGTACCCTCCCCCCACCAGCGTGCGCTGGCTGTGCTGTGGGTGTGGTAGGTGCGTGCGGCTAGCCTTGCGATGCTATGAGCTGCTGCAACATAGGGCTATCAAGAGGAGCAATAGCATCACCCAAGAAATCATAAGTGTGAGTTTGTGGGGAATGAATTTTAGAAAATGGAAAAACCGACTCATCAAACCACACATGTCTTGCTACAAATATTTTCCGACTTGATATATCATAACACTTATACCCCCCCTATGGTTGGAAGGAAATCCTAAGAAAACACAAGGAGTTGACGAGCTTGAAGTTTGTGTATTTAGAAGAGGGAAAAAGAGGATAACACAAACAATCAATGACTCTAAGATGAGAATAGACGGGATTCTTTTGATAAAGAATTTGAGTCGGTGATTTGTAGCTAAGAATTTTTGTGGGCAAAATATTATGAAGGTAAGTAGCCATTTCTAAAGCATAATGCCAAAACGATGGTGGCAAAGATGCATGACATAGAAGAGTACGAACAATGTTGTTGATCGTTTTTTATTTTTCTTTCGGCCTGCCCATTTTGAGGAGAAGTGTATGGACAAGAAAGACGAAAATTTATGCCATTTTGGTGACAAAACTTTGTGAAGGAGTCATTGTCGAATTCACGGCCATTGTCACATTGGAATGATTTAATTTCTCTCTCAAATTGGGTTTTGATATATGTTCGTACACGATTAAACAAATTATAGACTTGAGACGTAGATGAGATCGGAAAAGTCCATAAAAAAATTCGTGTAATTGTCAAACATAATATTTGTGGCCAAGAGAACTGAGAACAGGAGATGTCCATATATCACTATGAATAAAATCAAATGGCATAGTAGTATGAGACTCGGAATCATAAAAAGGCAATTTTAATAATTTTTCCAATGGGCAAGAATGGCAAACATGTTTAATAGCCTTATTACAATTGATAAGATTACTACTACGCAAAGAACTTAGAATCACATTTCCCGGATGACCTAAACGGTAATGCCACACACTAGGAGAGATAACTGCAAAAGCTGACGGAATAGAAGTTGAAAATAGTTGACGATCAGTGAAGAAAGGGTAGAGATCGCCACTGCTATTTGATAAGTCAAATTTATATATATTTTTTATTCCCAGTCCCACGGTCATATTTGTGCTAATTGAGCCCTGCGGAGCTATTTTTATTACTAATATACGTTTTCTAGTGTTAGAGTTGATATTATTTTGTAGGAATTTACATAATTATGGTAATTTCCTAGCTTATTAAACCACTACGAAGATATTAGAGTCGGATCATATTTTATGACTGATTATTTTAAGCTCAAGACCATGCTAAATAAATTTAGTTCGGTGATTAAGGGCTCGATTTGGCTAAAAATTAACTCTACAAGCTACCAATTAAAGTGCTAGTCCAAATAGAGTAATCAAAGATAAGGCTCAAGCTTGGGCCCCAAGTAAAAAGAAGCCCAGAACCAAGAGAAGTCAGCTGCTTGGCGGTATAAAATAGCAGGTCCGATCGGGCGGCCCAATGCCCGATCGGGAGAATGTGCTGCAAGCCTTATCTTAGTCGGTCATGCCATGTTATTAGACCTATAAAAATACTGCGATTTGGGCAGCTTTTGGAGGGGGGTTGATGTCATGTTATTATTCTTTTAGCTTAATTTTTTAGGAGCAGCTTTTGTTTGTTTGCAAATTGACTTAGTTTTAGTTTTATTAGTTTTTGAGTTCTTTATTTGCAGCTTTTCTTTAATTACGATACTTTTAGATTTCATTAGTTAGGTATTAGCTTTAGAATTATTTTCGTTCAGCTTCATAATTTTGTAGTTTCATTGCTATTACTTTTATTAATACCTTTGTTTTTGCTTTTGTTTAATTTTATTGTTTCGTTATTATTGTCTTTATTATGCTTAATTTAATTGCTTTAGTTAGTTTAGTTTTAATTATTGATAGATTGTCGTACACCTTTCAAAGATAAATTCCTAACAAAACCAACTAACAATGTAGTAGGGTAAGTAGGGTCGAATCCACAGGGAGATGGTATTCAATCTAGCTTTCAAGGTATGGAGAAACTAAATTATGTCACGAAATTTGGATAAAAATAAAGTCTAAATTAAAATAAGAATAAAACAATTAATAAAAAGACTTAGGGTTATGGTTCACCATGTTTATAGCTCTAAATCTATCAAATATCAAAAACAATTCAATCAATCAATTATCTAGAGCAATTGCTAGGCCTACGATCAGGTCTTAACGATCTCAATTCAACATATGTAATTCGGCCGCTAATATACTCAAAATTGCTAATTGTAGGTAAGTCCAAAGTAAGATCTTTCGATTCAAACTCTTATTAACAATAATTTAATCAAACAATTGATCAAGTTGCAAGATTAACAATAAAACACTATCAATTAGATAAATAAATAATCAAAATATTAATAACATCAATCAAGATTCATTATATAAACATGGATTCCCAAACCCTAGAAATTAAACTGTTCAAACATGAAATAAATAATAAAAACTAGATTTAAGGAATAAAACATAATTAAAAGCAAGAACTAGAAATAAAATACCTCAATGAACTGAAATAATAAACCCAAGAATCATTCATGTAAGAATCCAGAAGATGCCATGAGAAACTAGGGTTCATGAGAAAACTACAACGAATGTAAAATAATAAAACGCATTAAAGGCATGAGGGAAAAATAATATCTCTTAAGTATTTATATTAACCTAAAACTAATAAAAAAAAAATTAAATAAGAAAAGAAAATAAAAATAATAAAAGTGGTTTAACGATTGGTCGATTGAAAAAGTTATAATCAATGTAAGATTCCTCATCGTTTGCGTGCACACCCCACCCATCGGGCGATGGGTGGGCGATGGTCAGACTTCATGGCTAACGACGACACTCGGGCATCGGGCAATGGAAAACCAACGCCCAAGTAGCAGCCTATAACTAAGTAATATTAACATGTTATGAGAAAGAATGAGGTGATTTGATAAGAAATGTAGGAAATAGGCATCCTAGTAGTTATATCGGCCTTATTTGGGCCATTTTGGATGAAAATGCATCCTCAAACACTTGAATTGTTCTTTTCATGTGATTTCAAGCCTTAGCCGCCTATAACTAAGTAATAATGACATATTATGAGTAACAATGAGTTGATTTGATAAGAAATGCAGGAAATAGGCATCCTAGTAGTCATGTAGGCCTTATTTGGGCCATTTTGGATAAAAATGCGTCCTAAAACACTTGAATTGCTCAATTCATGTAATTTCAAGCCTTATCCATCTATATCTAAGTAATATTGAAGTAATATTGACATGTTATGAGAAAGAACGAGGTGATTTGATAAGAAATGTAGGAAATAAGCATCCTAGTAGTCATATAGGCCTTATTTGGGCCATTTTTAATCAAAATGCGTCCTAAAACCCATGAATTGTTCTTTTCATGTGATTTCAAGCCTAAGCCGCCTATAACTAAGTAATATTGACATGTTATGAGAAAGAACGAGTTATTTTGATAAGAAATGTAGAAAATAGGTGAAGTAGTAGTCATATTATAGGCCTAACTAAGTAGTTTTTGCCTGAGTGAACTTGTAAATGTATTTTTAAATGCATAACCTAAGTAATCACTTAAAACATAATTTTTGTTTGTTCCAAGTTTTTCAAGGTACAAAAGGGAGGTCCGTTGACAAGCAAGGAACTTAATGAAGTTCGAGACATGTAGGCGTCTTTCATCACCTTTAGTTTGTAAATGTCATTTCTATTGGAATTTATATTTTGTGAACTTTTTAACTACATTATTGATTAGTATTGTTTGTAAATATGACACTTTTTTTTTTTGAGGAATTGTATTATATATGACCCTTCATTGTATTGCATTTGGGATTATTAATTAATATCTATGTATTATTTTTATTATTTCAATTTATTATTATTATTATTATTATTATTATTTTAATATTAAATAATAATAATAATAAATATAATTATTATTGTTATTATAATAATGGTAGAATTATTAATGCAGGATGTACAGTTTTTTTTTTTTTTTTTTATTATTATTATTAGTATTAATATTATTATTTATTGCCGAAAAAAACCACAGTTAAAGGCAGCGGTTAAGGCTTCAAACCGGTGCCAATTGTATTGAAAAAAAAAGCGCGCCATGACCTTTTAGCACCGGTTAACCGGTGCCAAAGAGTGTATTTCGCACCGGTTAACCGGTGCTATATCTTTGAATTGCCACCGGTTTTGAACCACTGCGAAATCTTAAGAGATTTGGTATCCGTCAAATCTGGACCGGTTCAAAATTGATGCGCAATGGGGGGTTTGAACCGGTGCTAAAAACTATTTTTTGCCTAGTGAAAACACCTCATTCTCATATTTTGGAAAATAAAAAATAGTCATTAAAATAAATCCACAAAAGAGCAAGAGAACTTGCAAACACAAGAATAAGTAGAGAAAAAAAAGGGAAAAAAATATATACAAATTAGTCTCACCAAATAAGAAGCTAAATAAAATTAAGCCGTCTCCCCGGCAACGACACCAAAATTTGATAGGTTGTCGTACACCTTTCAAAGATAAATTCCTAATAAAACCAACTAACAATGTAGTAGGGTAAGAAGGATCGAATCCACAGGGAGATGGTATTAAATCTAGCTTTCAAGGTATGGAGAAACTAAATTATGTCACGAAATTTGGATAAAAATAAAGTCTAAATTAAAATAAGAATAAAATAATTAATAAAAAGACCTAGGGTTATGGTTCACCATGTTTATAGTTCTAAATCTATTAAATATCAATAAAAATTCAATCAATCAATTATCTAGAGCAATTTTTAGGCCTACAGTCGGGTCTTAACGCTCTCAATTCAACATATGTAGTTCGGTCGCTAACATACTCATAATTGCTAATTGTAGGTAAGCCTCTAAAAGTAAGATCTTTCGATTCAAACTCTTATTAACAATAATTAATCAAACAATTGATCAGGTTGCAAGATTAACAATAAAACACTATCAATTAGATAAATAAATAATCAAAATATTAATAACATCAATCAAGATTCATTATATAAACATGGATTCCCAAACCCTAGAAATTAAACTACTCAAACATGAAACAAATAATAAAAACTAGATTTAAGGAATAAAACATAATTAAAAGCAAGAACTAGGAATAAAATACCTCAATGAATCGAAATAATAAACCCAAGAATCATCCATGGAAGAATCCATGGAGATGCCATAAGAAACTAGGGTTCAAGAGAAAACTACAACGAACGTAAAATAATAAAAGGCATCAAAGGCATGAGGGAAAAATAATATTTCTTAAGTGTTTATATTAACCTAAAACTAATCTTAAAATATAAAGATAAATAAGATAAGAAAATAAAAATAATAAAAGTGGTTTAACGATTGGTCGATTGAAAAAGTTATAATCGATGTAGGATTCCTCATCGTTTGCGCGTACACCCCACCCATCGGGCGATGGGTGGGCGATGGTCGGACTCCACCGCTAACGACGACACTCGACCATCGGGCGAAGGAAAGCCAGTGCCCCAAGCAGCAGCTCACGCATGAGCGCACATCACGGTCATTGCCCGATGGCTGGGCGATGGGTTGGCAGCTTCGTAGGGTCAAATTTCAAGGGCCGTATCTAAAGAAATAAGAATTTTATATGGGCGTGTGACCTATAAATGGAAGGCTCTTTAAGTCTACTTTCCAACGCAATTTAAATCGCTACAATCCAATTTGTAGAACTCAAGTTATGATCAAAAGAGTGACCAAAGGTCTGTTTTGACACTTTGTAAACCATCGTTTTTCTCCGTTTCTAACTCAAATTCATCTTCGAAAGGTGCATAGCGATCCTTGTGAATGCTATATTCATTCCTCATGCACATAAATCTCAAAATCAACATCCACGAACATGGGACCTTCGATAAATAAACTCAATTCATCGGCTTCCATCTAAATATCATCCGAATCAACTCCAAACACTTCGAAAGCATCCAAATGACTATGAAATCACCTGAAACATTAACAAAAACACAAACGGAGCCCAATAGAGTACAAAATAAACAAATTATGCATTTGCGACCTAAAAAGCGACATAAAGACCTAAAAAAGCAACTATAAAACTAGCATAAACATGCCTATAAATCCTATATAAATGTGATTCATCAATTATGCACGAGTAGTTTAATTCTAGGGTTCTTAGGGATTTATGAATAATGAAGGGATGATTTATTATTGTTGATTGTTAATGTTGTGGTTAATTTCCTATTGATTATTATAATGATATGCAATTGGATTTGCACAGGTTTAATTATATGAGTAATGCAATATTGATTCGAGATTTGACAGATGAGAATTAATATTAAGGCCTAGTTTCAATAGGTAGAATTAATTTATAAATGGTTAAGTCAAGATTCGAGAGATGCAAGTTAATACCGCTAAGTTAATTCTGTGATTGTAATACGTAGCGAAAGCCCTTTATAATCTGGTTAATTAATGCATTGATAATTGATTGTTGTCTTTCATCCCGGAGTATTATTTATTGGTGAACCTATGACCCTAGGTATTTTTATTATTGCTTATTCCCTTAGTTTAATTATTGTCATAGTATAATTCTCACAAAAACACTCGTTTCTTGATAATTTAGATTTTAATAATTTATTAGGAATAAAAGAACATTGTTTCCCTGTGGATTCGACCCTACTTCCCTATCTAATTTAGTTAGTGGTTTTATGAATTACTTTTGATTAGGTGATACGACTTTAGCCTGTCACTATTACATCTCACTATTTTGCTCCCCGTCTGCAAGTCCTTCACAGAAAACCCAAAAGGATCAAACTCAATAGACACATTATTATCAACAGTGAATTTTCTAATTGAGATGAGATTTTTGACAAGTTTGGGAACATGTAGGACATTTTTGAGTTGGAGTGTGTATTTGAATTTTTCTACCATCATCAACAATAATAGAAATATTATTATTTTTGCTTAAAGGAAAATGTGACAATAAATTACCTTGAGAGTTCGTCATATGCGATGTAGCACCGGTATCCATATAGTAATTTGGGTCGGCAAGAGACATAGTATGCATTGCTTGGTCAATGTTGGTCGACATATAACCCGAAGTAGAAGACAGATTGGTCATGAAGTATGCTTGAGGAGGTCGAGGCCCAAGAAGGCCGGGCTGCTAATGGCTTGCCTGACTCGGCCTGGCTGCCACCCACTGTGCTAGACCCAGACCTTATGCTGGGTACGGGCAGGGGGGTGTAGGCCATGGCCCCTGCTTCCAGTAGGCCCACGATGGTGGGAACATCCACCCCGCCTGCTGGTGCTGTTGAGATGCGGTGGTCGAACCCCGCTGCTGGTGCTGCTGTTGCGGCTGGGTGTTCCGGCCATCAGAACCACCGCCTTTTCCCTTGCCGCCACCACCCTTGCCTTTGTTAGGTTTCCGGCCACTATTTCCTGCATTATTCCCACGAGAACTACCAGAAATTTGGGAATTTTCAGCATGATTTTACGAAGCCGGAGTTGAGGACTGAGCATATGCGCCTCCTCATGAGACTCGGATTGAAGGTCAGCAACATTGCCTTGCTCTTCCAATTCAAGAATCGAACGCAAGGCGTCAAAAAGGGGCAAAGGATTTAGATGACGGATAGAAGTTCGAAAGGGTTTGTAATCCTCTGATAGACCTTTTCAAAAGCTGTAATGCCATTCGATTATCGGAGACTTTATCTCCAACATTCTTCAAACAATCAGCAAGAGGTTTGAGACGGGTGAAATAGGGCTTCACACCATCAAAATGTTCAAGTGAATTGGGCATCCAGTTGCAATGCCCTAGCCGACTTATTATTGTGGAAAATTTTTTCCAATCGATTCCATGCATCAACCGCTTTATCATCCGAATCAATGATGGAATTGAGAAGGTCATTTGAAATTGTCCCATAAATCCATTAACGCACAATATCGTCAAGTCGTTGCCAGAGAGCCATGTCAACGGGTGCGGCATCCTTAGCAGCCGGATCAACAACAATTTTAGGTTTGGGTTTAATATGGTCGATGACCCAATTTACGTGGCAATGAAGTTGGAATAGGGTAGACCAGTTGTTGTATTGAGTACATACCATCGTAATCAAGAACAATAGGGATGCAAGTCTTGATGTTTTTGACCAAGGTCGTAGGATGGATCTTGGAGGAGTCGGCCATGGTGGATGGAGAAGAAAAGAGAAAAGGAGGAAAAAGAAGAGCGAAAGAGAATTAGGTATGATCGTATCCTAGACTCGTGATACCATGAGAGAATATGAGAAATATTTGTCGTGGCCTTTTCATTGATTGCAAAGCAATATATATACAAAATACAATCGGCTAAACTAGGTAAACTTGATAAATACAAGGCTAATTAATATACAAATATATTATATGCATAATTAGATTCTTTCCATAATCTAACAATAACCTCTATAATGATTCGTGTATTCCGTTTGTAACAACTAACAATCAAAATTTCTCCAAGAGTTTGACATACATTAAACCCTCATTTTGGTTTATCATACACTACTTGTAAATCATTCTTCGGTTCTTGTTGAACTACTAAAACCGAGAACCCAAAATCCGGGGTAGCTAATAAGTCACCAAGAATCCCTAACTCCGGATATTCACAAAACCCATCAAAAGAAAGTCCATATAATGGTGCACATTCAAAGTCATGGTGTCTTCCTACCACCACTAAATCAATAACACCATTCATTGAGAGCAAAACATTAGTGGTGTCAGCGCCATCATTAACAATCACCTCCTTCAATGTCATTAGTCTCTCGTTCTCCATTCTACCGGAAGCTTGGAAGTTCTTTATCATCTCATGATTTAAGGCGTTATATTTATCTTGTTTTGGAGATTTTAACCAAAGGACAATTACCTTAACATTTGGATGATTACCAAATAGTCTAGTAAACGCGAGAGCTTCCAAGTCATCTACCCCTCCTATGAAGATAATTGCTACTTGATAAATATTTGTATCGATTATACCTAAGTGAGGATCGGCCCTATCTAGCAACAAGGCAACCGAGCATGGTGCCTTTTCGAGCACCATCTTATTAACTTCCCTCAGAGATAACGAAGAGTCTTCGATTATTTTCCCTACCTTAGTCCATTGTACTTGCAAGTGAAATGGTAAAATAAGTAGGCTTGCATCTTTCTCATAAGCAAGGCTACATATATCATTGTGCATGGTTTCATAGGAAGAAATGGATATGTAGTGCTTTAGGCGGGTGTAGCCTTTAGACTCACGTTCGAGGTTTAAGAAAGATTCAACTATACGATTTGAAAATGCAATCTTTGTACGGAACATAGGCAATGACTTGACTTGATCCAAGGGTGCCATGATAGGCATGGTGCAACGACCGGTTAGTGGCATGAGTTGGAGCAAAATCACGGGGATTGGCCTTGTTCGTGTAGGATGAAACGCCTCGATGAGACGTATAATTCCAGGCAAATTATCTTCCTTGTAAAGACATGTTAATGTTTGAAATGTATTGTTGTTGGTTGAATCTGTCACACTCGGCCTAAAAATTGAAGTGTATTGACTTAATGGTTCGTAGAAAAGTTTAACTAGTGGCAATAATGCTCCAGTTAAGATCAAATAATGAAACATTGCTAATGTGTACTCTTCTACGTTCAACCACTGCAAAAATCAAATGAAATGAGTTAGCAAATCAATCATCAATCTAAAACATTGAACATACTAATTTAAGGGGGCGCTTGGATTGAGAGTATTAAATTAAGGGGTAATAAAAGTCAAACCAAGCAAAATTAAAGTAAACATAGGAGAGGGAGAGCTAGTGGTGATGTGATTGTAAGAAGATTTATATAGTGATGGTGTGGTGATAGGTGAAGAAAGGGAACTATTACCCTTATTTTGGGGGTAATAGGTTACACTAGGGGGAGGGTAGGTAACCTATTACCCTCATTTTGAGGGTAATGATTCCTCCACCCTTCTCTTTTCCTTATGACACTACAACCTTAATTCATTCATAAACACCTTGTCTTTCTACAATAATACCTCTAAAACTATAATTTACCTATTTTGACTTTTATTACCTTCTTTAATTTATTACCCCCATTCCAAGTGCCCCCTTATAAATAATATTTGAGCCTAATATGTTAACTATATTAAACTTCTTGTTAACTATATTAAACTTTTTCATTTCAAAAATCTATTTTAACAGGTAACCAATGTGTATATTCACATACTAATTAAGGCATTTTAGGAAAAATAAGATGTAAAGAACATGATATCATCACTAACAAATGAAAGAGAAATTAGAGATTGATTTACGTACGCCTTTGTCTCTCATAATCCCAATTGCAGCTACATCCAATAACCCTTTTGAAGATATGATGAGAGAAAGGGCCAAAGAGTTCCGAAAAGGTACCCCATATAGCCTTGAAGTAAAGCTAGTTCCCAAAAACTTGCCAATATAACCAACAATCAACAAAAATTCTAACTCATAAGCTCTTTTGGTCAAAGAGAAAAAATCGGTTTTAAACCCTTGCATTGCACAATACAAAGGGAAGAAAACACAAGAAGTAATAGCTTCCAATTTCGCTGAGAAAACCGACGACAAAGGGTGTTCCGGTAGGGTTAAAGAAAATAAAAAAACCGGTAGCAATTCATCGAGCACTTCACCAATCCAAGCTACAATAAGAACAATCAAAAAAATGTACATGAAGTGGGAATTCCTCATATTCCTTCCTTCAGGTGTTTGACTTATAATGTACAAAACAATTGGCCTAAAAACCAAGAATACTAGAATATAGTATCCTAGAGTGATGAACGCCTTCCTCGTTTCAAGTTTAGACCCGTTAAAAAAAGGCGGTATAATAAAAGTCATGACTAAGTTTGTCACCATTAGGACAAGGTCCGGGATCAAGGCTATCGATGAAGCCATACGACCGATATCAGAATTACTTATGCCAAGATCGTTTAGGTTGTGACATATAACCATGAAGAAGGTTTGTGCATTAAGAGCCACCAAAATGAGGAGACTTATGGAAGGTTTTTCGAGTAGTCGAATGGCTTTGAACTCGTTGGTTGCAAGGATTGCAAGAGCACTGAATACATAAGCAAGCGCTAAGCCAGATAAACTTATGACAATAGATTTCAATTGTAATCTTCTTATAATCACACTCATGTTTGTTTCTAATCCCACCATGAATAATTGTAAAACGAAGCCTACTGATGACATTGTTTGTAGTACGTATACAACTGTTGGTGGTAGCAATTTGTGGTAATCGAATAATCGATTCGAAAATAATAGTCCCATTACAAGCACACCACCCTGCCAAAATCACAATATATATAGAATTAATATCATATCAGATCAAGAATTAATATAGAAAATGTTTACAAGAAAATTCAACTTATATCTTCAATTCAAATCACGTGCTAATTTTTAAAAGATGGACTTTTTGTCAAAAACTATCTAATAAAACCCAGATTTTGTGAGAAACTACCTAATAAAATAGTTGTTGTAATAAACTACCTAATAAAGGTAAAATGCTGTAAAAAAAACTACCTAAGAAAAGGTAAAATGTTATAAAATACTACCTATACTGGATTTCCACCGTTGACTAACCTCAAAACACTCGAAACCACTGCTTTCATTCCCATAACTAACACAACTTGCTTGAAATTGCCTCCACCACACCTAAACCACCTTTCAACCCCAAAACCACCACCTCTAACCCCAAAAACCACCATCCCGAGCACTAATCTACCCTCACCAACTCAGAATATCCTCCAATCACCCTAAAAATAACCTTACCACCTTGAAAACCAACCCTCACGGTGGTTTTAGGGGTGTTTTAAGGTGAATCAACGCCGTAAAATTAAGTCAACGGTGAAAATTCAGTCATAGGTAGTATCTTACAACATTTTACTTTTTATTAGGTAGTTTCTTACAACATTTTTTTTATTAGCTAGTTTCTCACAAAATTTAGGTTTTATTACCTAGTTTCTCACAAAAAGTCCTTACAAGATTAAATGTTATTGCATCACCATCACCATCGACATTGACCTAATACTTTTCTAACAAAAATATGTAAAATCAATATTATCATTTTAGCTACATTAATAACCGCATGCTAAGCAAGCTAATTATTAAAGGTTAAGACATTACATTTTGCAAAATTCAATAAACAGAAGAGTGTACATAATTGATCAGATTAACATTCTTTTCTTTTTTTTTTTTTTTCGTCCATTTCCTAAGAAATTTAAATCAATGTATTTGAGGTGACAAAAAATGCCAAAAAACCTACAAATTAAACAACATTTAGAAGCTTTTAGATTCAAATCATTCAATTCTTTTGCTGGTTATACAACACCAAATTCTTATATAAGACGGTTTCATGTTATGAGACTGCACAAATTGCTATTTCAAAACAAAAGTAACCCTTATCTTACCTACGACTTAATTATGCAAGCCAAGCTACCATTATACATAGTATACATACCATTATTTAAAGAGGATTAGGAGGCAAAGTACGTAAAAACAACTTAGAAGTTCAAAGACAGCAACAACATTATCATCAATTGAGATAAACATATACATAAATATAATTGAAAAGAAAGCTTTAATAGAAGAAGCTCGAATTTGAAAACGAAAACATACAATCATTTGAGACGTTAATGGCGTTTGAAGAGGCTTAAGCAAGTACCAAGTGAAGGTAGTTAAACCCAAGATTATAGAAAGATTACACAATATAGTCGATGTATAAGTATCTCTAAGATATAATTCATTTTCCCAAAACCCTTTGTAAACTTTATGTGGTTCAACTTGTTCACATAAAATTGTTGTGTCATTCCATTTACCTTGACTCCACCATTGTTCTGTACTCTCAGCCATAATTGTAAATTACATTAATTTTTGTAAAATTTTAACTCCAAATTTCTGTTCCAATTCCAAATTAACTTAGGCATAAATTGAATAGTTATTTTAGTAGGAGAAAAAAGAGAAAATGTTTCAGAAATTCTGCAGCCAAGAAATATATTTTTTGAGGTTACAAAAAAGAAATGGTTTTGAAAAAAAAACAATGATTAAATTGCTAAACTTGGGACATGCTATTAGATATTTATATATATGATGGTTATTACGAGATCTTTGTTATAGCCGTCCAAGTTTTCTAAAGAAAGAAAATTATATTATGGTCGATCATGTGCCATAATTGGGTTAGGATATTTTGGACATAGTAAAATCATAATTGGAAGTAAGTAATTCATTATTAAATTAAAATTGCATCTTTACATACTTCGTACATGTGTTTTACTCATATGTTCCTTCAATTTGCTCAATTTCCATATACTATTTTACCAACGTTAAGATCTTTAAATAAATAAATACCAATGTTAAGATGTTAAAAAAAAAAAAAATGTTCCAACGTAAGATTGGTGGTTGAAACTCATTAAATGATTCTCCGTCCTAAAATAATACACTGTTGTAAATGGAACTGCAGGAAGAAAAATAATAAGAACAATGTTACCAAGAATGAGACTGAGTCACGGACGATGTCGTTCTCTTTAGAACATTCACGGTACTGCCTCTAATTTGTGCAAGCAGATCGAACCACAACCGGATGTCCCCCAGGATAAAACAGTCTCTCGAAATAAAAATATACTGATGGATTTGCACAGAACCACCGTTCAAACTAAACATTAAAACTACAAGAAAACTGCTCGAATTTTATGTTTTAGGAGGAAGAAGATTAGAAAATATGCTTTCTGTATTTTAAAAATGGTGAGCAAAGTCTCTTTTTATAGCCACAGCAGTAGCATAACAGTAGCCAAAAATCAGCCAAAACAGTTACCAAAAATCCAGGAAAAGAAGTAACAAAGTATTCTGAATTAAAATTAAAAACGGTAATGTTGAATCAGAATTGGAATAAAACGGTTATGAAGGGAATTAGTAAAAAAAATGTTTAGCAAAAATCAAGGCACTAACTACGTAATTAAGCCTTGTTAAAAAACTGTGCAAAAATTAAGTTTGTTTAATAAACCCGACCCGACCCAGCCCAGCCCGGCTCGGTTCGCTTCAGCGCGCGTGTGTGTGTGATAGGTTGGCTTGGTAGGTAAGTCTTCCTTCTCCACAAAATGTGGGTAGCCCTTGAGCCACACCCAAGTACTCCACTCTATACATTATAAAGGAGGAAAAACTCTCATTTCCCACCAATGTGGGACTTTGTGATTCACAAAATTTACACCCATACACACTTTGTTCCAACAATCCCCCACTTGAATTTTTGAAAACATTTTTGAGCAGAATCCTTACACAATTAGGTTGTGCATAAACTTGAACTTCTGCGTAGTAAATACGATTCAGATTTAACAAGGGTAACTTGAAGTTTTGAACCCTATCTCTAACAACGTACCACACATGACCTATTCTTGGTGTTGTTATAGACCCGTGCTATTACGACCATGCACGTCTATCCCAATATAGTGAACGCTCTAGAAATGTTGCCACACATTTCATAGGAAATGGCCTAACTTCCACATTCACATAGGTGAATCTATCAAGAGTACTCCTGTAGTTAGGTACTTCACTCCAAAATGGAGTATAGATTTCATTAAGAGTTCTTATTAACTCATCCTTGATCGCTTCAAGAATTTATGTCTTTTGAACATAATCAACTCATATCACTCCATAACTTGTTATTACCCATTGAACCTATTTTTTGGGATCTCCAGTCCATAGGTTGGGTTACCATTATGTGTGACTCATTTTAATGGCAATAGTCCCATTCTCTTAGAAGAATAATGGACTTTGTCTCTAGCCAATCCTTTCGTCAAAGGATCAACCAAATTATTCTCAGTGCGTACACGATCCACTCTAACAGCTCCGATTGAAAGATATTCTCTTACAGTGATGTGCTTACGACGTATTTGTCGTCTCTTACTGTTAATGGTTTTTCCCATAAGGGAATTTCACCTAACAGGTCTCTTAACCAACCTGCTTCTTCACTAGCTGTAGCTAGTGTTATCATTTCTGACTCCATGGTGGACTGAGCCAAAATAGTCTGTTTCTTAGACTTCCAAGATACAGCCCCACCAGCTATAGAGAAAATATATCCACTAGTAGCCTTAGAGTCATCTGATAAGGTGTTCCAGTCAGCATCACCATAGCCTTCTAGAACGGCTGGAAACCTCTCATAATGTAATCCTAGGTTCATGGTCCTCTTCAGGTATCTCATGACCCTTTCAATAGCATGTCAATGCTCATTACCAGGACAACTAGTAAACCTGCCTAATAATCCCACAACATAGGCAATGTCGGGTCTAGTACAATCAGTGGCATACCGAAGGCTGCCAATGACGCTCGCATAATCAGATTGCCTTACGGCATCACCAGTGTTCTTAAATAATTTTACACTAGGATCATAAGGTGTACTAGCAGGTTTACAGTCAAAGTAACCATATTTCTTTAGGATTTTCTCAACGTAATGAGGTTGATCTAAAGAAACTCCATTTTCTGTCCTAGTAATCTTAATTCCAAGGATTACATGCCTCTCCTAGATCTTTCATATCAAACTCAACATTCAAAATAGCTTTACATTATTCACAACATGAATATTCGAGCCAAAAATTAACAAGTCATCCACATATAGACAAATTATAGTGCAAATGTCATACTCAAATTTTACATATATGCATTTGTCACTACCATTTATCTTAAAACCATGTGAGATGACTAAGTTATCAAACTTTTCATGCCATTGTTTAGGTGCTTGTTTGAGACCATAAAGAGACTTATCTAATTTACATACCAAATGCTCTTTCCTGGGATGACAAAGCCCTCCGGTTGGTCCATGTAGATTTCTTCTTCCAATTCACCGTTCAAGAATGCAGTCTTTACATCCATTTGATGCACTACTAGATTATAAACGGAAGCAAGAGACATTAGCACTCTAATAGATGTTATTCTAGTTACAGGTGAATATGTATCAAAGAAATCAACATTCTCCCTTTGTCTGTAGCCTTTAGCTACCAAACGAGCTTTATACTTATCAACGGTGCCATCAACTTTCAGCTTTCTTTTTAGGACCCATTTGCAGCCAATTGTCTTGAAACCTGGTGGCAACTTAGTTAAGTGCCAAGTTTGACAAGTAAGTCCATTTCGTCATTTACGGCTTCTTGCCATAAGTCTGCATCAACTGAGGCTAGGGCTTCTTGGAGGGTAGATGGATCCTCCTCTACATTGAGAACTTCAAAGTCCGTGCCAAAGTCTTTTGCTACTCTAGCCCGTTTGCTCCTTCTTAGTTCGGGTTCAGCATCCAAGTCTTGTGAGTTAGACCTGACTTCAGGAATAATAGAGGAGGACAAACCCCCACTATTTCTAAATTTAAAAGGAAACCTGTCCTCATAAAAATCAGCATCATTAGATTCAATAATTACACGCGCATTTAAATCAAAGAATCTATATGATTTACTATTAATAGCATAACCAATGAATACACATTCATAATCTCTACTAGCTAACTTAACTCTATTAGGATCAGGAATCCTAACATATGCTAGACAACCCCAAGTTCTGAAATAAGAAATATTAGGTTGTTTATTACGAAGTATTTCATAAGGAAAAACCTTACACTTAGTCTTTGGAACACGGTTCAAGACATAACAAACGATGAGAAGGATTTCACCCCACCAATGATCAGCAGCACCAGAATTTAAGGAAATAGCAACTACTAACTCAGTAAAAGTTCTATTTTTCCTTTCAGCCTTACCATTCATTTATGGAGAATAAGGGGCTGACCTTTCATGTATGATACCATGTAAATTATAAAATTCTACAAAAGCATCAGTATCATACTCAGTTCCACGATCACTTCGCAACCTTTTTATTTTCTTGTTGAACTGATTCTCAAACTCTATCACAAACAACTTAAACATTTCAAAAACATCACTTTTATTTTTCATCAAATAAACACAAGTATAATCAGAACAATCATCAATAAAGGTGATAAAATATCGTTGTCCATTTCTAGTCAACGTTCCATTAAATTCACAAATATTCGAATGAGTTAAGTCTAATGGTTCTGAATTTCTAATAACTGACTTATGAGGTGTTTTGGTAATCTTAGCCTGACTACAAAAATCAAATTTGTCAAAGTCATTAAGAGAAATATTAGGAATAAGGCCTAAATTGCTCATATTTTTTATGAGTCTTTTGTTCACATGACAAAGTCTAGCATGCTAAACATTAATAATAGAACACAACATATAAGCATAATCGGAAATTTTACTAATCTCAACATTTAGTTTAAACATACCATCAGTAGCATATCCTTTTCCTACAAACATTCCATTCTTAGTCAAAGTAAACAAATCAGAACCTATGGTTTGTGTAAAACTAGCCTTGTTAAGAAGAAAACCAGAAACTAAATTCTTTCTCATTTCCGGAGTGTATAGTATTTCGGGGTTTTCTGTGTCCTTCGGTAGAGTTATAACACCAAGACTGGAATCCGGACGTCTGTACCTATAAAACAACAAAGACTCCGGTTGGGGGAGTTCCGCCTCCAACGATCAAGTTAGAACCGGAGTGGAGTTTGTAATAAATGCGAAAGTTAAGAATCTTCTCGAATTACGAGGTCGGGAGTAAATGATCTGCAATTAATATGCTCAGTTGGTTGGTATTGAATGTGAATGGTTTCCAATGGGGAAACATCTCCCTATTTATGGGGTCTAGAAGTATGTGCCACGTGTCCAGAGGGGATTGGTTCTTATGAACCACTCTGAAGGTGACACGTGTCACGCACTGATTGGTCCACGTGGCATAGGGTATTTTTACCCCAAACATTTGCCCCTCACAGATGTGACGTGGCAGACCACGTGGCATCTGTGACACTTGTTACTCAATCATTGGCTGACGGCAATAACCGTTCGCCTTCTAGGGGAGTTTGCTGGGATTACCCTTCACATTACCCTCCTTTATATAGCCGTTCACCCCCCTCATTTCGTCATTTTCCAAAGTTTAGAAAGAGAGATAGTCAGCCGGCTACCAGAGAGAATCATAGTGAAAAACCCGCCTGCTCCCGCCTTTAACCACATCCAGTAATACATCTGTGATTGTCACACGGCACATCTTCTTAAAAACCGTCTGAGGGGTTTGCAAGAAATCTCTTTCATTTCCAAAGGCACATACAGGTATACCATCTATGCATTAATTAGCTCAAGCTTCAAAAACCGCTTGGGTACCCCCGAGCAAATACAACTGCTTTCACAGAGGGTACATCCGGTCAAGCGCATGTGCCCCTTGCAAGCCATCATCTGATTTTCGCCTGCTAATTCGGGCGGTCAACACTTTGTTTTTTAACTTATTTTTGAGGTACCGTCTCTACCCCCCTCTGCTCTTTCATGTATTTTCGTTTGTGTCTTTTTCTACTTTTCTTTTATAAAAATAAATGGATTCAACAAATATACACACAACACACCACGATTTAGAGGGCAACCGATCCCCTGGTACGGCTGAGTCTAGGACTAGGGGAGCCGCCTCTGGGTACTGGGATTCCCCTTGTCCATCTCCCAATCCGACCATCTTCGTGTCTGTGCTAGACACTATGGCTCGAACTAGAAAGACGGCTGTAGACCCGGAGTATATAGGAGAAAGCTCCGAAGAAGATCCGCCTGAGATGGATTAGGCTAAAATGACAAGGGGATCTCCTGGAGGTACCCCAAGCACCCCTAGCGATGGAATTTTGGGGTCTGATAGCGGAGGCGGTGAAGATGCCGCCTCTATCTCCGAAGCTGAAAAGGGAGAGCCCTCCGATGAGGGAGACAATAGTGAGGCCGCCTCTAGGTCAAGGTCTGAGAAAAATAGTAACATCAGCTATCTTACACCGGTTGTAGATAGCGAGTAGGAGGAAACACCCACTTGGAATAATAAAGGTGGTCCCCTCCAAATTAAGGTCTCAGCAAGAGACAGGGCCAATATGGAAAGACACCTGGAAACCTTTATCCGCAAACGACCTCTAGGACCAGGGTATACCATCCGGGTCCCGCCTGAGCTGAGTATAATTGCTTGGGAAGACAATCAACGTAATGCAAACGGGTATTTCGGCTGCTTTGAGGCAGCCTTTATAGCCGGTCTCCGCTTCCCTTTGCACAACACAATAAAGGCCTTTTTAAGAGGATATGGCTTGGGCGTGTGGCAGTTAACCCCAAACTCTTTGGGTTAACATCTTAGTCTACATAGCCGCTTGCGAAATGCAAGGTCTCCATCCCGGCTGGGAGGCCTTTGACCACATGCATTACCTAAGTCGAAGTCCAGGCAGGTGGAGGGCATGGTATACTCTGACCACTTACCCCAAATACTTGATCACCTTTGACAAACCGTCTAAGTGGTCATATTGGAAGAACCGCTTTTACCTGGTCTCTGCCCCCACAAAGAAAGAGAACTTCGAGCTTAGGACCTACAACCGGAAGCCAAGTTTGCTAGGGCAGAAGTGTAAGTTGCCCCAGGTGCCGGATGAGGACTATAAGAGGATAATAGAGGCGGGGCTCTTTGAACTTACTACCAGCACCCTCTCAACTGGTGAATTAATAAGCGTACCCAAGAATTAGGTACCCAAACACGAGTTTTTGAGGGATGAGGCTTTCTTATCCGCCTGCGGGTTGAGCACCCAGTATACTAAACGTATGTTGCGGATGCATCCGACACCTTTTATGCCGCCTTTGCTACTTTTTACTTGTGGAATTTTTGCATAATTGTCTAATTAGAGGGTTTATTTTTTTGCAGTAAACGCTTTAAGGATGCTGCATGAGAGCAAGACTCCTGCATGGTTCACATCAGACATCCGCAAAGAGAATGCGGAAAAGAAGAAAGCTGCGCAAGTAGCTAAAAGCCAGGTACAAACGCCTGTCTCTTCCTTTCTTGCATTAGTCAATATTAATTTACGCCAGCTGACCATAAAGACCTCCAATTTTTATTCAAGATGGAAGCAAGGTGCCTCGATCTCTTACCAAGCTGATCAAGCCAAGACCAGGGGGTGAGGTTGCTGCCCCTAGCAAGTCTCAAAAGACTTCTGGCTAGACAGTCCCAGGTCGTGTGACTGTTGGGGGCAAAAGCGTTAAAAACACCGGCGTGGGATTCGATCTCACAGCTAGACAACCGGATGCCAATGAGGCATTGAAAGGTGGGGAGCCACCTAAAACTATAGGCGGCCCTGTAGTTATTGTATCCCAAGGTACAGTCGATCCCTTCAACCCTCTTATGCTTGGCAAACCCATGTGGGTCATGTCACACTCTCAACTCCAGGCAATCTATAGGAGGAGCGTATGTAGCTTTCTCACCGTCTCTTTCTGGTGCAGATCTCTCCCTCGGTGGCCGGATGTACAACAGTCTTCCAGGCCATGCTGAAGTCCATCCCCAAGGAGGAGAAGGAGGCAATCTCGGGGATCAATGCCTTCAATGTCGACCGGGTCTTGGCTAGCCTGGCTGAGGTATGAGTTTGTTTTGCCTTTTTTTTTCTTTCTTTTTTTATCTTATAACCCCGGTTGTGTTCATATAGTCAATGTTGCGCGTGGAGGGGCTAAAAAAGGCCTATGCCAGGAAGCAGGAGGAGGTAAGACGGGTTAAAAGAGAGGCGTCTGAGACCCATAACGTTGCTCAATATTCCATGATAGTGCATGAACTAGAAACTAAAAGTCAAATCATGCAACAGGCGGACTCCATCAAATTAAACGACTTCAAAAATCCCTCGATGAAGCCAATACCAAACTTTTCAATCTTCGGGAGGCGTATAAAAATTCTGAAGATGAGCTTAAGAAGACGGAGGAGGCTCTCGAATCTTTGAAGGGTGCCAAGAAAGAGAACTCCTCCCTAAAAGCTGAAAATGAACGCCTGAAGAAGGAGGTGGCTGCTGCCAGCAAAAACTTTAAAAATACTCTTCATGCTAAGCAGAGCTAGCTCATCGAGGAGAATGAGCAAGATTGCGAAAACTGCATGAAAATGGCTTGATCCCTTGTGCATCCGGGTACGGAGTACGCCGTCTGGGAACTGGCCTATAGATACGCAGATCTTGCCATTCTTGCCAAGGAGGAGAACAAGCCGGAGCCCGAGCCTTATGAGGACTGGGCAAAGAAGAAGATTGAGGCCATGTAGGCTGAGGTGGGCTTTGATGGAGAGGAGGAGGACCAAGAAGAAGATCAGGAGACTCCTACTCCAGAATCAGCCGCCAAAGACACGCCTCCCCCGGCTCATCAGGCTTAAGCTTTCTTATTTTTATTCCCTTCTTCGGCCTGCGTGCCGTGTATCCTGTTGTAATTTTAACAATATTCTTATTTCCCGGATGTGCATCCGGTCAACAATTTGCTCCCGGCCTTCTGGTCGGGTTTGATTAATGATCATTTGCCAACTGTGTCGGTTTTGCAAGTTTGATTTCGATTTTTTACAATTTCGTTAAATTTTCGCATGTTGCATTTTTTGCTAATTTTTGCTAAGTAGTTGTTTCCATGCGGTCATCCGGATGTCCTAGATATATTTTCCCCTGGACGGATGTATGCTTGGTTTATTAGTGTCGAATTTTCAACTGAGCAGACATCCGGGATAATTATGAAAAATACCGGCTGTGATTTGCTTTGTAAATCAGTTTTGGCCAGTTAGATATGTCATCACAACTAGCAAACGGTTATTATCTGCATATTGCCCATACTCTAGCAGATAGTTCAATGTTAAACAGACGGGCATAGACCGTGTGTAGGTACTTTAGCCGCTAAGGTTAGGCTTAAGTCTTTAAATTAGCCGTTTGTGGTGCCTTTGAGCAACAAACGATTTTATCCAACCAAAACAGTCTCTGGCTGCATTAGAGCAGGCGGGAGACAAGTTATCAAGGCTTCAATTAATCTTTCAAACGGTTGATCAGTTATGTTAATCTAGACACTCTGTTAGGCCGTTCGTATTTTCGTTTATAGAGCAATGTACCACCCAAATGGGAGATGCTCTCTTCGACGAATTCACCCGTATGGGGTGTCGCCGGGTGCCTATTGTTGGAGTAGGCACTTAGCTGTAATATCTGGCCATTGGCTTCCTGAGGTTGTTCATAAAAGAACGACCAAGCCGCTTGGTCCTTGGACTTAGCTTAATGCTGCTCATGTGGGAGAGGTCGTAAAAAATTAAGCACACCCGTTTGTGCATTGCACAAACGGTTTACATATACAGAGAAAATAAAATGTTTTGCAAACAAAGTTACTTTCATTGATATACTATATTTACAAACATTTACACGAATCTCATAACTAGTACTTTTTCAAGTTATCCACATTCCAAGTTCTGGCTAGCTGCCTGCCGTTTGGAGTTTCCAGGCGGTAGGTGCCGCCTCTTACTTCTTCAAAAATCCGGTAGGGGCCTCCCAATTAGGGGTTAACTTTCCTTGCTCATTAGCCCTACCGGTTGCCTCCATTTTCCGTAACACAAAGTCCCCCACTTTCAGGGGCCGTTTGTGTACTCTTCTATTGTAGGCTCTCGTCATTCTCAGACGGTATATCTCGTGACGTAAGACGGCATTGCCCCTGCGCTTCGGGAGTGAATCCAATGCTAGACGTATGGCCTCCCAAATAGCCTCTTCATCATAGAGCATGATTCGAAGTGTTGGCTTGTAATGTTCAATAGGTAGGACGGCTTCAGTGCCGTATGTCATGAGAAACAGGGTTTCACCGGCTGCCCCTTTTTCAATTATTCTGATGGCCCATAGGACATGAGGCAACTCATCTGCCCATAGACCATCAGCCCTTTCAATTTTCTTCTTGATGCCGTCTGAGATGAGTTTGTTGAAGGCTTCTACTTGGTCATTTGCTTGGGGTCGGCCGACTGATGCAAAACAATGTGAGATCCCTTGATCTCCCAACCAGCTCTTGAGGGTAGGCGTTTCAAACTGAGGGCCATTGTTAAAGACCATAGACATAGGTACCCCAAATCGGGTGATGATGTTTCTCCAGATGAAAGAGATGACATCCTTTGTCTTAATGCCCTTGACTGCCTCTGCTTCAACCCATTTGGTGAAGTAATCTAAGCCACCAAAATATACCTCCGTCCGCCTGTAGCAGGCATATATGGACCCAGGATGTCCATGCCCCATTTTGCAAATGGAACCAGGCTGTAGATAGCCGTCAAATCAGTAGTCGGACGGTGTATGAGCCGGCCAAATCTTTGACACTTATTGCACTTTTCACCATTTCCATAGCGTCTGCCTCAATAGTGGGCCAAAAGTAGCCTTGCCGCCTGGCCCTTTCGCTAGAGTTCTGCCGCCTATATGTGATGCACAAAAGCCCGAGTGCAGATCCTCTAGTACTTCCTTCCCCCTTTCTGGGGTGACACATTTCAGAAGCGGCTAGAGATAACCCTTCCTGAAGAGTTCTCCCTTATGAATCTCAAAACTTGTGGCTCGCTTCTTCAATGCAGCCGCCTCTGAAGGGGCATCCGGCACGGTGCCGTCTGTCAGGTAAGCCCGGATGACATCCATCCAGGTCAAGCTTCGGTCAAGAACTCCAATGGGATCATGTTCAATGCTTCTTTTTTCCATGACTTCCCTAAAGACTGACCTAGGCGTATCACAGGAGGCGGATGATGCCAGCTTAGATAACGCATCCGCCTGATTATTTTCTGACCCGGGCACCTGACTTAGATGAAATTCATCAAGTGTCCCGGCCTCGTCTTTGACCACCTGCAGATATTTGATCATAGCCGAATGGGTGGCCTCATAGTCACCATGGTATTGGCTGACGATCAACTGGGAATCAAAGCAGGCGTCAACTTTCCTTGCTCCTACTGCCTTACACATACGGATTCCGGCTAGCAGAGCCTTATACTCCGCCTCATTGTTTGAGGCCTGGAACTGGAACCGTAGCACATATTCATATTTATCCCCTTTCGGAGACTGACATATTATGGTGCACCACAGTCGTTCATGGTAGAGCTCCCATCTACATACACTTTCCAAACCTGATCAAGATTCTCCGGCTCAGCCGGCCTTGTCATTTCGACGATGAAGTCGGCAAACGCCTGACCTTTCACCGCCTTCCTAGGTTCGAAAATGATTTCCAGACTTTGCATTTCAATAGCCCATTTGAGCATTCTACCGGATGACTCCAGGGTTGTCATGGGCCGCTTGAGGGGTTGATCTGACCTGTGTAGATCACCACCGGATGTGCTAAGAAGTATGGTTTTAACTTCCTGACTGCCATGAAAAGAACAAGCCCAAATTTTTCAACCATGGGGTACCGAAGCTCAGCATTTCGAAGAACGTGGTTAATGAAATATACCGGAAGCTAATTTCGTCTCTCTCAGCAAGGAGAACAACACTGAGGGCATGATCCGAGATGGCTAAGTACATGTAGAGAACCTCTTGAGGCAGAAGGCTCACTAGCCTTGGTAACAAATGCAAGTGCTCTTTCAATTTCTGAAGTGCCGCCTCAGCATCATCACCCCATTCAAATCTTGGCTTCTTCTTGATTGCCTTGAAGAAGTAGAGACACTTGTCACCTGACCGGTTGAGGAATCTCCCCAATGCCGCCAGGCAACCGGTTAATTTCTGAACTTCCCTTACAGTGCGGGGCGACTTCACATTAGGTGAAAATACGAATTCCCCAACGGTTCAAACCCCTTATTTCGCACCGGTTTTGAACCAGACCGGATTTGGGGGGTGCTAAAACCCCATAGATTTCGCACCGGTTCAAAACCGGTGGGAAAAATGACTTTTCGCACTGGTTCTAGAGGAGAACCGGTGCCAAAAACTGAACTTTTCGCACCGGTTATAACTTAGATTTGGTGCCAAAAGTCCCCAAAATTATTTTTTTTAAAAACTTTTAGCACCGGTTATTTGCAAAACCGGTGCCAAAAATGCCCAAAAAAAGTGCCAAAAATGCCCAAATAATATTTTTTTTTTTTTTTTTTTTGCATTTTTTTCACTTAAATTGTACCAAATACTTATATATAATCATAATATACATAAAACACATATATTTTCTTCAATAACTTGTAATATTACACTTTAAAAAACTAAAGAGAAAAAAAATACAAAATCAAGGTCTGGAGAAGCTGTTGCTGGCTACTGCTTTCTGTTTCTGGCTGCTTAGGTCTGGTTTAGGCTGCTGGTTTTGTTTCCTGCTCTTTCACCTGTTGTGATGCTGTTGTTTGGTTGCTGGCCTGGTTTTGCAAAGCTTGTTGGCTATCTGTTGGCTGTTAGCAAGGTATGACATTTGAACACGAAGTAGCTTAATGCAAGCTACATAAAAATAAAATTCCTTACCCAAGAAAACCAGAAGGCAAAAGTAATGATATAGAAAAGACCATTATGTTTTGTTTATAGCATTTTGAGTACTAAAAGATAAACACCTTAATTTCTATTTGGCGCCTCTTTAGGTCGTCATCAGACAGGCGCTGCACAGATTTTGCACCTTCCTTTGACTTTGATGGATCAGAATGTCCTGTAACATCAATAAAAGGAGAAATAGAGATGTCACTCCACAAGAAAAACATGTTGCACACAGCATCCTGGAATATTACGTTCAGTGAGAAGTCTTGTGTAAACACTAATCATATGGAAATTTGGATTGCTGGAATATATGTCAAACTATTTCCTTAAAAATCTGTGCGGAAAAAGGATTATGTTTGGCAGCTAAAGGTGCACCAAAAGAATATATAAAAAGATATATCCTTTTTTGGAGTGCGGATGCATGAATAAACTCTTTGACAATGGAGATTCAAACAGGTGAGTAAATATGATTACACTGCCACAATGGGATATCTGACACGAAAAATTCAAAAAAATTAAAGATAGATAAGAACTCCCTTAATATGAACAATGAAAGACGAGTTCTAGCTACTACTCTCTCCTTTGAAGACAAAACCACTCAGCATTTAACAATCATATATCCAGAATTCTATCTGCCACTTCATGGCACACTACTCATAGAGTTATCTAGCTAATGACTAATCAAATTGAATACACCTGGCAACATCTAGGACTGGCTACTACTACAAACTACACTATATAGAACACATGCCGGAATGTAAAAAGCCTTGGCAAAAATTTTAAGGCCTCCCTCCCTCTAACACCAAGTGACAAACACAGATTTTGACTCTGTATCCTTAATTCCAATCAGGGTGCTCCACCATTAGTGACTTACTGCATATATAGCAGTCTAAATTTTATGATCCACCATATCATCTAGTGTATAGCCTTACATTCTAATATAGACAAGACAAGTCAGGGTCAGCAATATTAATATAGAGTATATAGTACAGTTAAGAGATATGCAGTGTAGCAGTGTCATGATGCTAGAATATACAGTGACACCTATATGACTTTCTTGCAAAATTGTACTCCTAGTCTAGCCTTTATAAAGTAAATAATCAAAATTTAGTAATCAGCAGCAGTGTCAATCATGTGGTTAAAAAATAAGAGTAGAGTATACCATATGTGAAGCTACTACAATAAGCTATGTCATAACCAGAGTGGCATAATTGGATGACCTCAAGAGACCAAAAGAATCAGAAGTGATGCAAAATCTGATGATATAATACTCAAAAGTTACATCACGGAATCCTCAAACATAATATTACTCTGTCCTCCAGCAGGCTACAAAAAGAGATTATGTTAATGATCAGGTTTGCAAGAAAACTTGTCAAATACTAAAATGGATGACAATACTTGAGACTTACAGCTACAAAACTTTTATCCTTTGAAAAAACTTTGTCAACTTTATCAGTATAGCAGTCACTAATCAGGCAATTCAATTAACACGCATATAAATTTCATATTCAACTGTTTTCTGTTACGGTCCTCTAGAGCCTACCTTTCTACAATCATTGTCCTATAAACACAGATAGCTAGCTCAAGACAATGCAAAATAAAGGCTATATTTAAACAGGTGATCCCGAATTCTGACCACACAAACAGAACAACATAAGGGGGAAACCAACTTAGTATAGCCAGAAAATAGAAAAGATTGAGTCACTCTCTTAAAAACTTAGTATACTCACGTTGGAAGATTTCTTGGTGCTGGCTCACCCATGTCCTTTTCTTTTGACTCCAATGAACGTGCAACAACCAATGATCGAGGAAGATTTTCCAGAGGTGGGCCAAAAATGTTATTTCCACTGAGTTCCTTACACTTGGCATATGACAGTCCCTTTTTGATCTTTAAGTCTGCCTCAGCTTCTAGAGTGCCACTCAATTCACGTTGCTTTGCTACCTCTAGCAGAGAGGTAGGCTTCTTGGGTGTCACACTTTCGTCGACACTAAAAGAAATCTGGCAATTGGCAGTTACAAGAGAAAGGGTCAAGAGTTGATCCGGTGTGTTATTACAAAAAAATATACTTTGTATGAAGTATATTAATGAAAATAAACCTGATAAACTCTCCTTTGTTTGGTAGCATACCAGAAAAGTTATGGAGAAAAGTAAATGGGAGAGGATGGATGGGAGGAGAGAATAAGAAAGACAAGGAGCAGAGTGGAAAATGTGTTAATTACTTACAAAAGGAAATTGATTTCCACCCTTGGGAAAATTGCTTTCCATCCCTTTAGATACAAAATAAAAGAAAATGGTTAACACCCAACCAAACACTATATGTTTCTAACAAGATACTTGTATAGTGAAATTAAAAAAGTGGTTGCCGTGGCAGGCATAGTGGACACTAGGAAGACATCATGATTGGGAATATGCACAATAAAAGCTTATAGAAAAGATAATATACCAAATCAAAACATCAATGGACAACAAAAACAGGTATTTTTAGAAATTTATGACTTTTACTAAGGTTATTTTCTCCTCTAATTTATTTATATAAGTATTAGCAAAGATAATTTCAAGGTTTTACTAGCTGTAAATTAGATTTACCCCAGCCTTATGCATCAAACACATGCTGCTTAATTGAGAGAATGAGAAATGTATTTTATTTTTACTCAAGGTTCCTTAAACTCCTGACCCATACTGATTGCATAAGATGGAATCATAATCATTATAATTTAGACATGTTCTTCAATTCGAAGTCATTACATTTATGCTCTTGACCCTTACCAAAAATTAGCAACTAAAAATCAGAAGTCTACAACGAAATCAAACATCGATGTATTGAATTCACAAGTCTAAAACCTGAAAAAAAAAATTAGGGTTAAACAACACTAATAGCAGAAATACATGAATCAAAAATCAAAAAAAGTAAAACCTAGGTTTAGATAAAGGGAGAAAAATACCAGCGAGAGAAACCCTAATAACAAAACCCAGCAAAATAATTTCGCAGTATTCTACAATATCATCCCCAAAACAATTTCGGAGATTCAGAGTCAAATTAGAAACCCTAATAACAAAACCCAGCAAAAATTATCAAAAAAATTGAAGAAAGAGAAACGAACCAGGAGACGTTGAGGAACATTGAAGGAGCAGAGAATACGACCATGTTCGATTTGATTAAGGCAAAGCTCCTTCAATGGAGAATTTCGAGTACGCTTCAATGGAGGAGAGAGAGGCAGATGACAGAGGAGGAAAGATCGAGAAAATGGAAGAAAAAGAAATAACATTGACCGGGTTTTTTTTTATTTAACAATAGATTTAGCACCGGTTTGAACCGAACCGGTGCAATTGACTCATTTTTCGCACCGGTTTGGTTAGAACCGGTGCGAAAACTCATTCCCTCAATTCCGCTTATTTTTTTTCGCACCGATTTTTAAAAACCGGTGCGCATTTGGCGGTGCTTATTTAAGTTTTTCTACTAGGGTCATGTCAATAACCGCTTGTATCTTTTCTGGATTAGCCTCTATTCTCCTTTGATCAATCAAGAATCCAAGAAACTTCCTAGACTCAACACCAAAGACACACTTCTTGGGATTAGGCATGACCTTGTGCCGCCTGAGGGTGGTGAAGGTTTCTCGAAGATCAGCAAGGTGATCCGTTTGTAGCTTGGATTTGACTATCATGTCATCAATATACGCCTCTACATTCCTCCCAATTTGATTAATGTAGACTGTATTAATCATACGTTGGAATATAGCAGCCGCCTAGCTTCTTTCCTCCCCGTGGTTCCTTTTCTTTTGCCTAACTGGCTTCTTTTTAGGATCCACGGCGAGTTTATGCACAGCTAGATCCGGGCTGACGCCTGGCATCTCCTCAACTTCAAAGGCAAAAATGTCTTTGAATTCCCTTAGAAGGGTGTGCAATTCTTCACCTTACTTAGCAAAAGCAGTCGTCCCCACCTTAATAGTTTGATCTGGGCGAGTTTCATCCAGGACGATGTCAATGTGATCACCAGCCGGCTGGGGACGTAGCTCGTCTGACCTCTCCCTGGTCAGTAATTGCTATTGCTTCTCTTTCTTGATGGTTACCAAGTGGTCCGCCTTTCTCTTCTTACCGGCTGCTCTTAGAGCAGGCGCAGCTTCTTTGACCTCATCAAGGTCTACAGGCTCCTTATCCTGACCGGCTGCAGCCACGGTCGATCTGACGTCTAAGAGATAGCATTCTCTCGTCGTCTTCTGATCTCCGTTCAAGGAGCCTACAAACCCATCATCTTTTTCAAATTTTAGGAGCATGAGGGAGGGAATGATGACCGCTTTAGACTCATTCAGCATTGGACTGCCTAGTGCCAGGTTATAGGCGGTCAACTCCTCCACAACAAGGAACCGGATCACCATGTGGCATCATTCCCCTTTCTCTCCCAACCGAATGGGTAGGTCGATTCTTCCCACCGGATGCACAACCCCTCCCCCAAATCCAACCAAAGGGTGAGAAACTTGGGTCATGTTACTGGGCTTGTACTTGAGCTTAGCCAAGCACTTGTGACTGATCAGGTCGGATGAGCTCCCAGTGTCGATTAGGATCCGGCCAACCTTCTGATTGGCTATCTTGCACTCGATCACTATGGAGTCATCATGTGGCCGCCTGACCTTGCCCCTATCTTTCTCAGTGATGAGGACGTCAGGAAAGGTGTCTTTTGATGACGTCAGGCCCTCATCCACTGTGCTGACATCCAGCCTCCGGACGTAGTCCTTGGTGCCCTGAATGGTAGGACCCCCATCGGCAAAGCCGCCTGCTATAGTATAGATCGTTTCATCATCGGTGTCTGAACTATTAGCAGATTGGGGTGCCTTCTTGGACGGCTGTCCATTGTTTTCTTTGAGGGTTGATAGGCCGTCGTCGAGCCTACCAAAGATAAAAACCTAACTTGGTCTCTCTAGTGGGTAGAAAGGGTAAGTAAGGGTCGATCCCACAAGGACTAAGGGGAGCACTAACAAATATCGATTTGTGAAAGCTAAGTCAAGTATTTTGGGGTTATGAGTTATGAAGAAAAACTACAAACAATAATAAAAAAGATCTTGGGAAGGTATCCACCAATTAAGTCATTCACAAACTACAATTTAACATACAAGACATAGCAATTTGGGGATAAATTAGGGAAAGTCATCTAAGGCACCTAACTACTCTCTCAAGCTAGAGGGATTACTTCAGTCATGAATATAACCTACTCTCGTGGTTACAAAGCATAAAACAAGTGGTAAAGCATAATCACGATGACATAAACATTCCCTTGACTAGAAATTCCTATTCTCATGGCATTTTAACTCAATTAAGCATAAGGGAGCTAACTCAAGTTCATTTCTCGATCCTTCATTGAGAAAGCTTAGATAAATAGTTCTAACAATGGCCACTTACAAGAACTAACAATGAAGCCATTTAAGCTCAACTAATTAACATCCCACATTAGCTAAATCTACATATACAGACAACTATTTGTGAATTCATCAATGGTTTCAACCATCCCAAGTAAAAGAACTACTCACAAATCATAATAATTACAAAACTAAAGGAATTAACAACTAAGAACATGAATTCAAACACTAATCTAACATAAACAAGCAATTAAGGATAAAAAGGTACAAAAATAAGTAAATAATAGATTAACAAAATAGGAGAGAGAGTAAGAAATTCTCATTGATATTGCAAGGAGTATCCAAATCTTCAAGTCTCTTTCCTTCAATTCTTCATATTCCAAGCTTTCAACAAGCTTTTCTCACTTTCTCTCTCTAGAAAATGAGAGTTTCTCTATCTAAAAATCCTAACCTAAGCTAAAACTAAACTAAGAAGATCCCCCCCCCCCTTTTACAAATGAAGCTAAAGGGATATTATATAACCTCCAAGTAAAAGGGCGGAGAAAACAAGAATCGGCCCATCTACAGGTCTGCACAGACGTGCCAAAGGTTGCACGGACGTGCAGACCTATTAAAATGAGAGCAATAGCTACTTCCTGGTATTGCACGGACGTGCAACGTTTTTTGGCGAAACAGCTTTGTTTCGGAAGGTCATAACTTCTTCATTACTCATTGGAATAAGGCATGTAACCAGTCGTTGGAAATCTCTTGAGATGAACTTTAATCTCCAATTTGAATCACTTCAAAAGATTGAGTAGAAAAAAAGTTATGGTCATTTGAAGTTGACCTTAGTACTAAAACCCTTCCAAAACCTTTCCAAATGCTCTTATTTCACTCTTGTACACTTTTCCTTGCTTCTTTAATTCTTCCATAGCTCCCTTATTTCCTCTTCTTGTCTCCAACTTCTTTTCTTCTTTGTCAAAAAGCTTCAAAGTGTCATATTTATACCTAAATATGCACCAAAACACTAGCAAACCCGTGAAGCATATGATACACAAAAAATGCATAAAAATAGAGTAATTAGTGAACTAAGCATTGATTTCTCACAATTCTAGGGCTCAAAATCACTCTAAAATCATACAAAATAACAAGTTATCAAGGATCGCCTTGGGCTTCAAGATATAGGACTTTAGTACTCCTTTATCAGCCAGATATTTCAATAACCATTTGAGGCTGTAACAATCATTGGTGTCGTGGCCAATGTCCTCATGGAAGTGACAATATTTATTCTTGTTCCGATTTCTGACAGAACCCTTCATGGCAGCCGGTTTATTGATAGTTACCCGGTCTTTGATCTCCATGAGGATGGAGCAACTATCCTTGTTGAACTCGTACTTGGGGGTGTACGGTTTCAACTCCTTCTTCTTTTTCTGGGATGGCTGACCAGAATTGTCCGCCACCCAGACTTCTTTTCTTTTCTTACTCTCTTCCTTTTTTGCCGATTGAGCAGACCGGCTTTCTTTTTTGTCGGACTTTTTAGAGTCCGACGGCTGCTTGATGGCGCACAGCTCAGTAGCCTGTATGTAGGCTTCTGCTTCCATCAAAGCATCCTGGAGGGTAGCGACCCTTTTTTGGACGAGATCAAACTTGAAGGTTGATCCGTCTTTCAGACCCTTAAAGAAGTCTGTGTAAGCCACTTTGTCAGACAGTCCTTGAATATGAATTCTCATCAGATTGAACCGCCTAACGTAGGACCTAAGCCCTTCTCTGCCTCCCTGCTGTATGGCACTCAAGTCCAGAATTGTTTTCTTTGCAGGGATTCATAGAGAAGTTGGAGGCGAACAAGTACGCAAGCATCTTGAAGCCGTTTATGCACCCGGCTGGCAAGTTGCCAAACCATCGTTGGGCAATGCCCTTCAATGTAGCTGGAAAGCATCTGCAATAGGTGGCATCATCCAACCCCTGTAAGTACATGAGATTGGTGTATGCCATCAGGTGGTCTTCTGGGTTGGTGGTACCATCATAGGCACCCACCAACACATTCTTAACCTTACCAAGGTTGTTCCCTAAGATTTAGCAGCCGAAGCTGCCAGTCCATTGGCTGGACATTCTGTGCCGCCTGACCTCCAAAGAAGGCCGGCTTCATGTATGGCGATCCATACGGCATGTATGGTTATTGGGGCACATACGTAGTCGGTTGGATAATCTGAGGGCCAGTACGCGCGGACAGGCCGCGTGACTAACTCTCTCGGTTTTTTTATGAACACCTCACCGAGGTATTCAAGAAACTATCTGGGTAGGTCGACGTTGAAACCGACTCAAAAAATTATTGACTTCCCTTCTACTGGATTAACATCCGGGCATCCTCTTACCTGATTCAGGGAATCGGATCTTAGTTAGGTCGCCAAAGGGCTGGTTCCCATCCTTTGGCTTGGGATGAGGAGTAGGGACACGGTCCTGAACTGGCTTCTTCTTCCCCATGGGAGAAGAATTTTTAGCTGTCTGACCCCTGCTAGAGCCACCAGTCCTCTTGTTTAAGAGGTCCTTGATCTCCCCTTTGAAACTCATCATGAATTTCATAAGCTCGACTCTAGTGACGGGAGTGGCACCCTCCGCCGGCTGGGGTTGTCCAGCAGGTACACCGGCTGGATTTCTTGGACCATCCTTGTCTTCTCCCCGTTCCCTTGTTTCCTTGGAACGGGTGCGTCTTGTTCTGAATGACCCGTCTGGGGCCACATAGGTGTCGACCCCAAGGTCGTCACCACTATCTGGGTTCGTTTGGACCTCAACTTTGACCATAGCCCGCTTGCCTTCGACAGGCGGTATAGACTCTTTGGATGCCATCTTAGAAGTACTCTCCCCACAGACGGCGCCAAATGTTTCGAAGTTTTCTGTTTCCTTCGGGATAGTTACAACACCAAGACTGGAATCCAAACGTCTGTACCTGCAAAACAATGAAGAATCCGGTTGGGGGAGTTCCGCCTCCAACGATCAAGTTAGAACCGGAGTGGAGTCTATAATAAATGCGGAAGTTAAGAATCTTCTCGAATTACGAGATCGGGAGTAAATGATCTGCAATTAATATGCTCGGTTGGTTGGTATTGAATGTGAACGGTTTCCAATGGGGAAACATCTCTCTATTTATAGGGTCCGGAAGTATGCGCCACGTGTCCAGAAGGGATTGGTTCTTATGAACCACTCTGAAGGTGACATGTGTCACGCACTGATTGTTCCACGTGGCATAGGGTATTTTTACCCCAAACATGTAGTACATCCTTCAAAATGAGAGTCCTGCCAGAAGTAAACTTCAACTCAACATTTCCAATACCAGCAACATTAGTGGAATGGGAATCACCCAACAACACTTTCTTATCATCAGTCTTTTCAGTGTATGTTTTAAACATCCGACGATCATAGCAGACATGGCGTGTAGCACCAATGTCTATCCACCACCCATCAGATCCACCAATAAGGTTGATCTCAGTAATCATAGCCACAAGAGGCTCTTCAATCATGCTTGCCTGCGGTGCAAGGTTAGGCATGTTCCTGCACTTTCGTGCCATATGGCCTGGTTTTCCACACCTATAACATAGAAATTAACCAAAACCATTCTTAGGGGGATAAGACTTTTGTTGTCCATTGTTCTTCTAAACATTCTGTTTGTTTTTGTTGGAGTTATTCTTCCGGTTCTGAGGCTTGAAATTCTTACCAGCAGGCTTGAGTACCGTAGCAGATCGCTTAAGAGCATTGATCGCAGTGACCTGTAAGATTTCTTCCTTATGGTCCTGTTTCCTGGATTCTTCTTCTATACGGAGCCGAGTGATCAAACTCTCTAAGAAGAATTCCTTAGTCTTGTGCCTGAGATTATTTTGAAATCTTTCCAAGAAGAAGGCAGTTTGTCAATAATAACAGCAATTTGAAATTGTTCATCATGGGCCATACCTTCGGAAATTATCTCATGGGCAATTTTCTGAAGTTCGTGGGATTGCACTTCCACGGACTTTTCATCAGTCCTCTGAAACTTCAGGTACCCACTGACAGCATATTTTGGCACCAGCTTCTTCAGTATCATATTTCTTTTGCAGGGCATCCCACAAATCCTTAGCAGAATTTTCCATATTGTAATAGTCATACAAGTTATCAGACAAACCATTAAGAATATAATTTTTGCACATAAAGTCAGTTTCATTCCAGGTTTCGATTTCACTATTCAGATAAACTATTTCATTTTCATCAGCATTATTAAAAAAATATCAGGCTTAGGAACAGTCAATACGGAATGAACCTTTTTAATAGTTAAGAAAAATTGCATTTTTTTGTTTCCACCTTTTAAAGTGAGCACCTTCAAGACGGAAGGGCTTGTTAAGGTCGTTGGGCACAGTCATATCATCGGCAGACATAATATTGACGAAGGCAGAAAAGAAGTGTTCTAAAATTGTTGTAAATGATACTGCAGGAACAAAAATAATAAGAATAATGTTACCGGGAATGAGACTGAGTCGCGGACGATGTCGCTCTCTTTAGAACATTCACGGTACTGCCTCTGATTTGTGCAAGCAGATCGAACCACAACCGGACGTACCTCGGGATAAAACAGTCTCTTGAAATAAAAATATACCGATGGATTTGCATAGAACCACCGGACAAACTAAACACCAAAACTACAAGAAAACTGCTCGATATGTTTTAGGAGGAAGAAGATTAGGAAATATGTTTTCTATATTTTAAAAACGGTGAGCAAAATCTCTTTTTATAGCCACAGCAGTAGCATAACGGTAGCCAAAAATCAGCCAAAACGGTTACCAAAAATCCAGGAAAAGCAGTAACAAAGTATTTTGAATTAAAATAAAAAACGGTAATGTTGAATGAGAATTGGAATAAAACGGTTATGAAGGGAATCAGTCAAAAACATTTAGCGAAAATCAAGGCACTAATTACGTAATTAAGCTTTATTCAAAACTGTGCAAAAATTAAGTTTGTTTAATAAACCCGACCCGACCCGACCCAGCTCGGCCCGGCTCGGCGTGCGTAAGATAGGTTGGCTTGGAAGGTAAGTCTTCTCTCTCCACAAAATATGGGTAGCCCTTGGGCCACACCCAAGTACTCCACTCTATACATTATAAAGGAGGAAAAACTCTCATTTTCCACCAATGTGGACTTTGTGATTTTCACAAAATTCACACCCATACACACTCTGTTCCAACATACACAAAATAAAGCCTCACTCAACTATTGGTGCAATGGCCTTCACTTTCACATATTTTGGTCCTTCACCCAAAATATCTCGTCCCTCTCAATTTGTGTTTCTCTCACTATTTTCCTTCCATTTTCTTTCTCTTTCCTCAACTTCTTTTTTCTATAAATTCAACTAGTATTTAGCCCCTGCGATGCACAGAATAATCATTTTCTCTAAAAATATGTATTTAGATTTTTTTTAATCAATTTTTTTTTTTTTGGAAAGAAAATCAAAAACATTTGTAGATACAAATCACACTTTTTGGTAAATTAAAATGTAATACTACTTGCGTAAATGCAAAGCAATATATTCTTAGCAGGAAAAGAAATACATCATATGATATGAAACATTAAGTAATACAAATTACATCAAGCAAAAAAAAAAAGATTACCCCACCAATAAATAAAATTTTGTTTTGCCAATTTATTTCAAATTTTAGCAAAAATAATGTTAAAAAACACACAAAAAAATCGACACGTGTGGGACATAGAGGAAAACCAAGAGGTGAAGAGACAAAAATGAAAATTGGTCATTTTTTTAGGGGAATGAAAACGTTTGGGAGGTTTTTTTTTTGGGTTTTTTAAATTAAAATTTTAAATTGCAAAAACAGAATAGATTTGACCAACTTCTATATATATGAAGTAGTATTTAGGAGTCTGGCTATATACGAAGTAGGATTTAGGAATTTTCCAAAAAAAGAAAATAATGCACATGATTGATTTTGCAAAAATAATATTCACTGATTTTAAAGACCCAACAAATATTCAATTTTTATAAAACAATAACATTATTTAGTCATAAATGTTGAATACTCCATACAATAATTTAATTTATTACAATATTATAATTGAAATTAAAATTGTAAAATTGCAAATTGATAAAAAAAAAAAAGGTGGGAGTTAAACATAGAGGAAACAAACCTTTCTATGACAAATTTGATGAAAGTATGAAACTGATCAATGCAAAATTTTGGCCAAATTGTCTTACAAACTTATGAAATCGACTCAATTGCGATGTAAGGTTGTATTATTCAAATTAGAGAAATACTTCGTAGGAAGGAAGGAAATCAACTCAATTGCGATGTAAGGTCGTATAATTCAAATTAGAAAAATAGAAAGGAAAATAAATTTTAGACATGAAAATAAAATGGAGAAAAGGAAGAGAATTTCTAATTTATATATAATGATTATCATTTGGGATGAGAGTTGGAAACTGAAGGTTTCCGTAACTCTTATTGGAGGCTATTCAGAATCATAATAAGCATTGAAAGAGTACATTTATCCAAGGAAATGGGAAACTATATGATGAAAAGGCATGAATGAAAAGGTTTCATTTAAAGTAATAAAAAAATATAAAAATATGATGGATATTAGAGAAATGCCACGTGGCACTTTGTATGACTTACAAAAGTTCTTGTTTTAAAATACTAGAGTGTACCCGTGCAAAATACACGGGATAAATATTTTACAAAATGATATTAAAAATAAATCTAATAACAAAAATTGTTTTTCAAATACGGGAAGTTGATAAGCGTTACTCCGTCTGTGTTATAGGAGTGACTTTGTTCTTTTGCAACCAGCCATACTGATGCCTTGTCACACGAAAAAGGTTTTTTTTTTGTGTTGATAATAAGGTAGTTTACTGAACGATTGTTTGATATATTAGTCAATGTTATAAACGTTACTTTGTTCTTTTGCAAGTAGTCACACATTGTTGCTAGTCGCATAGAAAACATGATGTATACATTTTATTTTTCACAAAGTTTCATATGTGGTTGGCCACATCGTGTGGCCGGGTTATTTGTTTAGGGGTTACTCAGTTGGTCAGGGGTTACTTGATCTGTCAAAGGTTACTCGACCAAGAGTTACTCGGTTAGGGTTACTCGGTTAGTCAAGAGTTAATCGGTCAGGAGATACTCAGTTGATTAAGGGTTACTTGGTCGACAGGGATTAATCAGTCAAAAGTTACTCCGACATAGTGTTATTTTTGTTTTAATACTTATTAGATTAATAAAAAGGTGGTTATTGAGTGATTTTTAAAAATATAAAAGAAAAACAATTGTGATTGAAAATAGTGGACCTTATGGTGGTTATATTTTATTTTTTAAAAAAAATTGAAGTACACATAATTTAAAGATTGATTTCAAAATTCCTCAAAAAAAAAAATATTAAGAAATGATTTTCAAGTGTTGTGCGGAAAAGTTAGGAAAAAAATGTGCAATAATAATATAGATTCCTTGTATTATTGGGGTTTCTAAAAAGAATTTTTTGGATGATATAATAAAGGAAAATGCTATATGTAACCCTAAGGGCTATGTATAAGAAGCTAAAAGAAAAAAGTATTATTAAATAGGTAATTTTTTGTGTTTTTTATTTTATTTTATTTTATTTTATTTTTGTAATATTAATAAAAATGGATAGTATGTGTGTTGTTAAGAAAAAAATAACAAAAAATAGAAGTGGAAGTTATTTGGAGGATTATTTTTGTTTTTTTTTTTTTAAAAAAAAAGAAGATGGAAGTTATTTGGAGGATAGTGTGAGGAGAAAAAAAAAGGGAGTGCATGAGAATTGAGGATTGAGGTTTTGGAGAACCTCATTAACTTACTCTACAATTATATTATAGACTAGATGGAAGCCCGTGCGATGCACGATTTTTTCATCTAAGATTTCTAATTATTTGATTTATTGTATTTAATAATTTCAGACAAAATTAAAAAAAATTTAATATATTTTTTTTACTATAATTTATAATGAATTTATTAAATATAAATAAATTGTAAATATGATTTTTTTCGTTATATAAAATCTTTAATGTGAAATGATAAATTTTTAATAATTTAAATCCTAAATCATTATTCATTGTTTTACCATATCTTTTATTTCGATAGAATCACCAACCTTGTCCACAACCAACCTACTACATCAATGGATAAATTGAACCGTGAAATGTTAGCCAAACTGTAATAATTATAAATTAAATCTTTACATTTATATGAAATAAATTAATATATTTACCAATAAATGAAAAATTGTTGCAATATAAAATCAAATCTATGCATTGAAATTTTTTTCATCATCTCCAAAAATGACCAAAGTCATCCATATATTAAGTATACAACATCTAACCTTATGTCATTACATAAACAAATAATCGTTAAGTAAATAAATACAATGTAACTAATAATTACAAATATAAATTTAAACATAAGATTTTAAAAATTACCCGGACATTGATGATCTTAAACTAACACAAAATTCGCTTGATGGGGTTTTGTATTGATACGAAATTTTATTTGTGTCGTATGATGTGTTAGATCTGCATGTAAAAAAACATTTAGTAAATAAAACATAAACATATAATCGTTGAGTATCCCAAATTAATACAATGTAAGTAATAATTAGAAATACTAATTTAAACATAAGATTTTAAAAATTAAGCTAAAAATTACCTGACCATTGATGACCAAAAATTAACACAAAATTACTAACACAAAATTCGCTTGATGGGGTTTTTTATTAATACGAAATTTGTTTGTGTCGTATGATGTGTCAATTTATAGTGGTAGGTATCACAAATTTTAATTTAATTATAGTTAACGAACAATTTGTATTTCTTATCATAAATACTATCAAAATTTATCCTATAATGATAGGTATCAAACTTTATTATAAGCGTTTATCATTTAAATATTTTTTAGTATATTTTTTTGGGATTTCTTATAGTCATAGTATTGAATTAATAAATTTATTTTTTCCTATATTTTTACTTTGTTTTTTTTTCATTAAAATAATTTAATTCGTAGATTATAATCTACGTGGCATTAAAATTTTAGATATATAAAAAATTTTAGATTATCTAGGTGGCGACATAATTTTTTAATTCAAAAATAAAATACAAATCTTTCTTTTTGTTGGTCGAAATAAGTATATTTTTTACGTGGTGCTCCAAATGCTCTCCAAAAATGCCTACTTTATATATATATATATATATATATATATATATATATATATATATATATATATATATATATATATATATATATATTAGATTAGTATAGATATCATTGATGTGTGCGCTTTCTTCAAACCTCTAATGCAATAGAAGTTAGGGTTTCCTCCATTAATAAACCTTATAAAAAGCTTCGTGTACATAAACGGTTGAATCTTTGTCTGAGATGAAATCCTTTGGCACTACTACTTCGTGTACGCTTCGAGTTGAATTTCGTCACTTTGTGCTTGGTAATTAAATTATGAGTTTTGGCAACTATGATGACCAACTGCAAATTTTGTTTTATTTAATTAAAAGACTAATAAAAAAAATTACTTGTCTAAACTCTTTGTTTTGGTAATTTATGATGAAATCCTTGGACCATAGAAATAAATCTTGTTTCCAAATATTATTTTTTGTTTTTCTTACTTTTTACTATGTTGGATTTGGATGATATTAGTAACTATTTTTGAATGATATTCTTTAAGTGTTTAGGCTGTATGATATGATTAACTGGTTAGATATATGATATCATTCATTATTTAGATGATATCTTTCGGTGTTTGGATGATATGATTAATTGTTTGGATGGTATCTTTTAGTGGTTGGATGATATCATACATTGTTTGGATGATATGATTAATTATTTGGATGATATCTTTAACTGCCTAGGCTAGATGACATGATTGATTGGTTGAATGATATGGTTAATTGTTTGTATGATATCTAAGACTACTTAGATGATATTATTAATTGTTTGGATAATATCAGTAACTACTTGGATGATGTGGAGGATATGATTAATTGGTTGGATAATATTGGTAATATTATACTTAATTTAACAGTTTTAAAGGTTGAGCTTTCCTTATTTTGTGTTGGTCTCACGAAGTTATTAGTGAGGCAAGTCTCATCCAATAGCTTCTCAAATAATATATCTCTAATTTGGTTTTGCAAGATTTTAAAGATGTCCTTTGACTTTTGATTTTTTAAATTATGTATTAACATAATTTTATTAAAAAAGATATTATAAAACTATAAATTTAGACAATTGTAAACTTTATTTTTTTATACAAAATATATATATTAATGAGAATTTTAAGTCTAAGTGATAATAGTTTGATCATTCAAAACAGGAACATCATTTTGAAACACCGAAAGTTCTTAGATTAAGCTACTAAGTTTTCACACCTTATATAGGCAACACGCAATAGGTATTTAAATCTAGATAGCTTAAGGTCTAGGTCTGGTTTAACTCTTTTTAGTTTGAACTTTTTTTTTTTTTTTTTGTGTAATTCGATCCCTGATTTGGAGTTACCTGCATTGATCTGGTTTGGCCTTCATTTTTATTTAATATAATTTAGTGTGGTTTGATTCTAATAAGATTGAGTAATGTTGCCTATAATATCCTACATACCTTATACCCCATTTTGTCTAAAACCCTATCTCAGCTACATGGCCTCACAATTATCTTTTTGGTTATTTTGCATACTCAAACAACTTTAAATAATCAACTGTTTATTAAACACTTTTATACAATCAGTTAGTAAATTATAAAACAAAAATCAAATAGTAAGATTAATAAGTTAATACAAGCATACAATCAATTAACCAAAATCAGCTAACACGCTACATGCAAAATCAACTTAGGCTTTCATCCTTTCACCAAACATGGCGGCCTATATATGTTTATGAGGGTATTGTAACATAACCGCGTACAGAGTAGATTTTAATTAAGCAAATAAAGTCAATATATACGGAGTAAAAGAAAAAAAGTTAATAGTTCAATTTGATACTTCTCTTTTTTTACTTGTTCCTTAGCTTATTGATTTGATGCATATGTCTAAAAATAATACGGAGTAGATGATGTGATGAATAGTACAATAAAAAAAATAAAAAAATAAAGTTCTATAATATTTTTCACGTGCTTAGTGAATGTATGGTCATTGTAAGAAAGTGAATGTATGGTCGTTGTGTGACAGGTACAATATATGTTCACGAAACAAACAAAATATGATGAATGCACATACTCTCAAGTAAGAAAATTTGTGAACTAAATTTTCTAATCCTGATTACAACAAATTTAGGTGTTATTAATTAATTCTGATGTTGTCACCAAATATGGCCGGTTAGGGTTGTACATGACATTATGAAAGGGAATTCACTTACAATTTTATCAGATATAGGAAGTTTTCATTTCAAAATTATATACAATGTTATGGTAAAAAGAAATTAAAGGTAGTCCATTGACCTTATAAAATATTTTAACTATCTTTTTTTTTAATCAATACTTCGTATAAAATACTTATTTTGTTTGATAATAGTATATAACACCGACTTGAACAAATAAAAATAAATGGTTGGTACATATAATTAAATGAGGTTTTCTCTGATTCCAAATACCACTATTATTATGCGTGGTTCTTAAGCGGACTAAGTGAAACCTTACTAAAATACACACATGCATTATTACAATGGATGGTTCACTTATAAGTTATGACCCAATAATATTTAAAGCAAATGCGTGACCCCATTACATTTTACTATTCCTATTATATTGATCATCAAAGTACAGTAAAATATGTGTGGTCGTCTATAATTCATTCAGATTTTCTCAGGAGTTTTCGGCGCTATTAGGTAAAGGTAGATTAGTTCTCTATTCTCACTTGATCTCTTAGTGTGATACGAAGTACAATACTTCAATTCAAGTAGGTATTGATAAATTGAAAACTTTTAGCGAATTGGAAAAAGAAAGGGATGGAAGATGAAAAGAAGGTGGTATTCCTTGGTTTTTTTGCAAGCCCTTACGCTAGATGGGTGAAGATTGCCCTTAAAATCAAGGGCATAACCTATGAATATGTTGAAGAGAACTTGAAAAAGAAGAGCCAAATGCTACTTCAGTACAATCCTATACACAAGAAAGTTCCCGTACTTATTCATAAAGGGAACCCTGTTTCCGAGTCATTGGTGATCCTACAATACATTGATGAAACATGGAAAAATTCTCCTCATCTCTTGCCATCCGATCCCTATTCAAGGTCTGTGGTGCAGTTTTGGGCAGATTATATGGTTAATCAGGTACGTACTTCATAATTTCACATTATTTGAATTTTGGTGTAAACTTTACCTATGTTTTTGTTATATCGGAAATTTCACCATATACCACTGAGTTTAAGCATAATTCACCGTATACCACCAAAAACTTTCTAATACACCATATACCACTCAGTTATTGTATATTAACACAAAATGCCCTTTTTGCTAACTGCCGTGAGTCTGCCGTTTGGGGGACTTTACCATTATGCCCTTATACATCTAACTGGCGCCATTGATAGGGTTGACTCCATTGACCCCCCATTTCCCCTTTCCATTGAAGCTTCTCTCTGTTCTTCTCCATTAAAATCGAACCCCAAAATCAATCAAAAAGCTTCAAACTTTCATCGATCCCCCTGGCGGCAACAATTGCGATCCCAGCCACTTCCTAGATGGCTGGCGACTGCCCTCCCCTGGCCCCTTCCCCCGCCGGCGACATTCTCGACCCCTTCCCCCTGCGCCGGCGACCATCCCACTCCTACTCCCCTTCCCCGAAAATCATCCCCCACCTGTAACCCAATTCCCGATTTCCTCGCCGGACTCCCCTTCCCCGATTCCCGATCTCTCTAACCCTAAAAAAATCCTCAATTTTCCTCTTGCAAATCCCAATTGGAATATCGACGGCAAAGAAACCACCCATCAAATCTTGACGAAGAGAGAGAAGGTCGAATTAGAAGCGAATTTGTTCGAAAAAAATGCTGATAAGTCGAATGCTGATAAGTTGAATTGATGTTGTTGTATGGTTGCAGATTTTGAGTGTTGTCGGTTGGGAGAGGGAGGCCGACGCGCTGGCAAGAGAAAGGCTGGGCGCCGGCGTGGGTGGGGGCGGGATAGGGCGGTGGCTGGGGGTTCTAGTCATATTTCGTGCAAGCAGGGGATGTTAGGATAGGGTGGTGGTTGGCTGGGAGACATTGGTGGTTTGGGAGGAGGACGGGAAGGGGAGATGGCAGGGGTAGGGGGAGCTCTGGAAGGCCGGCGAGGGAGGAGGCTAGGCAAGGCCGCCGGCGAGGGAGGAGGCTGGGCAAGGCCGCCGGCAGAGAGGGGGAGCTAGGCTGGTGGGGGAAGGGGGTGTCGGGGTTGGTGGAGTGAGGAGGTGGTGGCTGTTTTTTTTTTTAATTCTTTATTTAACTAATTAATTTGATAATATTAATAAGAGCCAATATGTGACAGCCACATGGTATAATTAACCTTAATTACTAACGGCGTTAACGACAGACTAACGACAGTTAACAAAAAGGGCATTCTGTGTTAATATACAATAACTGAGTGGTATATGGTGTATTAGAAAGTTTTTGGTGGTATACGGTGAATTATGCTTAAACTCAGTGGTATATGGTGGAATTTCCGTTGTTATATATTGTTGAAGCAAATTAAAGATGTAGAGATTGATAAAATAATTAAAAGATAGATAATGGCAAGACATGTAGTAAAATGGACCCACATTTAACGTGGGAAAAATTATAAAAAAAAAAAAAACTCACGACGACGAGCACCTAAAATTATCCACTAAAGGAATAGGAGAGTACAAGAACCCTTGAAAGGGTGAGTATTACAAGAAACTCTCACTATAGGAACTCACAAAAGAGTAGTGCAAAATAAGGATTAGTGGATTAGGGAGATCGTGTATATGTAGAAACTCCGATCATGATATCTTAGAGAGCGTACATTTGTAGGTAAATTCTCTCTAAGCATAAATAATGTATGGAAGGACACCCAATCACTCATAGAGTGGATAATATGTATCGAAGTATTGGAAGATAATGTAGGTGGATCCATGCTCCCAAATGACGCCCAACACCTTATAATTATAGGTGATGTATGGAGGTGGAAGAAGTGTGTGGAATCTTCTATACACATTTTCTTAAATTCTCCACATAAATTTAGAATATTCATGATCTTCAACATTTTTAGATTCTTCCACAATTCTCCATCAAAATCTCAATGTAGTGAAATTTTCTAGAAACGTTGAGATGTAATAAATTGGGCTTATAGAATTTGTGCCACAATAACCCAACATATATAGTTTCATTACCACTCAATATCACTTTTATCTTTTTTGTTTGTTGTGATATGCACGTGAATATACATTCAAAAGGTTACGTTCATTTGGTTTATGAAACCTTACAAACTTTTAATAGTAAATTAAATTTAGCAATCTGGAAAAACAAAAAAAAAAATGCAACCACCATGTTTTTTTGGATAATTGGTATATATTCCGTATAATGGTTAATTGTTGTTACAAACATGTAGTCAGCTGCGGCAAGGCAATCGGTAATCAAAACAAGAACGGTATGTTTGGATTGGGAGAGATGTATTACTAGGGTAATAAAAGTCAAACTAAGCAAAATGAAAGTGAATATAGGGAAGGAGGAGATAGTGATGGTGTAATTGTAAGGAAACTTATATAGTGATGGTGTAGTATGAGGTGAAGAAAGAGGAACTAATACCCTCATTTTGGGGGTAATAGGCACTAGGGGAAGGGTAGATAACTATTACTCTCATTATGAGGATAATAATTCCTCCATCTCTCTCTTTTCCTTATGGCACAACTACTTTTTTTTCATTTGTAAACACCTTGTCTCCAACAACAACCCCTCTAATTACTTATGTTTTTTCAAGTTTGATTTTTATTACCCCCTTAATACATTACCTCCAATCCAAGCATGCCCTAATTATAATTGATTACAAGCAATAACTCCTAAGCTAGTAGGTACTAATAATCAATCAATTTCTTGTAATTGATACTACGTTACTAAAAAAAAATGCATGACGCATTTTGACTTTATTTTTACTACTCATATATTAACTTTGATCATATATCTCTGAAACATTACCATGTAAGATGTGTCACTTGAAGTTATTTTTGTGTTATGAATTGGGTGCACTTGCTAGCAATTTGAGCTAATTATTTTATATACCTAACTATTACATGCATGTAAAACGTACAACAGCTTGACATGTCTTTGAAGAAGGTTATAGCAAGTAGTCAAGGGATTGAAGAAGAAAAGAGCATAAGAGAAGTCCAAATGAAGTTTAATATTCTAGAGGAAAACATGAAGGTTATATTTCCATATGATGCACCTTCTTGTAATGAAGATATGGGGATGCTAGACATGTTGTTATGCGCTTTCCCAAGCATTATCAAAGGCATAGAAGATGCCTTCAATTTGAAGTTAATGGAACCACAAAAATATCCATTGACAACCTCAAGAATGGCATCTCTTTGGGGCCTCAATGTGGTAAGAGACACTGCCCCACCTCATGAGAGGTTGGTCAAATTTTACCGAGCTTATAGGAACTTGTGTTCCAATTTCTAAGTGCAATCTTTTTTTTTTTTTTTTTTAAGGGAAATCTAAGTGCAATTCCTCATTGCATGGTGTATTGTGTATTTGTGAGTAATAACAATAGACTACTGTGTCCTTAATTATTGTGGTCGCGGTAAGTTAATTAATAAGGCTTGTACTAAAAGTCAGTCTCGATCACAATAACTCTTTGTGATTACTGTGTACTATAAACTAATCTCACAATAACTCGTTGTAAGATCAATCGTATGTACTCCCTCCGTTTTTAAAAGTTCGACTCACTTTGTATTTGCGCGTTCTCCAATGAATATCTTTGACTATGAATATTTTCGACTATGTATAAGTGAAAATTATAAAAAGTTGATATTTGAAAATTTTATAATAAAGGGAATCTAATAAGATTCCTCATATTAATTTATTTCTATGTATAAATCATAATATGTGGTCAAACTTATTTTATTTTAACCAGATGAATAATAAGTGAGTCAAACTTTCAGAAACGGAAGTGGTATGAATTATTTCAAATTCAAAGGTAATTGTTTTATCAGTATCCCCTTTCGTTTTTAATAATAAGTGCTTCATTGACACTTTTTGCGCTATTTGATTGACCTAGTTTGACTAATGTTTGTTATTTATACTACCTCCGTTTCATATTATTTGTAACGATTCAACATTTCTACTCACACTTATGTCAAATAGTTGCAAATAATATGAAATGAAGGTAGTATATCAGATAAAAATATAGTTTTGTGAATACTTGTTGAAATCATTACAATAAATGAATAGATTATTAATTTTCAATTGTTATGATTTATAGTTTTTGATAATTAATAAAGATACAATTGGTCAAATATTTTCACCGGCATATGCGTCCAAATAAATTGAGCATTTATTTTAAAACGAAGGGAGTACAAATTAAGTAAAATTTTGATTTCTATTGATACGTCTTTGGTGTTATTGATTTCTATTGGTCAAATATTGATATGTCTTTGGTTGTTATTGATTTCTATTGTAGATGTCGTATGACTTCTAATTAATGAATTAACTTTTCCCCAAAAAATTAAGTAAAATTTTGGAGTCTGATATATTAAGTAAAAGTTTGAAAAAACCTCATTTATTGATTTTGCCAATAAAAGTTGGATAATGCTTGCTTGATTATATTTGATTTCATACTCCATTAATTGAGTACTTAAATAATTAATGGAATAATAATAATTTTCGTGTATATTTGGGTAATAATAATATTAGCGTACATCGAGCAGGTTCCAAGTAATTGATATTATCATACACCTGTCAATAATATAATATCTAGTAAAACCTCCTAACAATGTGTGTATACATTTATATGTCATGTCCAATCAATCAATCTTATTAACAAGAATTATTGATCATATTGCAAGATTAACAATAAAAACGCTATTAATTAGAGAAATCAATTAATAATCAATATATATATATAACATCAATCAAAATTCATCGTATAAACATGGATTCCCAAATCCTAGAAATAAACTTCTCAAACATGAAATAAATTATTAAACCTAAACCTAATTTAAGAAAGAAACCATAATTGAAAGCAATAAATAAAAGAAACGGTAATAAAAATACCTCAATGAATTGAAATAATAAACTCAAGAATCATCCATGAAAGAATCCATGGACATATCAAGAGAAACTATGGTTCGAGAGAAAAACTAAAACGAACGTTGTATGAAAGTAATAAAAGGCATTCGGAAAATAATAATCCCTTAAAATATTTCAATTCATATTATCTTAAAAATAATCTAAAGATGAATAATTAATTAAATAAATAAAGAAACGACAAATGAATAAATAAATAAATAGATAAATAAATAAATAAATAAAAATAAGAATAGTCGTTTGATGATTGGTTGATTAAAGGTGACAAGTAAAATCGTAGTAGTCGACGAAGCTTGCGATGGTGAGAAGACCAGATCCATAACGAGCTTCTTGCACGCCCAAATCAGCGGCTCCTTTGCGGGCTACTATGTCAAGCTGTGGGCGCTGGTCCATAGGGTCGTCTTTTAGGAGCTTTATCTCGAGTTCTAGGAAGCTATCGAGAAATGCAATCTAACATTACAAAGCACTTCAAGTCTAGTTTCCAACCTATAACTTGAATCGCTTTAATCCAATCTGTAGAATTCAATTAATTTATGATCAAAGAGTGCATAAGGGTTCGTTTTGACACATGGTTCACCAATGTCGTCGCGTTTTGCTACGTTTCCAACTCAAATTCAATTCTGAAAGACACATAGTGACCCTTGTGGGTGCCACCTTCATTTATATCATGCATAAAATTCTCAACATCAACACTCACGAACATAAACTCTTCGATCAACAAACTTGATCCGTAGACTCTATGTCAAAATACTGGCTAGATCAACTTTAAACACTTCGAATCATTCAAATGATTATGAAATCACCTTAAACTAACATTAAGAAAAACTCAAACAGAGCATAATAGAGCGATATATGATAACTATGACCCTAAAAATGACCAAAAAGATCATAGACTAAGAACGAACAAGCCGTAAAACTAGCATAAACATGCTATAATGGTCATCATTTTTTAGTCAATTTAGGCTAACTTTAATTACCATACTTTGGGGTAACTTAAACTAATATGATTTTAATGTAAATATGCCATGAGATAAGTTATATAATAAGGGTGTAAATAGGTCATTTGATAAGTTAGTTATACATGTATAATGGTCATATAATTACCTTCATATAATCTAATATTTGGTTTCTAGTCCTTTAAAGAGAGTAACTTTATTAGATGATGTCTCCGAAGAGACAAAGAAAGTAGCTTTATCAATATATAAGATGTAGGTAACTTTAAGTTTATTCATAACATAAGTAATCTATTGATCACTTTAGGGTAATCCTTCAACAGATATAGAATATTTATGTACACCACTACACCCAATTTATTAATTGTTTGTGATTTATAATAGATTACTTCATCTGATAATTTTATTTTTTGTCTTACGATTTTTATAAAATGAGGTTAAAGAGTTGTCATATCTGAAATCCAGATTGTATTAGAAAACTTTAGATCAAAATTATATCCGATTTACTAACATAACCTAATTAGTATTCCCTCTATTCATGACTATATATATCAAAATCTGATCAATAAGAATTTAAGAAACATTGGAGTGTGCAATTAGAGAATATATGAATATGGGAAAATGATTTTGACACACCTTTTATGTGAGAGCACAGTTTTTTATGCTCTCTCACATAGGGGTAGGGGTGTGCAAAAAAGGACCGAGACCGGAAACCGGATCGGGACCGGACCGGAATTGGACCGGACCGGATCGTTGGATTCCGGGTCGGTCTTCGGTCCTCACAAATTGGTGATTGCAAGTATCCGGTTCGGTTAAAAACCGGAATATTCCGGTCCGGATCGGAAAATGTATTTTTTATTTTTCAGGTGAAAATTTTAAATTTTATGTTTAAATTTCTAAAAAAATTAGGTACAAAACTTGTAATTTATATATTCTAGGTGCAAAATAAAAAAGCACGCAAACAAATAAATAATACGTTAAAAAAATAATATATATATATATATAACCTTAAGCTGAAAATTAAATACATGACATCTTAACCGTAGATTGTTGATCCATCAAATCTTACGGTCGAGATTTTTTCCCCCAATTTTCATGCAAAATGTCTACAATTTCTCTCTCCTCCTTCATTTGCACGTTATTTTCTTCCTCCTCTACCTTCTCTCTCCTACTTTATCTCTCCTAATTTCTGCCAATTTCATGCTACTTCTTCAAATCCAGCTTCAATTACTTTGATTTTCAGCAATTTCTTAGCTCTACGATCTACTATCAATTGAGTTATCCGTATTAATTTGTTTTTTTTTTTTTTTGAGTAATTTCGCTATTTTTGCTTGATTATGCTTTCTAAAATTTTGTGATTTGATTTTTGCGATTTGATTTATGTTGTTTTCGGATTTGATTTCATGAAATTCAATGTAAATTGTTTATAAACTTGAATAAAAACAAGTCAAATTGAGCGATTTGAGTATAAATTTGGCAAATATAAAACCTAGATTGATCAAGAACAAATCAAAGAAAAATATCCTTCAAATTCACGCTCGATTCTCCGACCTCAATTGCCCGAAATAATTTCCGATGAAGTCTTCATCGCAATGCTTGAAGGTCTTTATCTCAATCTTCCTCTCTCTAATAACTTATTTCAAATAATATTCTTGAGATTTTTTGTAATAGATATTTTGCTGAATTTTTTTTATTAGAATGTTTATTAATATCAATGAAGCACTAGAATTGTATATATGAATCGTGTAAGCCACTTGATTGATTCAATTAGAAGCTTATTTTTAGGTTTTTGTTGATATTTTGTGCTAAATTTTGAACATTAGTTGATGTTGATTGTTATGTTCGATTTGTGTAAGTAGCTAGATTAATAATCAGGTGAGAGCACTAGAACTGAAGTACCCTGTGATGCTTGATAGATTTCTGCTTGAAGTGAATGAATAGGTTTATGATTGTTTTTGCTGGTCAAATATTCAGGTGAGAGCACTGCATTACTTGCATTCCAACCGAATTATTCACAGGGACATGAAGCCGCAAAATATTCTTTTTGTATGATATTTACTTTTGGCTCTTTGGCTATCCATAATTTCCACCCTCATTTTCTTTTGGTAATAGTTATATTTATTGTTGAAGAATCGTTATTTTCTGAGCTTTTCATAGTTTATATATATTTTCATAGTCTAATGGATATGACTATAACTCCATAGTTGTCCAATTTGGAGACAAAGTTACTATTTGCTCATAATGTACTTGTTTGGAATGTCTCAGTAATTTTTTGTGCCTTTTATTGTCATTGCATTTCATGTTAAAGGTCAATTGAAAACAATTCATAATTTTATTAGCTGTAAGCATAGGGGTAAGGCTTCAGACATCTAGTCCCTTTACCTTGCTGGGGGTGATCACCTTTGTTTAGGCGATTGGGTAACATTTGATGTTCAGTAATGATTGTATTGCCAATTTCCTTTATGAACTTTGCATTATCTTATATTTTTTCATCTTTACTCCAGCTTTGTGATTTTGGATTTGCTCGTGTCATGTCAATGAACACTGTTGTACTTCGCTCCATCAAAGGTCAGCTTTGTGATTTGTTTGCTTTGCTAGTAATCTAATTTCCAAGTTCATTATGGTTCATGCAAATACTTTTTTCTTGTATTTCTGTGGACTTAATTTCTGTTTATGCTCTTCAGATGTTTTTCTCTTACATTGTCAAAACCCTTATTAACTCTCCATCAGGTCCAAAGAATGCAAAAGGAAAAGGAGTTATAGAAGTTGGTCTTTTATTCACAAATTATTTTATTGTTAACACTTTTGCTCACTTTATGCATCTGACTGTTTCAGGTACTCCATTGTACATGGCTCCTGAGCTTGTTCGCGAACAGCCATATTATCACACAGCTGACTTGTTGTCAAAATTGATATAATTACCTTATATTTATATATAGTGGCCTTCGTTATTTTTATATATAGTGGCTTTTGTATAAATGTGGTCAAAATTGTTATAGTTACCTTATTTTTATATATAGTGACCTTTATGTAAATGTGGTCAAAATTGATATAATTACCCTATTTTTGTATATAGTGACATCTAAGTAAATATTGTAAAAATTGATATAGTTACCTTATTTCTATATATAGTGACCTCGGTGTAAATGTCATCAAATTTAATATAATTTGATATAATTACCTTATTTTTGTATATAATGACCTCTGGGTTGTTTCACACCATCAGATTATCTAGTGAACTTTCAATGGCTAAGATTGCTTGTTTTTAGTTTTCACCATTCCGGTCCAAAACCGGACCGGACCGGAATAAACAGGTCTAGACCGAAACCCTAACCAGTTGATTACGGTCCGATCTCCGGTCCGCAAAAACAGGTGATTCCGGGTTCCGGTCCCGGTCCGATTTTGGACCGATGCACTGCCCTACATTAGGGTGTGCCAAAATTCATTAATGGTGTGCTAAAATCAATTTCCATGAATGTATCTAACAACCGTTCACCATAATAACCAATCATTCATTAAGCATATTTAAAATAATTATTGCTCATCCAATCAACTATAAGTAGTGAATTAAATTCTTTATAATGACTATATATACAGACCTTTTAAGGTATCAACCGTATCATTAATACAAAAGCTAATTAAGCAGCTAACAACTTGACATGTACGTAACGTACCATTACATAGTCTATTTGGCCCTAAGTCATAATAATGCTCTTGTTAAAGATTTGATTCTGAAGCACTAGTTCGTTTGTTAGGAGAGGAAGAAGCTCCTAACTCCCCTTATATTCACATAATACGACAGTGCAAGGCACTTATTTTGGGTTGAGATTGGGAAGTGAACATAGGGAAGCCAACAAAGCGGCTGACTGACTTGCGAACTATAGGGCGCTTTCTTACCAGAAGTTGGTGTTGTTAGAGGCAGTCCCGAAGGACCTTCGTGATATTTTATTGGAGGATATAAGTGATGTTGTGTGGGCTCGTAAAGTACCAGTTGCTTCTTGAGGTGGGCTGGAGCTTTGGAGTGCTGCTGGGGTTTCTTCTTAGTTGTCCTTGCTGTTTTGTTTTTGTTTTGTAATCTGCTTTTTATTGGGTGTTGATAAACGTCGCTCGCAAATTACATAGCGGCGCTCGCATTTTTTGCTTGAATTTTCTAATTTGCCCCTCGTATATAAATATTCGCGAAACTAACTTACGAAACTTACAAGTCATTTCACTACCAACATTCTCTCTCTCTAAAATTTTCTCACTCTAAAAAAAATCAGAAATTAAAAAAAAAAAATTAGAAATTTTTTTTTAAAAAAAAATCCCAACATTTGAAAATCACCCAAACACCAACGAACACCACCCATCCAAGGTTGAATTCGGCTATGGCGGACCGGCAACGCATAAGGTTGATATACGTTGGTCGTGGGGGCGGCGTCAGTGGCGGCGAGCAAGTATGGTTGTGGTTTAATTTTTTTTTTCAATTTGAAAAAAAAAAAAAAAATTTGTGGAGACTTGTGCCTGAAAAATCCGGAAGTCTGGGTTTCCGACTTTTTTTTTTATTTTTTTTTGTGTGTCGTGTTTATTTTTTTTCTTTGTTTGTCGTGATTTTTTTTTTGAGTAATATAATTTTTTTTATTGTTATTGTTATGTATTATTGTTATGTATATGCTTTTTATTAATTTTGGAATTTTTTTTTCCTCGTGATTATTGATATGTAATTTTTTTTTATTGGTATTGTTTGTATAATTGTTATTTATTATGTTTTTTATTAATTTTGGATTTTTTTTTCCTCGTGATTATTGGTATGTATTTTTTTTTTACTAATATAATTTTAATTTTTTTAGTGTTATTGTTATGTATTGTTGTTATGTAATTTTTTCGTGATTAAAATTTTATAAAAAAATTGATTGAAATTATTATTGTTATTGTTATTACCATTGTTATTATTGTTGTTGTTGTTGTTGTGTTGTAATGTTGCCGATTTTGTGGTTTATTATTGTTTTGATTTGGTTTATTATTGTTTTCAAATTATTAGTAGTTATTATTGATCCCTGGTAATGTTGTTATTATTGTTTATTTGATTTGGTTTATTATTGTTTTCAAATTATTAGTAGTTATTATTGATCCCTGGTAATGTTGTTATTATTGTTTATTTGATTTGGATTATTATTGTTTTGAAATTATTTTTTGAATTTGAATATTAGTTGTTCAACTTTAATATCATAGTTATATTTGTAATTATTACTGATATTTGATTTTGTATTTATTTAATGTAGATTGAGGGTTCGGGTCCTCGTCATGAAGTATCAAGACGTTTGAATGCGTCTATTAGGAGGGAGTCTGGTCGTTCGGTAAATACGGGGGCACCGTATCATCATGAGCAGCAATATGGGTCTGCAGGTACTTCGTCGGGGGAGCATCAATCGCAAGGGAGCCCCCCATGTACTCGTCGGGCCAAGTGCCGACATCTGACGAGGAGGACGATGAGCGGGCAAGTCAGGCTGATCGAGATGAAGAGTACGACCCAGTTGATTATCATACAGTGCATAGGGGTCAACAAGGGAGATTTGTGAGTAGCAGTCAAGCGAGTCAGCCTTCCACCAGCTCAGCAGAGACATGGGTAGTGCAGCAGCTGATGCCAGGTGGTCCTAAGGATGGTACTGTTATCCCCAGTTTTGGTGGTCACGTGGCTGCATATATTTAAGGCGGGCAGGAGCGCAATGTTTTGCACTGTTTGAGCAGGACACAGTTGTGTTCTGCATTGGTTACCTGGCGAGGTCATCTTGCACAGGAGCATCTGGAGCTGATTCACGGTAGTGGTGTGTCTCACTTACCAGGGATCATGTTTAGGCGTTTTGATTGGCTGTTGATTTCTGCGTTTGTTGAGAGATGGCAGCCAGATACGAACACCTTTCATATGCCATTTGGGGAGATCACGATCATGATGCACGATGTGTACCATATTCTTGGGCTTCGTGTTGATGGTTCCATGGTTTCCACTACTCCTAGCACGGACGTAATACAGGACGCGAGTACGAACTGGGGAAGAGATGAACGAGAAGTGCGGTACGAAGACCATTTGGCAGGGTAGTGGGGTGCTGACCGAGAGGATTATGGACTCGACCTTGGAGGAGCGAGCAGAGGCCCTTCAGTGTCCATTACAGTGCCTACATGTGGTTAGTATTGGGCGGATGTCTGTTTTTGGACAAGAGTGGTAACAACACTTATCCTTCCTTCCTCAACGAGCTTGTTGTTGATGAGCTGCAGATTAGTGACTACTCTGGGGTTCAGTTTCTCTGGCATATCTGTATCGCCAGTTGGGTTCGACATCAAGAAAAGATGTCGATTCAATCGCTGGTTGTCTCACGCTTCTACAGGCGTGGATCTACGAGTACTTTCCGTGCTTCCGGCCTCAGCAGGGTACCTTGACGAGGGATCTTAGTATTCCTCGTGCGTGTGCTTGGGATGTGGGATCGGGATGCCCGAACAAGAGCACGGAGCGCCTCCTTGCTTTTCGTGCTCGATTGGATCAGCTGACCGACAATGAGGTTAACTGGCTACCGTACGGAGTTCATCCCGCTCGACGCGTGCCAACCACTCTATTCATTGGCTGCATCTAGTACCAGAACATCATTGAGCCATACATGCCTAATTGAGTGGTCCGACAGCTTAGATTCGTGCAGGAGATTCCGCGGACCATTATCAGGCCTGAGAAGGCCAAGAGACCGACAAACTTGAAGATGTATCGGGTTGACTTTCCGACCGAGATGACATTTGCGATGTGGACTCGGTTTGTCCCTGGCTTGTCTTTCAGTATTGTTTTAGGTGCCCTCACCAGACTCGGTGGTGGAGGTACTACGGTTGCTCTAGGTTACATGCAGTGGCTGTACCGATTTTCTCCTGGTGGGTCATCAGATGGGAGTAGCATACTTCCCGAGAGGACTAACACGAACTACGTAAGTAGTTGTCTTTTATTATACTGTAAATACCACTTAAACAAATTGTAATTTCTGTAACTAATATGTTGTTCAGTTACTTGCAGTGGATGGGTCGGTCCTTGGAGATTCACCAGAGATCACTGAATGAGTATCCCAGCATGACGCGTGAAACAAGGGAAATGAATGAGCAGCTGATAGCTGACTGGAAGGCGATGATGGGGTTGTGAAGTACTTGTCTATTAGTTTTATATTAGCAAACAGTGATTCACCAACCTGCAATCGGGGGAAGTGGTGAATCTGGTGCAAGATCAATATGGATAAAATGTGAGCCCCCAACTGTAGCAATCACAAACTCTCGGGCAGGTGTCGTGACCGTCCTTCGTGACCGCAACGACAAGATCGTGAGGCATGGGTAGTAGCAGGTTGGTACTTGGCCTACACCAAGAATAATAACCATTGCGTTGAACCAAGTAGCAATAGGAAATAAATCTTGAATTGCAACCATCCAATGACGAGAATCAACCGCCCCACCGTCTCATCGAATACGCTCCACATTCATCCCAAGCCTTCCAAGCCCGTAAATCCTTTCGTACAGGACTTGATAACCGAGGACCTCGTTAGCTATTGTTTCTCGAGCGTCATACCATTGCCCTTGGTCACCGAAGAAGCAGTCAGCCACACAACGAAAGCCGCAGTTACCATCGCCAATGACATCCTTCCATCCTGTGATGTAAGGCAATATCGGTTCTGGAAGCAAGTGTCGATACCGGCTTTAGCTGATGTCACATGGATCTTCTGCACGAAATTATTGTTCAGCTATTAGTACAGTAAATGATGAAATACGTGAAAATCAAAATAGCCAATCTTAACTGTTTGCTGCGGACCACGTTGAGTGTTTCGACGGTTGACATGTTCGAAATAACAAGGATCACTTCTTGCATCATTGTTCCTTCGTCGACCACGAACGTTGTGGTTTTCAGCAGGATCTCCAAGGTTTGAATGATCCAGATGCAGCTCCTCCTCAATGATGCGAGATACATTTCGAAGAACAGCAGGATCACTACCGATTACCTCATCCACCAGAGAACGAAAATGTGTGGCGTCCTCGGTCGAGTCATTACCGAACACCGGTACATCATCACCATCACTGATAACCAAGGTCTTCCAGAACGGGTAAATTTGCCTGGTATACAAGCCTGTCTCGGCAACTAGAGAATCATGTATCTGGCAAGCACACGGCAAACCGTGGGTCACACGCATTGCACATCCACATCGCTCATACACCTGATAACTCATCACCCTCATCCTTTTCGTCTCGTCGTCGAGAACCTTCAAACAATGCTGAGACACCTTGCCGTTAATACGTGACAGTGGCAATTGTTGGTACTTCTGACCAATCTTCGACCTAGACGCCTCCAAACCATTACGAATGGCGATGATCTGATTACCAATGTGGCAATAAACTTGGGCCCATACGATGTCCAAAGAACCTGCACATTACAAAAAAACTGTTAGGAGTGACAACAACAACAACAACAACAATAATAATCATAATCACAATAATAATAATAATAATAATAATAATAATAATAATAATAATAATAATAATAATAATAGTAATAATAATAATAAGGATTTTTTGTAAATTACCACCCAAAAAACAGTCCACTTTTGATATAACCACCCAAATATTTATTTTTAAATTACCACCCAATAAATTAAAAAAAAGCTCAGATTACCACCCATTTTGTTTTTCCGGTGAATTTCCGTCAGTGGGCCCCACTTTTTTAATTTTTTTCCTTTTTTTTCTTCTATTTTCTGACTTTCTCACACTCTCTCCCAGATTTTTTCACTGTTCTTCTTCCTACCTTCTTCCTTTCTTCTTCCTACCTTCTTCCTTTCTTCTTCCCAACCACCACCACCACCATTGCTCCACCTTTTCCAGCCAATCGCCTATCCCCTTTTCCAGCAACACCGAAAACCACCCCTCCCCTTCCCTCCAACCCCCTGAAAAACCATCCCTTCCGTTCGCCAGCCCCCCTTGGTTCCGCCACTGCCTCCTTCGTTCCAAATCGCCACCACCGCACCAAATCACCACCACCGTTCCACTTTCAGCCCGCAATTGAGCCACCAAGCGCCAAAAATCGCCACCAAATCCGTGCAAAACTCAATTACACCTAAGCTAACTAACAATCAATCATAGAAACCCCAATTGAATAATACCAGGTACCCTAATTGTTGAAATAGCACAAATAATTCATGCTTCGAACAAGAACCCTAACTAACTTAGCCCCAATTTTCCCCAATTACAGGGAAACAAGAACCCTAATTTACGATTCCCCAATTTCACCATAACAGGAACCCTAATTTAACAAAGAAATTAACATGCCTGGTGCGCAAATTAGTTGTAGTCTGTCTTGGAGTGCGTCTAGTGCGTCTGCAATTAGGAGAAGCGTTTTTGGTGAAATTCTGAGAAAATTGAAGAAGAAAATGGTTTATAATTTAGGGGATGAGTTTTATTGGAAAAAATCAGAGAAGAAGTGATTTTCAAAGCAAAAACTAGCCGTTACTAGTCGTTGGGTGGGGTCCACAAACGTAAATTTAACCGGAATTGCTAAATGGGTGGTAATCTGAGCAATATTTTACGAATGTTGGCTCTCAACTTTACAAGTGCAGGTGTTGCCAAAATGCAGAACTTGGTTTGTCCAAAATGTCACAAACTTGGTTTTATGACAAAGCCATGTTCTCTCTACATATTATATCACCGCTGGATAACTTGCCCACCGATCTTTCATTGTTTGTACAGCAGCATTATAATCCTCCTCGGTTGCAGCATCCATGATACGTTTCCATTTCCCCTTTTTGAAACTCGCACCGATCTTCTTGTTTTTGAACATATCAGTGACCCGAGCCTCCACATCTTTGTTAATGTGCCATCGACATAATAAGTGCGAGATCCCTGGAAACACTTCTCTCAATGCCGCACATAGCCCAAGCTCACGGTCTGTCAAAAAAACCGACGGTTCAATTCCCTATCATACCCAATCAAGTCTCTCAGTCTCTGCAAAACCCATCGATAGCTTGCCGTGCACTCGTTGCGCATGAACACGTAACCGACGAGGAAATTCTGATTTGTCGGTGTCACACCTACTATCTCAAAGAACGGCACCCCGTATTGGTTGGTCTTGTAAGTGGAATCCATACCGATCATATATAGGTACGTTCGTAGTATGTCTACCGTGACTGGGTGCACCATAAAGGCGTGCTGTAAAACGCCTAGATCATCAGACATGACCCAGTAAAGATACTGACTTTGTCTCGCCAAATGTAGAAACTGCTGAACTACTCCTCTCCCATCAGACATCTCCGTTCTCAAGTCATTCCGGCAGTTGTAGATGTGTATGATGTTTGGATGATCATCAGGAAATTGCTCGGCAATAGTCGCCATGATGTTACGCGGTGCAACCTTAGACTTCGTCATGTCACGCACAACCTTCTTCGCATCCGGGCTCAACCCACTAATTTTACGATGCCCCTCCTAATACACAATCATTGGATGGTTATGGGTCCCAGTTGCATCATTTTTTGCCCGGATCTTCCAACTATCAGTGATGAACTCGTAATATCACAACCATTGGCTTTGGTTTTAGTGTCCTTACGAATTGCTTTCTCGATATCTCTCGGCTTGCTCGTACGTCCCCGATCACATCTCAAATATCGATACGGCCTACCATCCCTGGTTTTGTTGTAAGACGATTTGACCAAAATAAATCCCAGATTTATGGCAACAACATCCGCCCATTGAACTGCATCATCAAACATTAGAAAAAACGTATCTGTGACAAAATTCGCACTATAATTCACACCGTCACTGCCTTCTACAAACTCTGAATCCTTTAAAAATACAAGAAAACACAAAAAAATGCCAATATTAGCATTTTACTTATAATAATAATAACACCAATAAAAGAACAATAATAATAATAATAATAATAATAATAATAATAATAATAATAATAATAATAATAATAATAATAATATCATAACATTAACTAATATTAACTAACATCAACTAACACTAACAATAACAATAATAACAACATTAATAACAATTACATAAACTAATACTAACAAAAATAACTAATAATAACAATAACAATAATAACAACAACAACAACAACAACAACAATAATAATAATAATAATAATAATAATAATAATAATAATAATAATAATCATAACAAAAAAAATAATAAAAATACTAATAAAAATAATAATATTAAGCAGTAACATACAAATAAATAAATAAATAAATAAATTTAATTGAAAAAGGGATATACATCTGCCTGAAATTTCCGGATCTTCCATGGAGGATCCGAAAATCTTAGGCGGATCCTCCATGGTATTTCCGGATATTTTGGGCGGATCTCCCTTTTTCAAAAAAAAAATTAAAATTCTACGACTTACAGATTCTTCCGAAGATGCCTTCCGGCGTACGATCGTCGTCGTCGTTCATCGTCCAAAACCAGTTGCTAAACCTTGATAATTTTTTTTTAAAAAAATTTTAATATTTTTGGTGGTGGGCTCGGGAATTCTGGGGCTCGGGATTTTTTAAATGCTAGTGTTGAGTCAAAGTGCTCGGGAATAATATTAAACTGCTTGGTATACTATGTGACAAAGTGGTGGAGGCTTATATAGGTCAAATTAACACAAGGGCAAATCGGTAATTTCATATTTAAATGGTAGCGTCACCATGTAAATTGGGAGCTTCGAATTGCAGTTCACTTTTTTTATTCCTAGTTTAATTTGTGGCTTTATGTTTCTTTCTTTGGGGCTTGCACCTCTAGCTCACCCAAAAAAAAAAAAAATGTTCTTGTCTTAATTTTGCACGTATTCAAAATTACCTTTAGTTATCAATATCTTATTATACTAGGTTAATCTCGTACGATAGACTATATGAGCCCCACATACACAAAAACTTTCCTCAATTTCAAAATTTTCAATTGGCTAAAGAATTTGCCAAACCTTGACCCCACTTCAATATTCCTGAAATTTCACTTTGAACTTTGAATTTAAGTGTTTGTCACCGGTGAATGAGAGCCGTACGAATGAATACGAGCGAGAGGATTACGGCTAGAACACACCATCATACGTACGGTGCCGTTTAAGGACGAGAGTGATGAGCTGATTCAGAGAAGGGTCAGCAACGACAATGAGTTATGAGTGAAATTAGAGTCAAACTATGGTGGGGGTAAGCGACGACGGTGGACGAAATCAGAGCTAAACTATGATAGGGGTGAGCGTTAGAGATGATAGAGATCAGATGCTTCAGTGTAGAGGATCAAACCAACTGTTTCAGCAGAACAAATCTAGGTTAATTATTCATTTGTATTGTTTTAGCATAAAAAATGAAATTGAAAATGTTTAGTAATTCTTCATTTGTATTATTTGAACATCAAAAATGGATTTGTAAATGAAGTTTTACGAAAAAAAACTTGGTATCGAAATTTATGAATTTGTTATGGATTTTGAAGGAAAGTTTTTTTTAATTGTAAGTAGTATTTAACTCGTGTGATGCACGGGTCAAACTTTTAATGAACTTTTTTTGGTGAAAGATTGCTCTATCATATTAGAAGTGCTTTTGGATTGGATTCAAGGTATGTAGGTAAATACCAAATGTATTATAGTAGTGAAGTGAAGCACAGTGAACCTATAGTTGTAGTATAAATAAAATTTATAGCAGTACAATACAGCAGAGTTATGTAAAAGATCTAATATTTATACAATAAATTGAATTGCTACATTAAAGAGCAAGTAATGATACTTTTTCATTTTTACATATCTCATATACCCATGACTAGTAAAGATAATTTTATGTAAAATCATATGTTTAAGAATTTTTTAAAAAACCCTCTTATTATTGTTTCTATTCTCGAAGACTAATTGTTCTTGTAATACACACCTGCAATACATAATATAATAAATTTGAAGTAATATAGCGATTTTACAACAATTAAGAAGATCTAGGAAAAGAAAAAAAAAAAGCAATACCTCTAAAGTTTGAAGGCATGATATAGGACTGATATATACTCTGTATTGAGTTGCAAATAATAAAGATGTATCTCATGTAAGTCCTAAACTAAATTACGAGTAACTATAATGCATACTCCGTAATACATAAACAATATAGCAAACAGGCCAAACACAATGCCTTAAAACAAATGAAAACTCATCATGATGAATTAGCCTAATGAAACCCAAAAATGTAAAGACTTAGATATATAAGAATTAAGAAGTGTTTGCTTGTTTATCCATTGACATTAATCCCTGAAAAATCCACTCAATAAGTCTGACATTTAAGTTTTTTCCCACCATAGAAACTGTCATTTCAAGTTAAAATTTGTTTGAATTAGTCATCATGGATATGCACCGGAAATCTTGGTTCATTAATTTTTTATTTTTAATTTTTGAAACAAACGGTTCATTAATTTTAATTATTTTTTCTTTAACAAACAAATTACACCGCATACATGAAAAACTCTAAAACTGAAAAAAAAACGACTGAATATAAAACTAACGTTAAATTTTGTAATTAAATTAAATTAATTAATGATAAAAATAAAGAATTACCGGGACAAATAATGAGAGGGCTGCCGATAGGGAAGGAGAGAGAAAGATCACTTTCCGGCGACAAAACAGTACCAATTTGCGACGACAACGACAAAGACAACTTGTTGGACTTCAAAACGGATAAAAGAGAAATACAAAGGAAAATGAATGAAAAAAAAATAAATAAAAGGAGAACCCTTTGCAATACATTGTTCTTTAATGCTACATCACTCAATGCCAATAGTTTTACCAACAGAAACCTTATCAAAAATAAGTTAATAAACTAAAAAAATCACGAATTAGTGCTTTTGAAATTCAAAAGCCATAATTATAAGGACTTGTTACAAAATTAACCAGTGAGAATTAAAAAATTGTTTGATATACTATATTTAAAAAACCAGTGAGATTTATATAATTGACCATTTATGGAGCAGTTCGTGTTTTTTAATTCAATACATTGTTCTTCAATGTTGCATCACACAATGTCAATCAACCATCAAGCCAAATTTTCCTTTTATCAAATTTCCTAAATAAAAAAATCAAAACCAGAAAAATTAAGAAGACACAATCAAAATTAAATTTAAGGTAAAATTAGAAAACCTTAAAGGATACGGTTTTTTTTAAGACAAATGAATTGAGAATAATTTTACCAACGAAAACCTTACCAAAATTAAACTACTAAACAACAAAATAAGGAATTAGTGCTTATAAAATTTTAAACTGGTGAAAAGGATTATAATTTAAACCTTAAAATTTATAATTGGAGTAGGAAGAACATAAAAAAGATGAAACTCAGACCTTAAATTATAATGAAGAATAGAAAAGCTGAAATTGTTAAAGGGAGGAGATGTATATATAAACTGATGAAACGACATGTAAATGAATCTGAAAAAGATTGTTTCAAAAAAAAAAAAAAAAAATAGCTGCTTCCTAATATAAAAAAAAAAAAAAAAAAAAAAAAAAAAAAAAAAAAAAAAAAAAAAACAATTGATACTAAAAAAATTCATGTGAAACTAAAATAACTGCAACATGTTTTAAAAATACATAATTTGATAAGCTTATGTCAATCCTAATATAACCCACCATCATCAAGTGACACTTAGTAAATCCTTATCTTGAACTATTGTGCATTCGATTTCATTTTGCGATCACCATTAACCGTTAACTAAAATCAAATTCAATTCATTGCAAAGCCCTAATTCATCAATTATGTCAAATTCCAAAACTGATTACAATTAATTTCTCATTACAACCATGTGAATTAAGGTAAACAAGTAATTCAAGTTGATCATTTGCCATTTTAATTTTATATTATCTCCAATTTCAATCACCTCTATTATGCCTAAATTAAGAAGATGATTGTTGTCTGCTTTTGATTCTTAATACTTTGGAATATCTTAATGCACCTTTAATTGCCATTAATGGCCGCTCAAAAGATTAACATACTAGATTGCTAAGGAGTAATTATTTTCATGAATTTTCAGTGCCAAAGTTTTCTCTGCAATTGAACGCTAAATTTCCCTCTCTTTTCTCTACAAAAGCGAGTTTTACTAGCAAATTATAACGCCATAGACTCCCGCTCCCGCTCTTCTAGTAATTTTTTTTTTATCAATAACTTGTTGTCATCATTTTAATGGTTTTCTATGTGGGGATACATAGACTGACGTGTTGTCATCATTTTAATGCCTTTCTATGTGGGGATACATAGACTAAGTCTATGTATATAACCTCCTATCAACTTAGGCTCTATTCTTTTCACCTTACAAATATCATTAAAAATAATTTCAATTCAGTACAAATAAATTTAGTTAGGTAATAATAATTTTAATTTAGTAAATTAAAAATAAATTAATTTTTGATTAGCAAAAATTAGCAATTTTTTTACAGGAAGAAAAAAAGATTTCATTAATAAGAGATAGCCAAACGTCACTTATAAACAATAATTCCTAAGAAATCTTAATACCCTGTACAAGTACATAACGCCTTAGAATATAAATTACATTGCAGGTTCGATCAACAATCACCTTACTAAAAAAACTTCATCCGAAGCTAAATAATCTATTAGTTATTGCTAACTTGGCTTGACATTAATCGTTTGGGTGAAAATATGCAGGTCGTTCTCTGGACACTTACAAAAATTTGTAGTGTACAAGTCTAGTAAGAAAAATACTCTCGCATATGAAACCCATTCCATACACTAGCTAGCTACATTTATAGCAGACTAGCAAGTAGGTGGGATATGAGTAATTACTAGGAGTATGTTTGTAATGGTTCTATCCACATAATATTAAAACTCTGGCGAAACTTGATTTGAATTAATAAATGCTCATGCTACATTTTTTCTAGGAAAAAAAAAGAAATAAATAAATAAATAAATAAAATAAAAAATAAAAAAGGAGATTATAATGTCTGATAAGAAGTTGGTGCGTAATAAGGAGATTATAATGTCTGATAAGAAGTTGGTGCGTAATGCGTTAGCCTCATGTGGAGGATTGTGGACAACAGATGGTTACTCAAATGCAAATTTTGTGGACAACAGATAGCCAAGATTACATGCATGTTGTCAGTTGCAATTCAATTTATGGATGAAAATAAAACCTAATTATTTATCGACCCAACCATATCATAATTGTCACGTTTATAAAGCATCAAGCATATATCATAGTTTAACAATCAAATTATAATTACCATTTTTTTTTTTTTTGGTTACAGAAATAATTAAACCACAAAATTATGGCAGAGACAAAGAAGGAGGTGAATTTGCATGGAATGTGGGCAAGTCCTTGGGTTAGAAGGGTAACAATTGCCCTTAAAATTAAGGGTATACCCTATGAATACTTTGAGGAAGACTTGAAAAATAAGTCTCAATTGCTCCTTAAGTATAATCCAGTTAAGAAGTTGGTTCCAGTGCTTGTTCATCAAGGGAGACCTATTCCTGAATCATTGATAATTCTTGAATATGTTGATGAGACTTGGACAAATTCACCAAAACTCTTCCCTTTTGATCCTTATCAACGAGCTAAAGTTCAGTTTTGGGCCAATATTATCGATCTTCAGGTAGTTATTTATATGTTAGCAATTCTTTTTTGTATAGCACTATTAGTACATTGTTGCATTTTAGCCTAAGTTTATTGTGTTACTCCGTATCTTGTTAAAATCCATTCCACATTAAAGTATTACATTAACTAAGATGCCTTAGCTTACGGAGTTACCCTTGATATTGTCAATTAATTTTATATGAAATAATTTTGGATTTTATAAAAAAAATCACAGTTCAAAATCATGGTGCATGTAACTGATCCCATTATATACCATTAATAATTAAGTCCTCAATGGTGTATGTGTGTGTACAAATATTTGAGAAACTTCGGGATGTTGTCAAAGCCCCCAACGATGATGAAGAGGACAAAATCATCAAAGAAATCCAAGAAAACATGAACAAATTGGAAGCAAATGTGAAGGATTTATATTCAGGAGGTACTCATGTTAATGGTGAAAGTATGGAAATCCTAGACGTTTTGATGATCACTTTGTTGCCAATAATTAATGGTGTTGAAGAAGCTATTTCTATCAAATTCATAATCCCTGAAAATTTTCCCTTGGCTTTTTCATGGATGAAATCCAGTGATGGACTTTCAATTGTTCAAGAATCTGCTCCAAATCATGAAAATTTGGTTAAGTTTCTAAGAAAACTAAGACAAATATTTAGAAGAGTGTAATTTTCTCTAACTTTATGACATCAATTGTATGTTCTACTTTGTCTTTTTGATCGAGGAAAGAATTTTGATAAGATGTTCATTAATTGCGTACTAATTATATTTTTGTTGTATATATGTAACAGTTTGTCACGTGTTTAAGGAAAATTATGCCTAGTCCGGGAATAGAAGAAGAAAAGAACAAGAACGTCAATTTGAACATTCTAGGAGAAAACATGAAGGTTTATTATTTTTCCATGTAACTCACCTTCCTGTGAATATATATGGGGATGCTAGACATATTGATTAGTCCTTCACACTTCGTCCCAAGAATAGAGGGCAACCTCGACACGAAGTTAATGGAATTTGGTATATAACCATTGATACCAAGGATCGCTGGCACCTATTTGTGGCCTTGCAATGGTAGAAGGCGCCACCCCATCTCACGGGAAAATGATTGAATTTTTTTCGAGCCTATAGACATATTAATTCCAATATACGGAGTGCATTGTAACATTGTAATTTCAGTTCTTTTAAGAAGAACGACTATTTCACCAAATGCCACTGAGTACTTATGAAATTCACCAAATGCCATCGCGTTTTTCAGAATTCACCAAATGCCACTGAGTTTTACAAAAATTCACCGAGTGCCATTAATGACCGACGGCCGTTAGTTGACCCCACCACTTGCCACGTGTCACCTTCTGATTGGCCCGTTTTTAAAAAAAATTAAAAAAAAAACCAAAAATATTTAAAAAAATTAAAAAAAAAACCACCTAATTGCTGCCACTAGCCCACCACCAGGCAGCACCGCCATCCCCCTTGCCGCCGAAGCCAGCACCAAAAGGCACACTGGCGGCCGGCGGAACCCCTACCCTTCCCCTCCCCTTTCCCCGTCGCCAACAAGGTGAACAAGAGTGCCGCTAGTGAAGTTTGCCGACGAAGATGAATCAGCCCAAAAGCTACATAGTCAAGAATAGTCTCGATACCGTGAACGGAAGACGCAGAGCTTTGAAAGAGATCGGGATGGGTAAGTAGGGCACCATTGACGGAGAAATCGCCGGCGACATTGTTGGTAATGAGGAGGGTTTTTCCGGGGAGAAGAGTCGGAAGGCGAATCCCAATTGAGAACTGCCGGAGCTCCGTGAAAGTAAAGCGGCGGGGAACAGTACAAGTGCCACGAGCAGGGTTGCTCTAAGAGGGAAAATGGAGGGGTCAGCCTAAGAAAGAAGGTTAGCCCAGTTGTTGAAATCTCCAGCTCCGACGATTGCGTCGATGATCGAGTTGAATTGCAGTTGTTGCGGTGTTTCTTGGAGGTGCGTCGGCGGTGGTCGTGCGATGACCGAGAGCAACGAAAGAGGCGGTGGTGACGGTGATGCGGTTGGGGCGATGCTGAAGGTGGTGAAGTTGATTTCAATGGAGGAAAGGGGGTGGGGTTTCGAGGTGGTGGAAGAAGGGGGGGTGGGGTTTCGCGGGTTTGGGGTTTGGGCTAGGGTGGGTGGCGCGACAGGGAAAGGGGTGGGGGTCCGCCGGCTGCCAGCGTGCCTTCCTGTGCTGGCTTCGGCGGCAAGGGGGATGGCGGTGCTGCCTGGTGGCAGCAATTTGGTGGTTTTTTTTTTTTTAAAAATATTTTTGGTTTTTTTTTAAATTTTTTTTTAAAAAACGGATCAATCAGAAGGTGACACGTGGCAAGTGGTGAGGTAAACTAACGGCCGCCAGTCAGTAATGGCACTCAGTGAATTTTTGTAAAACTCAGTGGCATTTGGTGAATTCTGAAAAGCGCGATGGCATTTGGTGAATTTCGTAAGTACTTAGTGGCATTTGGTGAAATAGTCGTAAGAAGAATCTAGGAAACAATGGATATAACAAAAGTCCCCCAAAGTCTAGCTAATTCCTCGATTTATCATTGATTTAACTTTTTACACTAGAATATTAAAAATAAAAGTGTCACTATGCTTTTCCTAAATGGCTTAATCGAAGTGAATATATGAAATATTATATGGTTGATTATTGATTGGACAATGGACACACTTATTGGCGAGGAGTGGAATAGAGATAGAGAGCAAATGGGGTTTCACATGAAAAATTAAATCTAACAAATAAGATTATCTTTTAATACTAGTATATGAGACGGTCTTTTAGAGACAAAATACTTTGAAGGCAGTTATATCAAATGAAGGGAGAAGTTGGTGCAGTACAATATATTTCACTAAATTGATTGGTTGCTCAAATAATATTTTGTGGACAGCAGATGGCCAAGGTTTTATCTTGTCAGATACAATATCATGCTCATGGCCATTTAGGTACGCCTCCCTTTAGCCTCTACCTAACTAGTCATATCTACCAATATTAAAATTGTCACGTTCATAAAACATCAAGCATATATCCTATAGTTTCATATATCAAGTAAAAAAATATTAGCAAAAAAATTATGGCAGAGACAAAAGAGGAGGTGAAGTTACATGGAATGTGGGCAAGTCCTTGGGTTAGAAGGGTAACAATTGCCCTTAAAATTAAGGGTATACCCTATCAATACTTTGAGGAAGACTTGAAAAACAAGAGTCAATTGCTCCTTAAGTATAATCCAGTTAAGAAGTTGGTTCCAGTTCTTGTTCATCAAGGTAGGCCTATTCCTGAATCTTTGATCATTCTTGAATATATTGATGAGACTTGGACAAGTTCACCAAAACTCTTACCTTTTGATCCTTATCGACGAGCCAAAGTTCGGTTTTGGGCCAATTTTATCGATCTTCAGGTAGTTATACTTAATATGTTTGTTGTTTAAATTATTGTGTAGCACTATTAGTACAATGTTGCATTTTTAACCTAGATTGATTGTGTTATTTTGTTGAACCACCCTCAATATTATAGAGCTCATTTCTTGATACATTAAACTAAACTTTCATGTTGATCAATGCCTAATGTTGACTAATGACAATCAATATCTCTAATTATACATTGATGAAAAATTTAGAATCACATAAGCTTATAAACCTCGCTAATCCTTCTATTGTCAATTGGATTTTATGATGGAATCTTTAAAATCTTGGTTCATGTAACAGATTCCATGATCTAAAATTGGCGAGCCACTAATTATGTATTTGTGTGTATAGATATTTGAGAAACTTCGGGATGTTGTCAAAGCCCCTGACGATGATGAAGAGGACAAAATCATCAAACAAATCCAAGAAAATATGAACAAATTGGAAGCAAATGTCAAGGATTTATATTCAGAAGGTACACATGTTAGTGGTGAAACCATGGATATCTTAGACATTTTAATGATCACTTTGTTGCCAATAATTAATGGTGTTGAAGAAGCTATTTCTATCAAGTTCATACACCCTGAAAATTTTCCCTTGGCTTTTTCATGGATGAAATCCGGTGATGGAGTTCCACTTGTTCAAGAGTCTGCTCCAAATCATGAAAATCTGGTCAAGTTTCTAAGAAAACTTAGACAGCTTTTTAGAACTATGTAATTTTCTCCAATTCCCACATCAATTTTATGTTCTACTTCATCTTTATGATCCAAGAAAGAAATTTGACAAGGTGTATGTCAATTACGTATTAAGTGCATTATCAACTAGATAGGGTAAAGAAGAAGAAGAAGAAGAAGAAGAAGAAGAAGAAGAAGAAGAAGAAGAAGAAGAAAACTAGATAGGCTAAGCTGCTTTGGTAAAAAAAAAAAAACATTAAACTAAATGGTTGTTCGGATTGAATTTGATTGTGTTATTTAAATTGATTTGAATCAGTTCAGCTCCATTCATTTAAGTTATATTTGTGTCTATTGTTACTTGGTTAATATGAAATATTATTTAATATTAGACACTCGTGATAAAGGTCAGGTTACTTAATGATAGGTACAATCCGGATTTTATTTGGAAAATCCAGATATTAGATTGATACTTGGGTATGAAAACAATTCTACCAGGTCTATGTATGTATGAGCATATTTCCTTGTGGTGAGGAAACAGATGATTTATTAAGGCCATAGTATATTAAATTCATTAAGATAGTACTACTACTTTATAATGCATTAGCATATTACTATAGTCTTACTACGGGAAAAATCATATGAAAATGATTGTTATCACAATCCAATGATGAAAACCTAAGCCATATTCTGATATTCATCATCAGAAACAATGATTAGCAGTTCAGTATACCAAAACATATTTAATAATGAATTCATGATTGTCAAGATCTTGTTCATAATGTTCTTATAATACTCCGTATTACTTAAACTATATACTAAGAAATAGTAACGTATGCATCAATCGAGTTATCGACATAAAACTAAAGAACTGCATTTTATAAGCAGATACAGAGCATGCTGTGGCCCTGATATCTTTGAAGTTGTGGCTTAAGATATTAAATCGTAATAAGAGCCGGTGTTCCACACAAAAAACTTGATTTCATTAGCAAACACAACATTCATACAAAAATTGCAAGCCCTCAACAACGTATACGTGCTTATGCACAATATTGCACAAGACTAATCACACTAAATGACTAGTACAAACAAAACAGCTACCAGTTTTTTTGTTATTAGAAATACACATCACTTGTTCTCAACATCAGAGATTAAATTAGTTACTATAAGACTCGAGACTATGATTGTAAAGCTTAATTTTCGCTAACTAGCACCCCTTCCCCTTGTGATGCTTCCCAAGCTTATGATAGTGAAATTTTTTACCCTTTTTTGTTTTCCTATTGGGCGACGAAAGTGGAGGAATACTCTGCTCATGCCTAAAGAAGTTCTCTGGATCGAATTTCGTCTTGATTTTCACCAACCTATCAAAGTTGTTCTTGTAATATTTCAAACCCCAAGCGCGAGCCTCATTAACATTAGTGTTACCATCCTTGTTCATCCCCAAATCGAGATCCCTATAATTAACATAAGCTTCCCTAGGGTTCTTAGACACATAAGGCTCCATAAATTGATACAAGTCCCTAATCCAAGCCATGCTTGATTTCGCGCTAACCTCACCATCCATCCAAGTTGCAACATACTGGATCTTGTAGATAGTCCCCTTCCTATGAGGGAACGGGGTGTCAGACTCCGGTACCCTACTCATCATCCCACCGTAAGGATTCCATATCATGATGTAGCTTTCTGCCTCCATCAACTTCTTCCATAGTCCTTCAAGCCCGGCCTCAGGGATTGGTTCCCTAACAAAATCTGACTTGGCCTTAAAGTAGTTCCTAAACAAAGGTTTCGCTTGGAGCAAAACATCAATGCTAGTCCCTGTAGGGTACCCTCCAATATAGACAACTGACTCGATCCAACTCATTTCGTTGCAGTCTTTTTTAGTCAGGCCTAACTCAGGGAAAGTTTGAGCCATGGACCTAAGCAATTGATTCGCGCTGCCTAAATACAGCGCGTTAAATAAGGCTTGTACAGTCTTCTGAGTGGTGTTAGGGACTGTACCAGGCATGATTTCTACCCTGATGAAAAGATTTTCATCAAGTTTATCAGCTGCCACTTGCTGCCACTTAGTCAAGAGCTTTGTCAAACCTTGGTTTAACGTTTTTACGACTGTAAATGTTGTTACAGTCTCAGGAACAGGTACAAGTTTAACCTTCCATGCTAGAATTACCCCAAAACTACCACCACCAGCACCTCTGACAGCCCAAAACAGGTCCTCCCCCATCGATGCTCGGTCAAGGATCTTCCCGTTAGGATCCACCAACCGAACATCGATCACATTATCAACTCCTAGACCATATTTTCTCATCATAGAGCCATAAGCTCCACCAGTAATATGACCACCTATACCCAAACTGGTGCACAGTCCTGCAGGAAATCCGTGCACCTTACTCTGCTCAGATATCCTATAGTAAAGCTCCCCAGTCGTAGCCCCGGCCTCAGCCCACGCACTGTTATCGTCGATATCAACTATAACAGACCGCAGTTTCGACATGTCAATAACAACAAATGGATCACCCATCTCAGAGGCATAAGAAACACCCTCATAATCGTGCCCCCCGCTACGTACCCTGAGCTGAATCCCAAGTTTTTTGGCACATACAACAGCAGCTTGTACATGGGATTCATCTAAGGGCATGTAGATCAGCTGTGGTTTTTCAACTGAAGGTAACAAGTACCTTAAGTTATTCGCGGTCGAATTTAGTATAGCAGTGAAGGAATTATTGTTAGGAGTGAAACATGATGTAGGAAATGGGTTGGGTGGACTAATGTTCTTAGAAAGACAATGAAGAAAATTAGCTTGGACATCATTGGAATATGCTAAAGATGAACAAAGTGAGAAAATTAGGAGCAATGTTAGTGGAATAACACTACTATAATAACCCATAATTTTATTCTATGATATGATCTTAGCTTATGTATTTTTTGAGGGAGAAGTTGTGAATAAAATTGGTTATGGTAAGGTAGTATTTATACGAGTTTTATGATGACTTTTAATTGAGGTAATGCAATCGTCATGCTTTGATTATTATTACATTGGTGTTTAAATTTGTGATTTTTAGTCAAAGTTATGAAAAAGTTGTAAAAATGGAAGAAATGGATGGAGTTGCATGTATGTCCACTTTAAAGTGGGGATTGTGGGATTAAATTTGGTCAATAGTTTATACAGTGGTAAAGAGTGATTGTAATCATGGTTTTGTTATAATATTGTGATTAATAAGATAAGAAGATTTGGAGTGCAAATTTTCCTACAATTTAGGCCACAATCTTGAAGCCTCCAATCCAACTTTATATTGAGTTTCCAATTATGATGTCAAATTGTTAAGTATTGTCGACTAATTATTCTGTTTATTTAGACGGAGGCAGTATAATTTTGGTTTTTTTGCCTCGATAATTCTCATTTTATGTTGTTTTCTCTTGATTTTAAAATAAATTTGTCTCATTTGTCAATGTTATTATGCTCACAGCGGAATAGCAATATTATGTACCCAAGTTTACTCGATTAATTATTATATTATTACAATACTTTTATATTTGTTATTCTTTTCCAACTTTGCAACAATTATCAATTCTTTGAGTAGTGTCAAAGAAATCAGATAAGCTTTCATTACACAAGTTCATGTGAGTTATTCAAACCTCTTTGATGAATGATCATAGTCATCATACTACAAGACTATAAAAGTCATGCAGAAGTGTGTTAGATTTTATGATGTAAATTTGTTATATTAAATTCATAATTGATCAAATTTTATGTTTATTGTAGTAATCATATAAAAATCATTGGACGTCAAAGAAAAGATTTAGATAAAATTTAGAATATAATATGGTGAGTGTAAATCCACATCTAAATTATTTAATGGCGTAATAAATAATTTTATACACTTGCTAGTATTATATGTGTTGATCCCATGCGTTGAAGAAAAGAGATTATGGCATAATTAACCTTTGAGGTTTCTTGGGGTTGTAATTTTGTAATTTCTTATCTATAAAACATTATCATAATTTGATGCTGCTAATTAAACTAGATAAAGTTGTAATTAGTGGAAGGTGGTTTAAGAGATTCCTCAATTCTTAATTATTTCCAAGCATTCATTAATTTAGATTATAGTATCTACCTTAATTTTGGACCATTGTCATGTGCACAAACTCCACTTATTATTCTCCCTTTACAAGTTCACGCTAATCACCCAAAAAGTTACACCAATACTATTGTTAATGCAAAATTATCTATGTGGTGTTTCTTGCTAATTATGTTGTTGGTTGATTGATGAACTAATTAAAAAGTTACGTGCACCAAAAAATATTACAAACAGTTAGCTAATTAAGGAAGTTATTATAGTTTATTAAGCACATCGTTGTTTGATGGTAATACGTACAAATGAATGTAGCTTTTTGTAGGGTTAATATACATGGTCATATGATTAATTATTTGATTTTCAATTATATGAAGTGGAAATGTGGAATTACATGATAAGACCAGGACCCTCCCCGTGAATCCCCCAATTAACTTTCAAAGAGATAATTCTAGACAAATTCAGGTGTCATATTGATGACATTTTGATTTCAAGTTTTGAATACCACTCAAATCTAGAGGTGCTAATTGAGTTGAGCAGCTCGCGAGCAACTTGAACTCGATCGATTAACAATCGGTCAAAATCTCGGCTCGAGTTAGCTCGACTCGAATTTGACTCGACTCGAGATGTTAATGAGCACGAGTTGAGCAAACTCTAACTCGACTCGATAAGATCGTGAGCAACTCGATAATATATTTTATTAATATAGAATTTACAAATAAAGTTACCATGTTTAAACAAATTTGACACTTAATAAGTGTTAATTTATATTATCAAAAAAGAAAGAGTAAATCTTTAATAATATATATATATATATATATATATATATATACATATATATATATATATAAGAAAACAATATAAACTGAACAAAAAAAATAAAGGCATATAATTATAGAAGGGCCAAAACTTTAACGAGTAGATCGTGAGCTACTTGACTCGACTCGAAACTTTAACGAGCACGAGTTAAACATGTTTTATTAGCTCGAAACTTTAGCGAGCACGAGTTAAGCACATGTAAAAAGTTTTCGTGTCGAGTTGACCCCTTAGCTCGTGATCGACTCGCTCGATAAGCACCCCTGCAAACCTTTAATCAAGTAATTAAATTAATTAGTAGCATATACATATATAATATAGATGATACATTAACTTGCTCTATTTTATAAATGTTAACTAGCTTAATTAGTTAAAGTTTTAAAAGTGAAATCTAAAACTTGAGATTAACTCTTATCTACATCAATACTTCTTTTTTAGCTCTTTCTACACCAAAAATTTATGTTTCTCCCTTTTTTACATGATCCCGACTTATCTTATGTTATTTGTCAAATTGGGGTCGAGTGTATACACTTGCTATGCAATTGAATGGCCAAAAAGATTACCTATTTATGTGGCCCCCCTATGTCGTAATACTGGCCGAAATAGGAAAAGAGTGATGCTCTATGGGTGATATTTTTTAATTTCGAGAAAAACGGATTTATAAATTTTCCTTATTTATAAAGAATAAGTGAAACTTAATGACATTTAAATATTTTAGGTGGATACCATTACCTCACTCCTTGCCCTTGACATACGTAATAGAGATTATTTTTAGTGGAAAAATAGGGATGCATATAGGCGCATAGCACCTATTGATTTAGCATGTATATAGGAGGGCGTTTTAGGGTTTTCAATTTTTTTTTCGTTTGATTTTTTTCTACCGTGGTACATTCATGTGTACTATTATGCTACAATGGTACATTTATGTGTACTATTATGCTACAGAGGTACATTCATGTGTGGAAACAATTAAACGTTATTTGCATCTACAAGTCCCTCGAGTAGGGTTCGATGAGTCCCTCGCCTAGGGTTTGTCAGTTTCTAGCAATTTTGTCACAAAATTACCCTAATTCCCATAATTTTCACCCAATTTTCAAGTTCTCTACGTAATTCTCATCGACTTTCATTATGGCTGAAGGTCTTTTGCATGATTTCGAGAAAATTAAACTTACAGAAGAAGAATCGAAGGTTTTTGGGGATCGGTCGGTAGAAGTAGATGATGATGGTACGCAAAATCAAATTGCTTTATCATTGGTTGGGAAGTTGTTGACTTCGAAACCTTTCAATGTGGAAGCGATGAAACGTACGTTAATGACAGTATGGAGATTGCAGGACAAAGTGATAATTAAAATGTTAGAGACAAATCTATTTGTGTTCCAATTCCTTTGCGAGGTTGATAAGGAGAAAGTTCTTGACGGATGTCCATGGCTCTTTGATGGCAAGTTACTTATACTCAAGGAAATCGATGGAGAGGAACAACCATCAGAGGTGGTTTTCAGGTTCGCCCCGATGTGGGTCAGACTTCTTGATGTTCCCTTTAGCAAAAGAAATCGAAAGACCCTAATTGAGATAGGTGATTATTTGGGGATCTTCTTGGAGCTGGATGAATCGGAGCCCTTGGGTTGGGGTGAGTTTTTGAGGCTGAAAGTAATGATAGACATTGAACAACCGCTCCGACGGGGATTGTTCTTGGCAGTCGGTAGATCGGCCTCGAAGTGGATATCCCTGAAATACGAGAGGTTAGAGGATTTCTGCTTTTACTTTGGCAGATTGGATCATACGGAAGGAGGCTGTGCTTTTAAGGAGGAGACAAGAGGGATGGGGGATGAAGTTGTCTTCGAATATGGTCCCTGGTTGCGTGCATCACCAAGGAGACTTATTCGAAAATCTGAGAATGAAATTGCAAAGGAGAGGAGATGGAAGGAGGGGTTGTTCTCGGTGAGGAAAGGCCGTACTCCGTGTTATAATGACCCGGGTGCTGTGAAACTAGGGCCCCCAGGGGTAGCTCGTAAGCTAAACTTTCCACCCCCTAAGCCGAAAGAAGCCGAAAGAAGCCGAATTGATTAGAGTTATCGACCCCAAAACATCTAAACAAGTGTTGAGGTTGAAGAGCCTTGTTGAAGGGGTTGTTGGTGATATTGGGGCTGGGGATTCAACTGAGGAACAAGGAGTGGGAAGCAAAGACAATGTCACTTGTATCAATAATGATCCAGATGTGGTGGAAATGGAACATGATCTTCCTGTGACCAAGACTTGCAAGAGAGTGACCATCAGAAGAAGGGAGGCAGTAGTTGAAGGGGACTTCATGGTGCATGGGGGTGATACTGTTAGTAGAGCGACTGCTAAAAAGAGACGTATGGAAAGTACTTCTAGTGATGACCTGAGTTCAGCTGCACAAAATGACTAAAAAACAAAAAACTTTAACCTTGTCTTCTGTTGATGATGGGGTAAATCAAGTAGGGGGTGTTGGGGCTGTCCAACCCCCTGAAAAACAATGAAAATTCTCTGTTGGAATTGTCGAGGGGCGGGCAACTCTCGTACAATTCGAGCTCTCCGTCATTGGAGTAATAAGTTAAGCCCGAATTTTATTTTTTTGTGTGAAACTATGATTAGTAGAAAAAATTCTGAAAATTTAAAAAATAAGTTTAGTTTTTCTATGGCGTTTGGAGTTGATAGTTTTGGTAAGTCAGGAGGTCTTTGTGTATATTGGAGGGAGGGGATTTCTTTTTCGCTGGTTTCATATTCTGATCACATTTGCGGTGACTTTTCTGAGAATGGGGGCCGGACTTGGAGATTTGTTGGAGTCTATGGGTGGGTGGACAGGGCTCAAAAACATAATACCTGGGCACTTATACGTGATATTTACCAGAACTCCCCCCATCCCATGGTGTTAGGTGGCGACTTCAATGAGATTCTATGTGCCGAAGAGAAATCTGGGGGTGCTTTGAGGGAGCAGCGTGCTATGGATGCTTTCAGGGAGGTCCTTGACGAGTGTAATATGAGGGACCTTGGCCATGATGGTTCGTGGGTGACCTGGGAACGTGGAAATGATCAAACGGGTTTTATTAGAGAAAGGCTTGACAGATTTGTGGCTTGCCCAAGATGGTGTGCATGGTTCAATCAAGCTCATGTGACTCACCTAACAAAATTCAGGACGGATCATGTGGGTATTGTTCTAGATACGGAGGCTAGAAGAATTTCGAAGAAAAAGTCAAGAAAAAAGAGGTTCCGGTTTGAGACTTGTTGGTTGCTGGCAGAGGGGGTGGAGGATGTGATACGGAATTCTTGGGAAAGCCGTACAGATCCAGTGTAGTCCCCTTTTCGCTCTCCAAGGATCAAGCGTCATCTAGACATGCCAAATAAACTGCTGACTGTTGCCCATGATTTAACCAGGTGGAGCAAAGACAAGTTTGACAATTTAGGCGAACGAATTGCTGAAACAGAAGATGCTCTTAAGGAACTTCAAAACCAGGTGCGCTCCCACAGTAATTATGCCGAATGTAATAGATTGGAGGGTATCCTTGATGACCTCCATGAAAAGAACGAGGCATACTGGTATCTTCGATCGAGGGGTTCTGAGATCAAGGATGGGGACCGGAACACCAAGTACTTCCATCATAAGGCAGGCCAGAGACGGAGTAAAAATCGAATTAAGGGTCTAAAAAATGCAGAAGGCGAGTGGCAAACAGGGAAGGAAATGTTGAAAAAGTCATCCTCGATTTTTATGGTAACCTGTTCGCTAGGGGGGAAGTTGACGAGGACCTGGCAGATGAGGTGCTTGATAATGTCCCCTCTATGGTGACAGAAGGTATGAACTTATCTTTATGTCGCTCTTACTCCAAAGATGAAATTTACTCTGCACTTTCTCAGATGAGCCCATGCAAGGCTCCAGGCCCCTGATGGACTTCATGCAATCTTTTATCAGAAATATTGGCATATAGTTGGTGATGATGTGACTAGATTTATTAATAATATTATTTCTGGTAGAATTCCTCTTGATAGTATAAACCGTATTAATGTTGTTCTTATCCCGAAAGTGAAAGAACCTACTTGTATATCCCAATTTCGTCCAATTGCTCTGTGCAACGTGCTTTACAAGTTAGCCTCAAAATCTGTGGCGAACAAACTAAAGCCGCTACTTCAGGGAATGGTCACTGAGAATCAGAGTGCCTTTGTTCCTAAGCGTTTGATCACAGATAATGCTTTGATCGCCCTAGAGTTATTCCACACCATGAAGAAGAGATCCAAGAGTCGTCGGGGATCGATTGCAATGAAATTAGATATGAGCAAAGCGTATGACAGGGTGGAGTGGGGCTTCCTGAGAAAATTGTTGGTTAAATTGGGATTTGCCGGAGCCTGGGTTGATACCATCATGGCATTTGTTACTACGGTTCGATACTCTTTCATTATTAATGGTGTTCCCTCGGACCTGGTCACTCCCTCTAGAGGACTCCGTCAAGGTGATCCCATCTCCCCCTATCTTTTTATCTTAGTTGCTGATGTTTTATCTAGAATGTTACAGACGGCGTCAAAGAGGAATCTAATCCATGGAGTACGGGCTAGCAGAAATGGTCCGGAAATCACTCACTTATTCTTTGCAGATGACAACCTTTTATTTACCAGGGCCACCAGACAGGAATGTTCAATAATTGTCGACATTCTCAACAAATATGAAGCAACTTCCGAGCAAAAAATTAATCTGGAAAAGTCGGAGGTCTCTTTCAGTAAAGGTGTTCATTTGCCATCTCGGATCACTCTTAGCTCTATTCTTGGCATGGAAATGGTTGATAATCATGTTAAGTATCTTGGACTGCCAACTGTAGTGGGGAGATCGAAGAAAGCGATTTTTGCCTTTGTTAAGGATCGTATCTGGAAGAAAGTGCAAGGTTGGAAGGAAAAATTCTTGTCAAGAGCAGGGAAGGAGGTTCTCCTCAAATCAATCATCCAGGCTATCCCAACATATTTAATGGGGGTATACAGGTTTCCGGAAGGATTAATTCAAGAAATTCATGCCATGATGGCTCGTTTTTGGTGGGGTTCAAATGATAAGGGGAGGAAAATTCACTGGAAAAATTGGGACACTTTATGCCAACCAAAATGTCTGGGGGCATGGGATTTCGAGATTTGGGTGTGTTTAATACAGCTCTCTTAGGTAAGCAGCTCTGGCGTCTAGCAACAAATGAGCAATCCTTGGTGAGCCGAGTCGTCGAGGCCAAGTACTACCCCCATACGTCTGTTTTTGAGGCTGCTCTGGGTCCAATCTCAAGCTACTCCTGGCAGAGTATTTGGAGCTCCAAAGCTCTAGTTAAGGAGGGGATTTTATGGAGAGTTGGGGATGGTCAGAATATTAATGTATGGACTGACCCCTGGCTGATCGATGATGAGAGTCGGTTTGTGACTACGGAAGCCCGGCAGGACCTCTGTACGAAGGTGGATGAGATTTTCGATAAAGAAAACCATTGTTGGGACTCGAACAAAGTAGAGACCATCTTTAACGAAAGAGATAAGCGGGCCATCCTCACTATCCCTTTAAGTGAGCGCATGCCGAAGGATAGTCTTTCCTGGGCATGGTCTAAAGACGGTTTCTACAGTGTTAAAACAGCATATATCCTGGGAAAATCTCTTGCACTTGATAACTTCGAATTATTCTGGGTCGAGATATGGAAGGCGAAGGTGACTCCAAAGGTTTGTCATTTCCTGTGGCGATGTAGCTCGAACTCCCTGCCCACCCGAAATTTATTACATCACAGGCATCTTACAGAAGACCAAAGCTGCCCTTGTTGTGGAATGGATGATGAAACGTGATCCATGCTGTGGTGTTATGTTCAAAAGCTCGACAATTATGGATTAGATGTGGCTGCCATGAGGTGCTTAACAGAAGTATACCGAATTCTTTTGGAGAAATGCTGCTTGATTGGGCTAAAAATCTCTCAACAGAGACTTATCAAAAAAGTCTATTTCTCTTATGGTTAATAAGGTTTCGTCGTAATAAATGGGTCTTTGAAAGTGTTTGGGACTCGGATGTGGCCCTCCTTCTCAGGCATAGCAGGTTAGTGACTGATTTCGGTGAGTATACTGAGAGAATTTATGGGAATACTACTTCTCCAGGCGAACCAGTAGGTAGTCCAATATGGGTGCCCCCTCCTATCGACTTTGTGAAGGTTAATGTGGATGCCACAATTACAGAAAATGGCTGGGTGGGTTTAGGAGCTATAGCTCGTGATGACAGAGGGCGCATCCTCTTCTCGGCAGTGTGTAGAACAAGGGCGAGATGGGAACCGTTGGTGGCTGAATGCAAAGCAGCTCTATTTGGCATAAAGAAGGCAAGGGAGAAGAAATTGGCCAATATTATTCTAGAGTCTGATTCTTTATTGCTTGTTTCTAAGCTTAAGAAGGGGTCTTTCTCTCCGGCGGCTGTTGGTGGCATTTTAGAAGACATTGTCTATGCTTGTACGGGTTTTTCTTCCATTTCTTGGTCTCATGTAAAATGGGAGGGAAACTTTGTTGCCCATCATTTAGCTAGATTAGTGTCGTATGGTAGTGAACAACTCTGGGATAATCTTGTTCCAAATGAGATTTCCCCATATGTACTTTTGGATTCTCTGTCTATTAATTAAATGTTTCTTACTGCTTTCCTCAAAAAAAAAAAGGTACATTCATGTGTACTATTATGCATGTATAATGTATAGTGGTACTTTTTACCATTATATTTTCCACCAAAATTCCTTCCACTTTGGCCCACTTTCATGAGACAAACTTCCACTTAATAACAACTTTGCCATCCTATACATTAGCAAATCAATAGACGCTATGCGCCAATAGTTTTTCGGAAAATAGTAGTGACTCGTGAGGTTTTATGTTCTTGCTCCTTATTCTAAGAAAGTACTCCGTATCATTAATTTTTATTCTAATCACACAAGATTAAAATGATCATTTCAATGTAAACAAAAGTTCCTTTAATTAGATATAAATTACATAGTATGTTTTTTTTTTTTTGAAATTATGAAAGTTTGATATAATGAAAACATACTTTATAATTAAACTAACATGAAAAGAACCAAAAAAAAAAAAGTCATCTACTACTCTGTATATACTTTGTATTTAAGATTGAGTTATTCATTCTTGTCAAAAAAAAAAAAAAAAAAAAAAAAGATTGGGTTATTCATTAACTACGTGTCAATATACCTAGCATAAAATCATGCTTACATGCATTTTTTAAGAAAATTATGTATAAGTTTGGTTCTTAACCTTTTAATCAAATAATTATTAGCACGAGTAAGTAGGTACTAATACGCAATATAAAAGCAAATTTAGGTAAAGATGACATTGAATCAAGTTAGAGGTACAACACCAACTTCACTCCTCTCTGTTATATTTTTCCACTTTTGCCAATATAAAAATATATACTAAATTCTGCCTTATTTTTCTTTTGTTCTATTCACTATTTGTCTAGGGGATTTTTTTTTCCCTACCTTTTTCTACTTTTTTTTTTTTCAACCATTTTTTTACCCTATTACCCCATAAATTGTTCACCTTATTACTAAATAAATTTCCTTAACTTGATCTTTCTCACATACCCAAATTTTTTTACTTTGTCTCTTTTACTATATGATAGTATGCATATCAGCCTATACCCTATAGTATTAGTGTATTGCACGGATCAAATAACTAATTACTTATGTTTATGAACGTGGTTGGTTTGCAAGATTGGATTTAAGGAATGTTACATGCATATGCGATTAGGTCCGCATTGATTTAAAGCCAAAAACCACGGCAATTAGAAAAGAAAAGGTGGATGATAAGGGCTGATTGCAACTTATTAGCATTCATTAAGTGTACTTGATAAGGTAAATTTATGTTCTCATGATTGAAGACAATAAGTCCATTAAGCCACCTTGATGAAGGGATTAAAGAGGTAATTATTGCACATAATCCAAGTGTACACTCATAACCAAACTTTGTAATTGATAAATTGATGAAACTTTTTATAATCCAAAAAAAAAAAAAAGTAAAAGGATGTGAAATGACTTAAACTTTTCATGGGTCCCAATCTTCTAAACATAGTCATAGAGTTAGACTTATAAGGTGAATAAATTTGCTCGTTTCCTTAGGGTGAGGGCCTAATATGTCTTACAAAAGCATGTTATTTTTAGGGAAAGATCAAACTTCAATGATACTCCTCACCTACTAAAGAAACTAAATTGATGTCTTTGAGCCTTTCACATTTATTCCCCCACAAGGAAGCTAAGGTTGGCTTTATTATCTTCATGTAATTATAAATGTTAAAGTGTTACATTTTTATATTGGCAAAAATGTTAAAGAAAATAAATTCAGATCATTAAGATTGTGTTTATACCGTCACAACTTTTGACTCAAAATTAATTAATGCTAAACATTGTCCCATGTTGTGTATAGTTATAATCTCAGCCTTTATGTTAAATTATCACAATAGTAATTTACTTTGATACATAGTTAAAAATATTGTAGGGTAGAATAATATAAAGCATAGTTAGTGTTTGATTGATTATATTTCTAAACTTAATTCAATTCAATATACTACCTCCGTTACATATTAGTCGCAACTTTGAGTATTATTTATGAAAGATAAAATATTCTAAAATTACAACTAATATGTAACGGAGGTAGTAATTAATCTACATCCTCAAAACTAAAAACAGAGTACAAAATATTATGAGTAGAAGTATTATTAGATATAGACGATCAAGAAAATAGTGAATGAAATTAGCTAAAGAACACAAACATAAAATAGTCAAAATATAATTGGTTGTCAATGTCAACAAAAGATTTTGGATACCCCTTTTCAAATGGGATGGTCCAAAATTGGTACTATACTTCAATTGATCAAACCCACCTAAACTGTTGTGCTTGTGTAGTAAAACTTTTAGGTGAAAAACCAATAATGCATTCTTTTATCAAGTTTTAACCATTTTTAAATAATTTATTAAATTGTGTTATGTGGACTAGTGGGAAATGGACAACAAATATAGGTCCATGATACACTCTTGTAATAATTTAGTACATCTTAAATTCCAAAATCATCAGCGTATCCGCTACGCATGGGAGGCTCCCCCGACATGGAGCTAGAGAAAAATTGGTATGTTGGGTATGTACCATACTAGTATAACAACCATTGGACTAATATTGTACACCCTTTATTTTCCGGCAACCATCTTTTGTATCATTGCACAATTTATGAACTATAAAAACCTCCAAATTCGGTTCGAGAATGCATAAATTTATAAGGTAACTAATTAGTGGTGCATGTCACTTTTTTTACAGAGTATGTATAGGTGATGAAAAAGAAAATATTAAGAGACCCTCTTTATTATTGGAATTCCTAATGCATTTTTTGTAGTAGTGCATGTTACTTTTACTTTGTGTTTCACTAATAGTATATAATGATACATCATACATTTATTATAGAATGTTCGTTGCAATATAGGAGTAACTCTTACTCCGTATAAAGCAAACTTTGACGAAGCAAAGCATCTGCCATTTGGAAATGCATTGCTTGAGTGAAATTTAGGGTGAAAGAAGTAGTATGGCAACTTTTAAAAAAGTAAAGTCTTTCTTTTTTTTTTTTTTTTTTTTTTTTTTTTTTTTTTAAATGTGTAAAAAAAGAAATTCTTGAAGTCTTCTAAAGTTCCAACTAACAAAGTCATCCAGTACGTGTGGAATTAAGTTACTTTAAAGAAAAATAAATAAAATCTAATTCTCCTCGATTAAAGTTGAATCTTAAGGTTGTTTTCCATGTTCAAATCAAAATTTGATGTTTTGGTCAAAAAGTATGTTCTAATGTTATAATTTTGGCTTTTAATGAAAGATTAAGCTTAATGTCTATGGTTATTATGGCCTAATGGGTTGCCATTGTAAAATGGTTACATCCTCAAAGTCAGTCACCTAAGAATATGTCTTAATTTGATGTGATTTTAGTCTTTTACCGCAGCTCATCATGCCAGATTGCCCGGGTGCTTAGTAGTAAGCTGTCAATTCGGGTAAACTGGTTCGGGTAAACGGGTCGGGTAAGTGTGGGTCGGGTCAATTCGGGTTAATGTAGTAATCTACGTGGGTCGGGTTCGGGTTGGGTCATGCTTGAGTCGGCTCACATCGGGTCATACATCTTATCAGGTTTAGGTTGGGTCAATAACAAGTCAGATTACATTCGGATCGGATAAATAATAGATCGGGTTTTCACGGGTTAAAATGAGTTAGGGTCATTCTCAGGTTCAAGTCGAGCTCTGTTCAAGTTAATAATTTGCGGTTTATAATCAAGTCGGGTCATTCTCGGGTCCGAGTTAGGTTCGGTTCAAGTCAATAATTTACGGGTTATAATCAAGTCGGATCATTTTTAAGTTGGGTCATTCTCGGGTTCAAGTCGGATTCAATTCAAGTCAATAATTTCCGAGTTACAATCAGGTCGGGTCATTTCCAAGTCGGGTCATGTTCGGGTTCGGGTCTCAAATATTGGGTTATGGATTTCGGCTTGATTTCAGGTCGGGTCATATCGAGTTCGGGTACATTTTTTGGGTCGATTTGTTAACATTACATGTACTAAAATTTACATTTAATCATTATCAATTTCTTTTTTTATAAGTTCATATTAAAATTATCTTTGAAATTATCTAAACTTGCTTATTTTTTATAAGTTCATCTCCGAGTTAACATTTTTTTTAATGGCATTATTTTTTTTTTTTCGAAACATTTGAATGACATTATTTAAAACGTTTAAATAAGATTAAATAGGCAATGAATAATAAAATTAGAAAAAATAATAAAATTAGAGAAAAAAAACTCGTTTGTACAAGCACACAACTGCACAAGTGACAACGTAACTATATAACTATACTTTGATCAATATTAAATATGTAGTCTAAATTGAATTTAAGCTGATTTGAAATCGGATCAGGTCAATAACAGGTTAGGTTGAGTTCGAAATGGGTCAGGAACTATTCGGGTTGAATTTGGGTTGGGTCAATAACAAGTCGTGTTGATTTCGGGTCGGGATAGTAACAGATCGGGTTGAACTTCGGGTCGGGTTAGTAATAGGTCGGGTAAAATTTGGGTCGAGGTAGTAACATGTTGGGTTAAATTCGGGTCGGTTTAGTAATAGGTCGGGTTAAATTCGGGTTGTAACGGGTTAAAACGGGTTTGGGTCAATCTCGATTCAAGTCAGGTTCGGTTCAGGTCAATAATTTACGGGTTATATTCAGATCGGGTCATCTCCAAGTCGGTTCATGTTCGAGTTTAGGTCTCAAATACTCGGATTAACTCGGGTCTAGGGTTGGTTTCAGGTCGGATCATATCAAGTTTGGGTCACCATTTTTCCGAGTTTAAACGAGTCGGTTAATAATGGGATTCGGGTCGGTTTTTCGGATCGGATCAACTTTTGACAGCTCTATGACTATGCATTACTGACCTTTGTTGGCCTAGTACTCCCTCCGATCCACAAAGTATCTAGTTGTGAAATACAATTGGAAACTAGAAATCTTTTCCGGTTTGAAGAGTTAATGTACAAATACAGGTTTAGTTTACTCTTCGAGAGAGCTTCCTATGTCTCGAAACTACAGCCTTCTATTGAGAGCTTGGCTGTCCATAACGTAATTATTTTTCCAAATAAATCTTGTAAAAAAAGTATCTTTTAGACATGTGGTAATCACTATTCAGAGAATTGTTTTGACTAGCTTTACAAGGATTGAATTTTGCCCTATTTTTTAAATTCTTAGCAAGTACTTTACAAAGCACTAGTGATTTCTGAAGTGTGGTAAGCAGTATTCAGCTAATTTACCCAATACCCTAGCCATAGATAGCATACAATTAACACAGCATAAAGTGAGAGAATTATATGCATCTCATCATGCAGATAGATATGAGCTTTGCCCTCTAGCATACCTGTATGGGTTGCTGCATCTGCTTAGGCTGCAGAACCAAATTTGAATGTCTGAACTTGCTATGCTGTCAATCCATGCTGCTTCAGAGAATTGGGTTAGCCATATTAACCAGATGATCTAACCCATGGAGATCAAGCAGTCTTCAAATATGAGTAGCTTGTGCTTTCCTCCTGTTTGTTTCAACATGTACTGGCAAACAGGTCATATACATCGATTGGTGAACAGTTGAGCACGGAATCTGACAAAGAAAAATAATTATCAGATCGGAATAAAGGGAAAAATGAGACAACAGTGGGGAGGGACTTCAGCCTTAAGGGCCCATACAACAAAATTATTTCCACACAAAATGCAATGATAATGGGATTCAACCCACAAACTCATGGTTTGAGATAATAGTACCAAATGACCTCCCCACTGATACTCCATAGGCTTGTAAACAGTCTTATAACACAGATTTTCCTTACTCCAAAATTATTTAGTAATACTCGAATGCACTTACGCTCAAAGCATCAAGTAGCAGTTACCTCAAGTACAGAGAATGTAATTCTCGGAAGCAAACAGGTTGATACAGCATTAGTTTCCAGCTTCCATATAGCCTCTGCATTCCAAAACTGGGTCAACAGTACTCCAAAACAGGTCTATTTATTATAAGTAATTAGGTATTCTATACTCAAATATTATTTTTTTTACTCTTAATAATTTCATATGACAATGCAACTTGAAAGAGAAATAAATTAAAATCAGTAAATGTCCCTTATCAAATAGCAATTGACCTTTTTCTTTTAAGAAGATACCATAAGTTCTGAAGTTAAACCATATTAGTATCCATCCAGCTGAACAAAGGAAGAAAATTAAGCAGTGTACAATGCTATAAGTGGTTGAGAATCGGAAGCAACTTTAAGGGTCCAAATCATGGCAACCAGGTCCAACACAGCCAATATATTCATCAAACTGGAAAGAAAATTCTAGAAGGGAATTCATGCACAAATGGCATTGTTGATATTTACCTATTTGAACATCTTCAACCAACCAACAATGAGATCCTTTCATGATAGCTAATGTCATGGTAGCTTCTCCAAGGAAAAAAAGTCAACCAATAAAAGACCTTCATACAAGGAAACGGCAGTGAATTATGGTTGCTGAATTTTGAAGATACAAGCAAGACAACCACAGCTAAAGGAGATATAATTAGATAACGAATGTTAGCATTACCCCCATCTTCATGATATAGTTTTTTGTGTTCCAGGAGCATATGAAGGAAATTGTGCATAGGTTCCGAGTGCAATCATCAAATGACAATATCAAATGCTCAGGAATGTTCTGCTGGAAGACACTTCAGAAGCCTTCATGGAAGAATTTTCCTCAATAGCTTTTTGTCTCGAACACCATCATATAGGAGTTCATATGTATAATAAGTTATATAGCTCTTCTTTAGCAAGTCCTCCACAATAATCTTTGGTGCTGCTATCTCCCTTTTCGTAGAGCTGAAAATACCCTCCACAATATCTGGAACAATACCTTCATGCACCATAATGTGGATAATTTTAACAGCTTCATGGATCTTTTGTTTCAAGCAAAGACAATTGAGTACCCTTCCACATATTGTGAGTGATGGCGTAAATCCCTTCTCAATCTTCTTCAGGAAGAATTTGTAGCCAGCATCGTCATTACCCGCGTTGCAGAACCCATCTACTAATGCACGATAAGTATAACTGTCTGGAGGGCAGCCCTTCTCAATCATCTCATGAAAAAGCCTCTGAGCCATGTCCATATTCAGTCTTTCACCAAATGCATTGATCACAATGTTGTATGTTGCTGTCGTATGTGAAAGTCCATATTGTTGGTAAATCTTTCTGAAAAGCTGGTATGCTCCATCCAAATCACCCTTCTTGCAATAACCATTTATCAATGTGCCAAGAACTACAAGATCTGGAGTCAGACCCGTGCACCTCATTTCCGACAGCAACGCTAAGGCTTTATCTAGCTTATGAGCCTTGCAGAAGCTGTCAATAAGAATATTGTATGTAATACGGTTAGGAATGCACCCTTTTTCCACCATTGTTTCAAAAGTTCCCATTACAGCTTCAAATTTTGCAGCCTTGCAAAGCCCGTCCAACAGAGTATTGTATGTAATCACATCTGGAGTAACACCATGATCCCACATTTTATCCACAAGTTCAATCGCCGTATCCAACTTCAACTGTTTGCAGTACCCATCAATTAGAGTATTAAAAGTGAAAATGTCAGGTAAACATCCTCTTGCAATAGCATCATCTACCAGGTTATTCGCATCAGACAAGCAACCCATTTTGCATAGTCCATTTATCACTGTATTATACGTCCATATATTGGGGGAGCAACCAGCTCTAGCCATATCATTTATCATCTGTAATGCTTCAAGAATCAGACCCTGCTGAGATAGGCCTTTGATCAATGTGTTGTACACAATAACTTTTGCCTTCAATCCCTTCGTCTCGGCCTCATTGAATATGACCATGGCTCTCTCAACATCACCATTCTTACATAAGCCATCAATTAAAGAGCAATACGTGTATTCATCGGGTGTAAATCCTCTGTATTTTGCATTACGGAGTACCATCTCTGCATTTTGTACCATGTCTAGTTTGCAGTAAGCATCAATGATGGAGTTGTATGTGAAAGAATCTGGATCAAACCCTTTATTAATCATTTGATGAAGATAGCGTTCAGCATCAACAGCCCCCGTATTTTTACAAAGTCCACGTATCAGTAAGTTGTATGTCACTACATCTGGAGTAAAACCCTCAGTCATGATGCTATCCAGTAAACCAGCAGCTTCACTGACTGAATTATCCTCACAAAAGCCTTCAATAAATATATTGAAAGTAAACAAATTTGGTGAAGTCCCCCGCTTGAAAACCTTACTTAAAAGCCTTTGACTTTCTTGGACATCACCCTTCCTGCAGAGGACATGTATCAGCTTGTTAAATGTAAAAATATCAGGGCAAATTCCAAGGCTAAGCATCTGACAGAACAACTTCGATGCTTCAACTCCATATTCTTGTTCATAAAGACCACCAATGAGGGTACAATATGCAACTGCATTGGCGTCGCACCCATGAGAAGGCATGTTCTTAAGAAGCCTCAAAGCAGCATTAAACTTCTCAGTCCTACAAAAATACTTAATCCTGATAGTATAGGTGTATACATCAGGACAAATCCCTTTATCTCTTAACCTCAAATAAACTTTATGAGCTTGATTGAAGTAACCATGCTCAACCAAGATATTCATGATGGCATTATACGACATTACTGACGGTTCACATTCGTAAAAATCCATCTTCTCAAACACATCAACAGCCTGTTGAAGTTTCCCTTTCTTTCCATAATTCTTCATGGCCCCAATGTACACTCCTTCCACAATCCTATTATCAATATCCATTCTCATATCCGAAAGGAAAGCCTCCATAGCTTCAAATTTCCCATGTGAACCAAGCTTATCTATCATACATTTATATGTCAGCAAATTATGCTTGAACCCCTCCTCTTTTTTAACTGATTTAAACGTTTCGAGCGCCTTCAAAGGATCTTTCTGATGTTTTATAACAGCTGCTACATGTTTTGTTAGTAAGGGTCTACTCATTACAAAGAAAATCTCCCAAATCCCAAATTTTCAAGCTACACCCTTTTTAATAATTCAAAACCAATACCATGAAACTGAGTAAAACAGAACCACTGTCATTTCATCGAACAGGTGGTGGGCATAATTCCAAATAAGAAAAAAGCAACAGAAATCTAAATTAGCAATACCCAGAAGTTATTTCTTCTTGATTAGACATTAAATTGAACGCATATAAATTGATTTTCGTAAAATATGGAGTTTTCGAGTTTAAAATTGATAAACAGGCAGGTGAAAATTCAAAATTGAATCAGAAAATTAGAATGTACCTGGAATTAAAGTAGTGAGATTTATACCAATAAAAGAAAGTGGGTAATCGAATGAATGAAGGGAGATGAACTGAAATTAAATTGCTAAAAGGTGGAAATAGATGCTCACTGCCGAGAGTGAGGCAGAGGCTAGAGAAAGCTTAGAAAAGGGAAACACAAAGTCACAAAGTATACAACGGCAGAACTTGCGATTATATTGTATTTAAAACTGTTCAGTCCCAACCCGAACACAAAAAGTTTAAATTCAAGAGTTCGGACTTGTAGTTAAAAGGATTTATTTTCTATATTTGGGAATTCCCCCGGGCAGGAAAACAAAGTGATCAAGATTTGACAATACAAATTGAGTCATACATTTAAGTAACTTGATATCTTTAATTTTTTGGGGAGTAGCCAGCCCATTTCCCACTGTCGAGATAAACTATTCTTAGATAGAGGAATCAAACACAACTAATTACCCATCCCCCAACGCACAGATCATCCATACATTGTTCCCATCGTAATTCCCACTGTCGACAATACTTCATCAATGAACTTCACTAGTACCTTTAATGGAGAAATCAATAGAGGAGAGAAAGCTCACAAGCAAGCAACTAACACCTATCCTTTTGGTGTTAACCATTCGTTTTATTTTTATATAAATTTTTTTTACTCTAATTTCTCCATTGAAGAGGCTTTTGAGTTATGTATCCTTCACTAAAAGTGTACTTTGATCTCACTATAGCAGCTGCCTGTGCGCTTTCTCCATTAAGATTAACGATGACCATGGAAGGGGAGGAAAGAGAAAGAAAACAAGAATAAGTTCTCCAATTCTTGCGATGCCCTAATTGGGTGGAAGATAACATCATCCAATGACGTTACTTTTGAGGGTACCTCCGGTTACAAGCTTACCCGACACATTATAATTTTTATTTATGGAGAATTAAAGTTATTGATCGTCAAAGTTTTGCATTTTATATTAGCAATTGTGATAAAAGAAATAGGTCAAGTAAAAAAGAACAAAAGAAGTATACAAATACCCTTCACTATATATCAGAAATGACGTCTTTACCCCTTAATTTCAAGGGTTTATCAAAGTGATTACTCCCTCCGTTTTGTATTAATCGCAATAATAGGGTGTTCACAAAGTTTAAGAAAATTTTAGGGAGGAGTCTAAAAAAGGATTTTATATAATATAAAGTATTGTTACTGGAAGAGATAAATAATAAAAAAAAAAAAAAAAGTAGTGTAAGTGGGGTTGGTAAGAAAGAGAAATAATAAAATATTTGTAAAAGTGGAGTTAGTAGGAGAGTTTATAAAACAATGATGACTCCTTTTCCAAATATAGAAACTGTTCTGATTAATACGAAACGAATGAAAAAGGAAACTGTTGCGATTAATACGAAACGAATGAAAAAGAAAACTGTTGCGATTAATATGAAACGAATGAAAAAGAAAACTGTTGCGATTAATACGAAAGGGAGGGAGTAACTAGGGGTGTACAAAAACTGGACCGGACCTGAAACCGGACCTGAACCGACCTGATCCGGACCGGACCTGACCCGGACCTGTTGATTCAGGTCCGGTCCCGGTCCTTAAAAATCAAGGTTCCCGGTTCCGGTCCGGACCCGGTCTAAACCCGGGGTTTTCAGGTCCGGACCTGAAACCCGGAAAAATTGTTTTTTTTTTTAAAAAAAAAAAAAAAAAAAAAAAAAAAAAAAAATTAAAATAATGCTGCTGCTTGACAGCTTGAGGCCTTGAGTGACGCTTGAATTCTCTTTCATTTCATTCTAACCCTAACAAACAGGCTGTCTCCCCCTCTCCCTCACGCAGACACGCAGTCACGCAAGTCTCAGCCGAGTCAGCCCAACGCGGCAACGCCCACCGCCGACACCTCCTGCCTTCCTCACTCTCTCAGGCGAAGCCCAGGCGCCCACCGACCACCGCATGAGACAGCTACTGCGCGATTTTCCATTTCTCCGGTAAGTTATTTTTTTTTTTAATGTAAATCTAAATTATCTAATTATGTTTGGGTATTTTGTATTCGAAATAATGAATTAAGTGTTAGAATTTATATGTTTATTCATGTTTCAATTGCTTATAATGATTATTTGATGTTTGCATGTTGAATTTCTTTTTTTTACTTCAATGTTTTCGAATTTATGTTTTTTCTTTTTTGGTTTATTTTCGAATTTCTTTCGAATTTATGTTTTTTTTTTTGGTTTTTTTTAGTTTAAAGTTTAGGGTTTTAGGGTTTAATGTTTAGAATTGATAACAAGTATGGTTTATCTTCGAATTTATTTATTTTTATGTTTTGGTAATGGGATTGTAGCAGAGGACAATTAGTTTTTCATCATGATTGCATTGTTTATTTTTGTCAAGTACCTAAATTTCTTAGACTCCTTTTGGTTGGACTTTGAAATTAGAGAAAATGCAATTATTTTGATTTCAAAATTAGAAATTGAGAGAAAGGTAGAAATTAGCTTGGTTGATATATGATAAGTTGGAATGTGCCTCTGAAATTGACATAAACTTCAGCAAGTAACGTGTAACACAAAAGAGAAAAATAAAAAGGAAGAGAACAAACAATGAGATTATGAGAGCAATGAAATTTTCTGACTGCGACTAGCTAGAATTACCATTGGAACTGCTGGATAGAGTCTGAGAGTTTCTGTCAATGCAGCATGTAAATATTGCATTCTTTCAAGTGATTCTTCTGTCAAACTAGCAGCAAGTTCTGAAAATTTTCCAACTCCTTCCATTTTCGTAATTTTCCTTACTTCTTCAGCAACCTTTTCCTGTATATTCTGGTGTTTACAAAGCATGTAAACAAACCATGAAAGTGTAACTGCTGTTGTGTCTTTACCCGCAATTACAAAGCTCAAGATTATATCTCTCAGATACTTCAAATCAGTGTCGCTCTGCTCCAGGAACCTTGACAAGATATCATCCTTTTTCATCTGCATTTCCTACAAATTCACACAGAAAGAATGCATTAATCTCCTCAGTAAACCGATATGATTACAGACTTCTAAGTTATGATTCACTTACTGAGACATTGCTTTGTGAACTTTTCATTAGTTCCACTTTGTTACTGATTAATTTGTAAACAAAATCATCAACAGTTTTGACACTTCTCTTAAGTTTAGCCTCTGCGCCAATGTTGAGAAATTTCTTGATAGGCCAAAAGATGTCTACATATCGTAACATGGTTGAAGCACTAGCATCATCAAAAGCCTGGCCAAATTTCTTCCCTTCTTCATTTGAGCCACACATACTGTCTAGATCAACTCCAAATGCAACTTTGAAAATAGAATCTAACGTTGACTTCATAAACAAGTCCTATAGAAAGCCATTTCAAGTTAGTTCGTTACTCCAAAGTCTCCAAAAGTACATAGCTCATCTTATCAGTAAAACACTTTTGTCCAATACAACCAGTAAAACACCATCTTACCTGAATATCCATAATTTGGGTGGAGTGTCACGGAAGGCGGCTAGGGGTGGGGCTGCCAATGAAGCTGGTTGTGTACTTGTGTTGTGTTGTGTGGGCAGTGGTGGATCTGGGTATTGACATAAATTTCAGAAAGTTGGTTGTGTTGTGTTGTGTTGTGTTGTGTGGGCAATGCCTCTCTCATTTTTTTCTTAACATAAATTTCAGAAAGTTGAAAGTATTTCTAATGTGTATTGATATTTCTAATGTGTATATATGGACACTTTTTAAGCTAACTTATACTTTAAAATTTGTGTTTATTCCTGCTAGGCTGCTAAAAGTATGGACTCAGATTATTAAGATTAAATAAGTTGGCTAACCTGTGTGTAGTTCAGGGGTTCTTATTTTTGTTTTTATTCTTGCAGGGAGTGAAGGAAGTCAAGGAACCACGGATTCTTATTCTTGCAATGTAAGTTGCTCTTAAATTTTTTTTATAAAATGGTATGTGTATATAATTGTTACTTTAAAATTACTTATATTGTATATAATTATATTGTAGATGGAGAGCTCTCAATCCAAACGGTCTGCTTCTTTTTCTGAACAAACGTCACAGCCACTTTCTGAAAAGGATATGGAAGAATTGCAATCTACTTTGCCTCCTGATAAGAAGCTAAAAGCGGGGCGGGAATATATATGGAACAGAAAAAGTAAGAGGAAAGCTGAGTATTGGAAATATTACTTAGAGTACGTCGAGAATGGAAAACTACGAGCTGAATGTAAGTTCTGTCCTAAAACTTTTGCTGCTGATGGTAATCTTAATGGTTCAAAAAATGTTAAAAACCATGCAGAATCATGTCTCGGTAATCCTATTAATATAGAAAAAGAAAAGGGCAAAGAAAAGCAAACTAAATTGTATTTTGATCAAGAACATGAGAGTAGTGAATTAAAGTGTGGGAGTAGGATTATTAACTTGAATGATGTTAGAGAGGCATTGATTCACATGATTATTGTTGATGAGTTACCATTTAAGCATGTGGAAAAATCCGGTTTTAGGCACTTTGTGCAAGTTGCATGTCCACAATTTCACATTCCATCTCGTGTTACCATTGCTCGTGATTGTTTAAAGTTGTATTATAGTGAAAAAGAGAAATTGAGAGAAATGTTTAAGACATGTCAAAGAATTTCTGTGACCACTGATACTTGGACTTCAATACAAATAATTAATTATATGTGTCTTACAGCTCATTTCATTGATAATGACTGGAAATTGAATAAAAAGATCATAAATTTTTGTCCAATTTCTAGTCATAAAGGAGAGGCTATTGGAAAAGCAGTTGAGGCATGTTTAGAGTATTGGGGTATTGATGATAAACTTTTTACTGTCACTGTTGATAATGCTTCTTCAAATGATGTTGCTTGTGCACACTTGAGTAGAATGGTTAGAAGAACAGGATGTATAAATGATGGAAAAAATCTCCATGTTAGATGCATTGCTCATATCATTAATTTAATTGTGTGGGATGGTATTAGAGAACATGGTGTGTGCATTGATAGAGTTAGAAATGCTGTGAAATATGTTAAGAATTCCCCTGCAAGAATACTTAGATTCAAAGATCTTGTGCAAAAAGCAAACATAGATTCAAAATCTTCTTTATCCTTTGATGTCCCCACTCGTTGGAACTCCACATACATAATGTTGGAAACGGCTTTGAAGTTTCGACGTGTTTTTAGTGGGTTATCTCTTCCTGATGGAGAGGATTTGAATGACAATGAAAGGCCTCCCGAACCCGAAGATTGGGAAAAAGTGGAGAGGTTGGTTTTGTTTCTAGGGGGGTTTTATCTGTTAACTAAACGAATTTCTGGTTCCCATTATGTGACAGCTAATAAAGGTTTAGGAGAAATTGCTTCTATGTATGATATGTTGAATAATTGGGAACAAAGTGAGGACTTGAATTTTCAAGCCATGGCCATTGCAATGAAAAAAAAGTTTGATAAGTATTGGGGGGATGTGGATAAGATGAATAAGTTCATTTATGTTGCTCTTCTTCTCGACCCTCACTCTAAGATGGTCATTGTTGAATTGACACTAACGGATATGCATGGACCGGAAAAGGGTACAAAACTTGCTAATGATGTGAAGGAGTTCGCTTACTCTTTATTTGAGGAATATAGAAAAATGTATGCTACTTCTAATATTCCAGATTGTGGAGATAATATGTCAATGGATATTGATAATAGTAAAGGAGTGGGTTCCGATTATGTGAGGAAACTAAAAGAAAGAGCAAAACGATTGAAGGGGACAAGTGGGTATGCGATAAGTGAGTTGGATAGGTACTTAAATGATCAATTAGGGCCGGAGGAGGAAGAACAAGATGCATTGACATGGTGGGGTAAGAATGGTCAGCGTTATGTGATTCTTAATCGCATGGCACGTGACATACTAGCCATCCCATTGTCGACCGTTGCATCGGAATCTGCTTTTAGTACGGGAGGTCGTACTCTAGATCCATTTCGGAGTTCTTTAACTCCTAAGGTAATGCATCGTTATCTTTTTATTTTATAAAATCAAGTTTGTTTATATCTTAATATGACTTTGTTTATACATATTTGTGTAATATTTTTGTATTGAAGATGGTTCAAGCGTTACTTTGCACACAAGATTGGCTTAGAGCTAAGGAAGTGCCAATTGTTGATGTGGAAGAAAATTTGAAAGAGTTAGAGGAAATAGAGAAAGGTAGTAATAATTTTATGTATTTGAAATTTTGTTACACCAAATTTATTATTTCATTGTTATCAATCATTAATATATTCTATATTGTATTTTATTTAGAGGTGCAACGTGGTGAATCTAACGATGTAGACGATGAAGTTGTTTTCGTGGACTCATTAGTGTGAATCACGCGATCAAAGGGAAAACAACTCGTTGGAGAATTTATGTATTCCTAGTACTTGAGAGTTGAGAGTTGAGACTTAAGAGAATTTATGTAATTTTATGAGTTTTCGTGGACTTATTTGTATTTTCGGTGGACTCATTTGTATTTTTGGTGTTTGAGAATCGGGACTTTATAGACTTTATGTAGTTTTGTAATTGATAATTTTGGTTTGTATGTAATTATTAAATTATGCAACAGGTCTAAAAATCACAAAACAGGTCCATATGCAGGTCCATATGCAGGTCCAACAGGTTTTGTATTAAAAAAAAAAAAAAAAACGAAAAAGACACAAAACAGGTCCATTCAGGTCCAAACCCGGACCGGACCTGATTTTTCAGGTCTGGCCCGGAACCGGACCTGTTAATTCAGGTCCGGTCCCCGGTCCTCATAATTACCCAATTCAGGTCCCCGGTCCAAACAGGTCCGGTCCAGGTCCGGTCCGGTTTTGGACCGGTGTACACCCCTAGGAGTAACAATTAACATAGCAATTTTATTTTTAAAACAAACCAGCACAATCTCTCCGCACAGGCACAGGCACAGGCACAGGCACAGGCACAGGCACAACCGCACAAGCACAAAAACAAAACCGCTAATCAACAACAAAACCAGGCTTCGCCACCGCCGTCGCCGCCTCTGTAGTTGAAGAATGGAGTCGCCGGGGCAATGGCTAGAGAAGGAATTGAATGAATTGTGCAAAAAAGTAGACACTGCTTTTGACTTTGATTCTGATATGATTTCCGGCCTCGTTTCTTACTGTGAATTTGCTCCTCCGCTCGACGCCAAAGAATACCTTGATGTAATTCCATCTTCCATTTCTTCCATTTTTATCACTACTCTTTTCCCTCTATAATTTTATGTAATTTTGGGGAAATTAACAATTTGTTCGTTTGCATTGTTTTTTATACTGGGGTGATTCTGTAATTGTACAATTGAATTCTTGTATGATTTCTTATTGTTTTTATGCTATGATTTTATCTTGATTTCTTGTAAAAACCTAATCTTGTCAATCAAAAAGCTAGGATGGGGTCGTCAATGGATCTTTTGTTGATTGTGAACATGGTTTGATTAAGATAGGTTAAGATAATAGAAATAATCTGCAAATTTCATCAGAAATATGGAGAAGGGTGTTTAAAGTATTATGTCAAAAGACCGGGAAATGTTGTTTGTATTGCTTCAGTATGTCTGCATAGTTCATCGGAAATTGATATATTCTCTTGTTTTTGAATTGAGGAAAAGAATGCATTGGAACATATGAACTGAATTCCAGATTGTGTGTTTTTATTACTTGTTGCCTTGTTGGTGTAGGCTTGAATTTCTATGAGCAATGAGAGGACACCATTAATGGTCTGGAATGGTAAAATTATCAGAGTTTGGGGGTTTAGATTGTCAGTCATTTTTTTGGTTTAGCCATATTCTTCTTTGTCTTAGAATGCATTGGAACATATGAACTGAATTCGACTCTCAAATCCCTTGTCTTAACTCATGAAATTGAATGATCACCAAAAATAGATTGATGGGAATGCAATCCTTTGAAGCATTGGACATTTACTGATATAAGTTGTAGATACAATGTAGGTTTGTTTGTTTTTTTTTTTTTTTTTTCCCCCAAATATATAAGCTATCAGATGTCGGGAAAGCTCATGGAAGCAATTGTGTAGAGAGCTCTGGATTTTTTGATAAAATGGAGAATGAATTATTATTCTTAATTTGTTGATTACTAAGAATTTCTAATGTTGAAAGAAATAGATTGGTTGTAGCAAATGCTTAAGCTTCTGGCTTAATTTTTTTTTTCTTTTATGATGTCGTCAGAACATCGTTGGTGAGGAAGCAGGCAAAACTGTCATACAAGAATACTTAAGACGAAGGGGCTACTCACCATCACCTGAAGCAGTTGGTGCTCCTGCTTCCAAATTACAGGCATATGTCAAGCCAAGTGCTGATGAAGGCTTGACCAGTGGAGCCAAGAAACCATCCAGGGCACAGAAAGAGGCTTCAGCTTCTAATAACCAAAATAGTAAGGTAAAAATAGAGGCTGCAGAGTCGGGAAACAGGCAACAAAATAATTCTAGAAAGAAAAAGGGTGGGAAGGTTATATCACTTGCAGAAGCTGCCAAGGGATCTATCGTATATCAGCAAGGCAAACCATGCTCTTGCCAGGCACGTCGACATAAATTGGTGAGCAACTGCTTATCTTGCGGTAAAATAGTATGTGAACAGGAAGGGGAAGGGCCTTGTAATTTTTGTGGGGCTCTAGTCCTGAAGGAAGGAAGTACATATGCTGGTTTGGAGGTGTCTGCAGTACCTGAAACGGAAGCTGAGGTAGCTGCAAATGCTTATGCGAAGAGGCTTGTTGATTTTGATCGGAATGCAGCTGCACGCACAAGTGTTATTGATGACCAAAGTGACTACTATGATGAGGGTAACAGCTGGTTGTCCATGGAGGTATATGACCAAATTCTACAGATACTTTTATATCCTCCCTCTTCATTCTACATGAATATGAATGCAGATTTTCATTGGATAATATATCCTTTTGCAGGAAAAGGAACTTTTAAGGAAGAAGCAAGAGGAGATTAAAGCTGACGAGGAGGCAAAACGAAAGAGAGTAGTTGTGGCTTTTGACTTGGTCGGCCGTAGGGTAAGTTGATCTCCCTTTAAATATATGATGAAATTTGGTTGATTTCTGCTGGCTTGTGTTCTCAAGCTTATGGGACAGATGGACATTTACCTAGCTACCCCTTTGGTTCCTTTCAATTCTGAGCTCAGGATTTCTTATTCTTGTAGTGTAAATGATCTGGGATAATGGAATCGGTATTGGGTCAAATTTTGGTTTCTTTGACAAGAATTAGTTGGATCTCTATTTGGTCATAGAAGCTTTACTTTATGTGCCATCTCTTGAAGTAAGCATAAGATAATTGGTTTCAAATGACCTTTTCATTGACTTGTATTATGTGTTTGCTTAGGTATTGTTGAACCAAGATGACGCTTCAGAACCTGAATCTGGACTCAACATTTTAAGGCCACCTGATCAGAGAGAAGCAAGCCGAGTCAAACCAAATCCCACCCTTCAGGTGCAACCAGTTTTCATTGATCCCGGCCCTAGGGAAAAGCCTCTCAAGGCCAAGCACTCTAGCAAAGGTCTTAACAAGGGACTGTGTTTGGAGATTAGTGGAAGGGTGCAACATGATCGCAGTGATTTCAAGCATTTTGTGGAGGAGCCTCTTGGATCTTCTTCAGCAAATGATTATTTGCAAGGGCAATCTTGGAATGGTGTCACACACTTGGAAGATGATGCTGAATGCTCTGCATACTAGGATTACATAGTGAGGTTTAGGCCCCTAACTATACTGTGGTATGAGCTCATTCTGCTTTGAATACTTGTTTATCAATACAAGTGTATATTCTGTTGTCCTGGCAAATTTCTCCAGAATTTTACGACTTGTGCATAGCTTAGTGTGCACTAAGTTAATGTATCCAATCATGTATGAAATAGATTGCCAGGCCATTACTCAAAGTCTTGCTGTCATACCAATCTGTAGCTGTCATATTACCTGTATGGCTGTGTGTGAAGGCTTTTGCATTTCTCAGGTTTTGGTTTTGTTTTGCATCTTACATTAATTACCAGTCCTTGCATTCACTAGGAAAATTATAGTTCAGATGTTCGTATGATTGGTCTGCAGTTAGTGAAGAACAGTATTTTACTTCCCCACAGTTGAAAATTTATTTTTAGACGAGTATTACTGTTGTTAATCATCTTTAATTTGCCATTCCACATAGGCCATCTTTTTTATCTTTCCTCAATTCGAAAATTTCTTTTCAAATTCAGTACCATAATATTTTAATGTTAATTTTTTAGCTGTCCTGCTGACATGTATAAGAGATTGTGTAGCTCTTGTAGAATCAGGTTAAATATTAAGGGGGAGGGTGTGTTATACCAGTAGTTCTTCTGAGATACCGTGTTTTTTTCTTCAGTAATAAGCAGGGCCTACTACTGAATTCCATTTTCAGGATAGCCGATTGGATTGCAAGCCCTAGGGGTAGGCATTCGACACCTTTTTTTTTTTTTTTTGAAAACTTGTGCTGAGTGACTCTTGTCTTTCAAAGAATATTCCAAGGTCGACAAGTACTTTGGGCCTCCCAAAGTCCCATGTGTTGCCACACTTAGCCTTGGACTGTCCTTGGTGAAGGGATGCAAGGTAGAACTTGTAGGTAGTAAGTTGTCTTAGGGATTTGGGCATTTAGCAACCGAGAATGGTTGCAGAAGAGCATGATGGAACATGCAAATCTCAATATTGTGTTACAGAGTAGTCCAAGGATAAGGAATAGTGTTAGAAACTTTACATACACAGGTTTGTGGTATGATATTATCTTGCATTTCATGACCTAAGTTAATTTGTTATGTTAATTTCATAATTGACATGATATCTAAGTATGATTGTTATATAATATGATACGGGGAAGAATTGTATGCCAACCTTTACAGTTTGTAGTAGATGCCATAAGATTTTAGTAACCATTGATCATTATCATCTTGTGATTACAATAACACTCTCATCCAATAGAATTGGGTAGTACAAGTACTAGTTGATGTACTACATCTCTTTGGGGTAGTACCATTAATTTTTTAACTTTGATTCCAACTACGTAGTACTAAATTTCTAATTTTAGGAATATGTCCCATGTTCTACCTATCATCAGCTGCTTTGTTTTATAATACTCTTGCTACTTGGTTACTATTCGTCATTGATGTGATACTCAACTTTGTCTATGAAAGTCGTCTATTTATATGTGTGGCTGGTGGTATGAGAGTTTTTGCTAGCATATACCAAGTCAACTCGAGCATCTTCTTTTTGTGGAGGTCAAATTTGTAGCTCTTAAATTCCCTAACTATAGCCAGTGTGCTTTGTGCTTATTGTTATGGATCTTTAGCTTGTTTCAGGCAGCTCCATTACAATAAGCACAATGCACGTTGGCTTTTCCGTTGGGTTTGTCGCGAGTTCTGTGATATTGAAGAAGGCTAGGAAGGATTAAAGACGTGCTTAATGTTTTAAGGGTTGGTGATCAAGGTATGTAACTACGTATTGTATCTAGTGCTAGACTGTGTTAGTTGATTGTTGCATGATCGCTAGAATCAAATTACTAAGTTTAAGGTTTGAGGTATATATATGCTTCTCATCTGCCTAAAATTCAAGTAAATTGGTTTTATTCTATGCTTATTTGATTGATATTGAAGTTTTTAGAAAAATTCATTCTAATTTGGATGCTCTGTTATGCTTCTGTTCTTAATCAATTAGTAGGCATACATTAAATTTCTTTACATGAGAAAATGATACTAGTAATTTGATTTGTATTTTAAAAAACAGATGTGAAAGTATAATTATGCTAATTTCACATTATGTGTACAAAATATCAATTTTTTTGTACGATTAATGATGTCAAGATTTAAATGGTCAAGTATGTCATAGAAAAGTGTCAAAAATTTTGTTAACAAATAAAATAAAGTTTGAGATCAAATCCGACTATAAGATCTGAACAAAAAATGCCGATGCGGTGATGCTATCTTGTAAGCTTTAGGCTGGACTGTCTTAGCTGTTCCTCTGAAGGCCTGTGACTGTTAGTTTATGAAATGCCTTGGGTCAGATGGGCCTTTAATGTATGATGATAATTGACTATGCCACACCTATCTCACCCTCAAAAATTGTCCGTTTATGGCTAGGAACCAACTTCACTCTTTGCAAAACATTGTGTGTCATCCTTGTTGCTTCCGGTGCCATCAGATTTGTAAACCATCATAGATCATCCTCGTCGTCTTCAATATCATCATGATCACCACACTTTTTTGTCTTATGAGGTCGCTCTTGCACAACCAAAACCGAGAACTCAAATTCCGGAGAAACTAACATATCTCCAAAAATTCCTAACTCTGGATACTCACACCATCGGTCCAAAAGCCCGAATAAGGGAGTACAGCCAGGCTCGTGGTATCTTCCTACTACCGCTAAATCTATCTCATCTTTCATGCTTACAACAATATCAGTAGTTTCTCCGCCATCGTTAACCGTTACCTCTACGAATGACACTCTGTTGTTATCTTTACACCGGCATTGGAAATCTTGGATAGCATTATAGTCATTAAAGGTGTTATGTTGAGGCTTTAGCGAATTTAACCTAATTACGCTAAGCCTAATGTTTGGATGATTTGTGAATATGGTGGTATATGCTAGAGCCTCTTGGTCATCTACCCCACCTATGAAGAAAATAGCAATGTGATACACATCGCTAAGATGTGCCAAATTTTGATCACCTCGATCAATTAGCAAGCCTATGGAACATGGCGCCTTTTCTAGAACCATCTTATTGACATCTCTTATGGGTTGAGATGCATGTTGGAAACCCATATCGTTAGTCCATTGTGTGTGGAAAGGTAGGATGAGTAGACTCACGTTTTGGCTATGTGCAATGCTGCATATATCATCGTGCATGGCCGTGTATGAAGACACTGAAATGTAGTGATGTGGGCGAATAGTGCCATTAGTTTTACGTTCAAGGTTCACCAAGGCATTTACTGTGCGGTTGCAACGAGAGAGGTTTGAGCGATACGCAGATGAGGATTGTATCTCGTGTAGGGGCGCTAGGATGGGGAGGGAGACGCGGCCAGCAGTAAGTGGAATAAGTTGGAGGGCAATGACGGGTAAAGGCTTTTGTTGTGTAGAGTGGAAAGCTTGAAGAAGGCGTATAATTCCAGGTAGATTTTCTTCCTTGTATATGCATGATAATACTCGTAAAGTGCCCGTTTCAGCTGATGTAATTACACCTTGTCTTATAATTGTTGAATATTGTGTTGATGGTTCATATATGTATTTCACTAGGGGTAAGAAAGTTCCAGTGCAAAACAGAATATGTAACGCCAATGTTGTGTAGTGTTCTCCGCTCAATATCTGCAGTATTATGCATACATCATGTTAGGAATAATAAATCATGGCTTCGGTATTTATCACCTTTAAAAAATGTAGGAATAATAAGTTCAAAAGATATCAACTAAGAGACAATAAGTTCATATAAATTTAAATAAGTATACTGAAACTTAAACTTGCAACTTAAATAAGTCGTGATAAGTTTAAATAGGAAAAAAATAACGTTAGGTACGTTTAGGTAAGGAGTAATAGTGAAATTAAGAACGAAGTAAGAATCTCACCCCTTGTTCTTGAAATTGGCCGAGCATAACTATATCTAGCAAACCTCCAGAAGCCATGATGATTGAAAGGGAAATCGCGGTCCTGGCATGAACTCCGAAAAACATGGTGGGAACAAGAGTCCCCAAGAACTTACCACATACGCCCAATGTCATAATAATCTCTACTGTAAAAGAGTTTGAGCTGAGAGAATTGAAGTCTGCTTCAAATCCATGCATAGCACAAAAGATAGGGAAAAAAACACATGAAGTAATGGTGTCTAATTTGTCGGACAAAATTGAGGCTAGTGGTTCTTCTGGCAGGAAGAATCCAAACAAGAAAACTGCGAGAGGGTGATGAACTTGTAAGCTAAGGAAGGCTAATAAAAGAACAATCAAGAGGATAACCATGAAATGGCAATCTTTTACACGTTCGCCTTCGGGTGTATAGCTAACAATATGAATGATTAACGGCCTACAAACTGCAAACATAAAAATGTAGGTTCCAGAAACCATAACTGGGTGCCAAAAGTCGCCAGCAAGCACAGGACTTATAAGACTGTAAATCAGGAAAGTTAAGAACATTCCAAAGATATCAAGGACCAAAGAGGTTGCACAAGCCAAGCGACCGAGCTGCGAGTTGCTTATGCCAACTTCATTAACATGGTTGCATGTAACCATGAAGAAGGTTTGAGCATTGAGTAGAATCACCTTGATTATTCCTTCTAATCCATCAGCAAAGTTAAGCATTCTTACTCCAACATAACTTAACGCCAATGACGCGATTAAGCCAGAAAAACTTATGATGACAGTTTCCTTGTCTATTCTTTTCAATAATGCTCCTACATTAGTTTCCACTCCTAATATGAACGAATAAAATACGAAACCTAAATATGATAAGGTTTTTATTAAGTACTTGATCGTCGGATGGAGTAATGCCTGAAATTCAAGAATATTCTTGGAACATAGTAGTCCAATTACAAAAAATCCACCCTGTATGAACAAGAAAAAAAAAAACATAGTAAGGTAATAGTTTACCATAGTAATATGGGGGGAAAGGCGATACACGACTAGTCACAAACGATTACAAAACATGAAAGTATAGCAGGAGGATTTTTAGGAGCATAAAAGAGGTATATAAGATGTATTATGGGATAACACTCCCTTAATTTGTAATGTTTGCTATTATAAGTAAAGTTAGTGGATGATTGCATTGGATTTGATTGTAACACATAGGAAACTTAAGAAAGGGAATGTATGTAAAGTTTCAGATTGTAAAGGAAATTTAGTAACAACTTACAAACATCCTAGACAATACTGGCAAGCCAAGAGGTCTAAGCAAGAACGAAGTTGTTGAAATCGTAAGCAAGATTATAGCAAGTAGCAATATGCATATTGATGATTCTGAACCTTGAGGATAATAGGGGTTGGACCATACACTCGTAGTTCTTAATAAGAATGGCCATTCTTGGCACATCATCACGGTGTTGTTCCAAGTAGCCTGACTCCACATATGGAGTATTCCATTTGAGGTTGATGCCATGTTTATTAATTTGTAACTCAGTTTTGTTTTTTCACATCATAATATAAAGAAATTTTGAGCGAAAATATGCTTGAGATTAGAAGTGTATTGTAAAGATTTTAAAAGAATAAAAGTGAGGAAAGGGATAGGCTCAGCTCTTATAATTATGATGAAATGCATTGTGTATGAAGTTAGGATGAATAATTAGGTATAAGAAATAATTAATTTGTTCGTTTAAGCTTCCTAAAAAAAGAAATACCATGCTTGGAAATGGTTGTAATATTTGGCGTGCATGAATCTAAATTTAGATTAATGACATGCACCAACGATTTCTAAGGTTTTTCAGGCCAACAATATCTCTAAAATAAATGACTTAAAATTCTTTGCTGGCTTTGCTTGGTATTCTTAACTGAGTTAAATTTACTTAAACCATCAATAATTCGACACACACAATGCTTAAAAGTCACAACTGAGTAGACTAGTGAGACGCAATGCAAGCTGGAGATTACGATGAACATCAACTGATTCCAATAACCAAATGTCTCCTCATACAAACTTTGATGTGTAATTAGCACTACAATAATTAATCAATACATCCTTATTATTACACGTATATTCTTATACTACCTCCGTTACATATTAGTTGCAACTTTAGGATATTATTTGAGAGACATAAAATATTCCAAAGTTGCAACTAATATGTAACGGAGGTAATAGTTAACAAACCCGAACAATAGTGTTCCCAAGACGCTCAGAGTCTCAGACACGAGTGGTTTAAGGCTCGCTTCAAGCTATGATACAAAGTGAAGGTCAAGCTAAGAGAATAATTGAAACGACGGAAAATACTTTTATGTAGGGATGTCAATGTGAGTGCTTTTAGGAGGATGCATGGTTTGTACTTACTATATGGAGTTGCAAATTTGTCGCCAATGTTTGGGCTTAATCAAAGTGACATGACCTGATGGAAGGATTGCATTATTGGATAAGTGATGCGCGGGATGGGTCAACTTGTGTATTAAACACCTTCAATTCGATGAGATGGAGGAGGTGGCTGCTAGGTTGGTTGGTATGAAAAAACGCAACTCGATTCTATATGGGAGTTGTGCTCATCACCCAATCGTAATCGTTGCTAGTCCTTAATCTTTCCACAGGCAGGTGAGAAAGGAACCCTAGGTAACACATTTGTCAATTGCTCTTGGAAAATGAGTATGCTACCTTGCAAATGATTAAGAAGGTTGTTGATGATTAGGTGACTCGAATCTTGCAGCTTTCCTCGCCCGATCGGGCATGCTATGCCCTGGCAGACCGGGCAGAGAGGATATGTATGCAATGTATCTTGCAATCCCCACTACCCGATCGGGCATGCCATGCCCTGGCAGACAGGGCAGTGAGGGTAAGCAGTGCAAAATGGCTCGTATTGGATGTTACTTCGCGCGCCCGACCGAGCTGTCATGCTCGGTCTGACCGGGCAGAAGAGGAATACGATAGAGACGCGTTTTTTGCGGTTTTTTAGAGTTATCTTTTATTATCTTGAAGCCCGAGTATCTTTCAATTAGGGATTAATATAAAAACTTCCTGATATTAGTGCTAGGGTTACGAGAGACAGAGAGAGAGCCATTCTTGAGAAAGACTTGATTCATCTTTGTAATTCTTTGCGATTTATAGTGAAATACTTTGATCTCGATGCCCGTGGACGTAGCTATCACATTGATAGTGAACCACGTTAATTCTTGGTGTTGTTCTTATTGTTTGCATTGAATTTCTTTGTTGTTTTCTTTATTGTTTTCGATCTTTACTTCCGTTGTCGCACAACAAAGGCAAAAGATGGTGCTTGTGATGCGTCTTACCTAGAAGTTTTTATTAAAGAGATTTTATCGCTTGTTAATTGTTTAGCTGTTATGTCTACAAATGTTTTTTAGGGAGGCTAACAAAGTGGCACATATATGTGCACGGCCTGGGTGTGTCTTACTATTATTGAAGATGTAATTGCCACCGATTTTTGCTTATTAATTAGTCGTACATTAATGAAAGTTGTGTTCCCTTGTGAAAAATATAGACATGTTATGAAAAATATAGACATGTTGTGAACATAATATTGCAACAATAAAAGAACGAAACGAAGAACTATGTAGCTTCGTGCCAGCTTTAAAGCTTGATATAAGAACATGATGCACAAATTTTTCAAAGTTCAACATGGAAAAATTTAGTTACACTCAGTGTTAGTACATCATACATAAATAAACACAGTGCTATGTATGATGAAATCAAGCATAATGGAAAAAAAAATTAGTTACACTCAATGTTAGTACTTCATACATTTATCAGATTTTCTAAAATAAATAGAGTATTATGTATGATGAAATCAAGCATAATTATCACATTACAAAATCATCAATTAGATCATCATTTTCTGTTGTCTTATGAGGTTCCTCTTGCACGACTAAAACTGAGAAGTTAAACTCTGGTGTGACAAGCATGTCCCCCAAAATCCCCAACTCCGGGTACTCGCACCAACGATCTGTAAGGCCAAACAAGGGTGTACATCCAGGCTCATGATATCTACCTACGACGGCTAAATCGATTTCATTTTTAAAGGCAATAACAGCATTCGTTGTCTCTGCCCCATCACTGACGACTATCTCCTGTAATGACATTCTCTCATTGCCCTGCAGTTTATGGTGAAATTCCTGAATGACAGCATAGTCATCAAAACTGTGGGTGTTACTCTCTGACATTTTCGATTTCAACCATACGACGGTAAGCCTAATGCTAGGATGTCTAGCAAATAGTGTGGCATACGCGAGAGCCTCATGATCATCTGCCCCACCTATGAAGAATATAGCAACACGATACTCAACATCGAGTATGGTAACATCTTTATCCCCTCGATCGACTAGCAGGCCTGCAGAGTCCAAATTAAACAGGGGATTGGTAAGTTAAAGAACATAATAACTAAAATTTTCCTGGAGAAAAAATTCAATAATTGACTTCATGAGCCTGAAACATAGCTCCGCCCCTACCTGCAGAACACGGTGCCTTTTCGAAAACCATCTTGTTGACATCTCTTATAGCTTCAGAGAAGTGTTCCACTTCTCTATCTGCAGTCCATTGTACATGAAAAGGTAGAATAAGAAGGCTGGTTTTCTTTTCATGCGCAAGGCTGCATATATCGTTATGCATAGTAGCATATGCAGACACTGAAATGTAGTGCTGTAAACGAGCAGCACCATCAGTCCTGCGTTCGAGGCTCAACAACGAGCTAATTATACGATTGCAACGACCAATGTTGGATCTGAAAGCAGCTGAGGACTGAATTTCATGGAAGGGGGCAAGGATAGGTTGAGTGACACGGCCAGTGAGTTGAATGAGTTGGAGAGCAATGACTGGAAGAGGTGTTTCGTGTGTAGGATTGAAAGACTCGAGGAGACGGAGAATTCCTGGTAGATTCTCTTCCTTGTGAATGCATGCTAATACTTGCAAAGTTCCGGTTTCAGCGGATGCAATCACACCTTGTCTTAATATTGTCGAGTATTGTCTTGATGGGTTGTACATGAACCTCACAAGAGGCAGAAATGCACATGTACAGAACAAAATATGTATCCCGATTACGGTGTAGTGTTCTGGTTCCATTACCTGCAGTTTCAATGACACGCACCAATCGAGAAATGTTACAAATGTACACATGAAAATTTAATTAGTACATAGTACAGTAGCTAGATGTTATAAAATGCAACATTTTACGACTTTACTAGCTCATTTTGCCTGATTTTGAATTGATCGATTCTTAATATTTGATTTGTGCTAATTTACTCGTGTTTTTGTCACATACAATCAACCGATGAAAACAGAATTTTTACAAATCGAATCTGATTTATACTGAAATTGGATTTTTCGAGTTAAGTGAACATGGCCTAATTTGTTAGCATTATATCATGATGTGGATAATATAGAGAAGATAGCATGACTTACCCCGGAATGGCGAAATATGCCGAGCATTACAATATCAAGGAAACCGCCGGAACATAAGATGATACCAAGGGAAACGGCGCTCCAAAAAGGTACACCGAAAAGCCTTGAAGATATAACAGTTCCTAAGAACTTGCCACTGATACTCAAAAAGACAATGAACTCTATTATTAAAGATTTTTTGCCGAGGTGGTTAAAATCTGCTATAAATCCATGCATAGCACAAAAGACCGGCAAAAAGATACTAGAATTCATGAGATCTAATCGTTCGTTTAAAATCGAGGTAAGTGGCTCTTCTGGTAGGAACACCGCGAATAAGAAAACTAGAAGGGGCTGACCAACTAGCAAGCTAAGAATTGTTAGTACAAGAATAATCACGATGATGGCCAAGAAATGTGAGTCTTTCATACGACGTCCCTCAGGAGTGTAACTAATAATGACCAAGATTAACGGCCTACATATGAAGAACATAAAAAGATAGACCGCGATAACATAGAAAGGTAGCACAAAATTTCCATCTTTAAAAGGCAAGTAAACATTGAAAATGAGGAAAGTCGAGAACATTCCATAGACATCGATGACTAAAGATATTGCACAAGCTAAACGACCAATTTCCGAGTTGCTTATGCCAAGGTCGTTAACATGACTACAAGTAACCATGAAGAAGGTTTGAGCATTAAGGATCATCTGCCTTAAATAACCGGCTTCATCTTCCTTTATATTTAGGGCTTTTAATCCGGAATAACCAAGTGCTAATGATGTAAAATAGCCTGAAAAACATATGATAATAGCCTTCTTTCTTACTTTTTTAATTAATGCTAACAAATTAAGTTCCACACCAAATATGAATGTATAAAATATGAACCCTATTTGTGAGAAACTGTTCATGAAGTAGTAAACTGTTGGGGGGACTAATGTTTGAAAGCCAAGGGCATTTTTTGAGTATAATAGTCCAATAATAAAGAATCCACCCTGCACATAACATAAACAAGAAAGATTGATGTTAGGAAATTAAACTTTTACTGTATGTTTAATGAAATTATACTTAAAAGATTTAAAATACATGAATAATATTGACTATCGATTATTCTAATTTTATTACATATTCTTGGTCATAAAGTTTGGAATAATATACTTGATGTTTTTCTCTTATTTTTAGTAAGTAGTTATTGGTCTGAGCGATGCTACAGGTCATATTCATTTCTGGTAAGCTAATTTCTGGGGGAATCACAATTCTATAAAAAATAACAAGCATCTATACTCTCTATTTTTTTTTAAAATATTGTTGTTTTATTCATAAAACAATGTCCAAATTATATCATTGTGCTGAAATAAAATATATCTATGAGGACATAATAAAGGGAAGTGAAACTTACAAACATTTTGGCCATGGCTGGCAAACCAATAGGTTTAAGGATGAAGGAAGTAAGGGTAATAATAAGCAAGATTAAGCAAAATAGAAGGATAAATGTTGATGAATCTGAACCATGAGGATAAAAACGGTCGGACCATATGGTTGGAGACCCTAAATATATAGGTCGTTCTTGGCATAACATATCGGTTCCATTCCATGAACCCGCACTCCACAACTTTAAGGGATCATATTTTGATTTTATTGTCAATTGTTCTGCGGCCCCTGGGTCCATGGGCGAGTGGCTTTCTTTTTGTAGCTAATTTTTCCTGGTTGTGTATGTAAAGATCGATTTTGAGACGTATCTATTGTAGGTGGGTAGCGTTAGCAAATTCAAGAAAGATTATGAGAGAAAAAAGTGTTAAAAAGAGGTTTACATAAGTAAGAGAGAAATGTTTATGAGCTTGCTAGAGAGAGGAATTTTTGGTAGATTTACTATAGTTAGGAATTTAGGATGCCCAATGGAAAAATAGGGTGTACAGTTTGGTTTTACCAGAATTACGTAAGATTTGTTACCTTTTGTGGCTTTACGTGTTCCAAACAATATAAAATATACCTTGACTTCATTTTCTTTATTATTTTTGTTGGAAATACATGTATACAAGTGAAAATAGTATAGTGCACCCGGGTGCACCATGCGCATGGTGCATCAGGAAAGAACATTAGACATATTTTAAAGAACATGGGCAAAAAAAAAGAACATGCTAGTGTTAGAAAAAGAACATACCTATGTTTGACAAAAGAACATGTTTGTGTTTGACAAGAACATGACATTACAAAGAACATAAAGTCGTTACAAAAATGACATGTTATTTTTCATGGTTATTTAGGTGTTGAACGTGCTTAAAAAAGAACATTATATTTGACAAAAAAGAACATGTTCGTGTTTGACAAAGATGTAGGTGATCATTGGGTGGGTCGGGCCAAGGTTAAAAAATCAGCTCACTTCTCGGGTCGGGCCAAATTTTGGGCCGAAGTTTTTGTGCCCAAAATTGTCCGGCCATGCGGGCTTTTCGGGTCGAGTAAAAAAATCAACTAAAATGCATAAAACGCATTCCCAAACCCGCCCAATAAATTAAATTTAAGGGCGGGTCCGACCCGATTTTGGGGGTGAAAAAATTCTGCCCAAAACCCGTCCAAAATCGAGTCGGGTCGTTCTAACTTTGATCACCTCTAGCCAAAGAACATAAAGTCTTTACAAAAAGAACATGATAATACATTAAAGAACATGTTCTTTTTTCTGGTTACTCGAGTGATTGATTTTTTTTTTTTTTTAATGTACATACATTAAAGAATATATTGTATAATATAAAGAACATATTGTATAATATAAAGAACATATAATTCAAACTCAAATAACATAATCATCAAACTTAAAGAACATATTATGCTCATGTTCTTTATAAATATATATAATGTTCTTTTTTTGTCCATGTTCTTTTAAATATACCTTCTGTTCTTTTCGGGTGCACCATGCGCATGGTGCACCCGGGTGCACCAACCATACAATAGTATACAAGTAGTTTTTTTTTAACATGTTACAGCAGAATATTATCCAAAAAAAATTACTTATCCAAAAAAAAAAAAAAAAAAAAAAACCACTATATGTTTTTCCATTTTTTTCTATAAATAGAAAATTCAACTAAAATCACAAACTAAACGAATTGCATTCCAAAAGAAAATATTAGATCATGATCATGTGACTATGATTTCGTTGAATTGAAAAACACGAAGAAATTTATCATAACTACCACTCGCCAAATTCTCTTGTGAGTTAAATTTGTAATTTTATTTTTCGGAAATTGAATCCGAGTAACATTTTTTTATTCTGAAATGTTTTTTGTGTATTTATTAATCTAATTATATGTACGTAACACGTTATGTGGGATTAATAATCCAGATTAAATTGGTGTGATATTGTTTCCTTTGTATCTAAATATGAATTAAATAATGTCTTGTATGATTTGAGAATCATCAAAATGAATTTTTGCTTATGTTGTTTTGATCAAATTTCAATATTTATTGTTAATGGGATACCTTGAGTTACTGGGGTAACGAAATTTCGCCTTATTTTGTATAATTGACATATGCTTGTGGGGCGTAGCTAACACATTGTTAGTGAACAACGTAAATCCACTGCGGTGTTCTGTATTGTTTGTTAGTTATGCTCATTGTTTGCTCTAATGTTAAAGTGCGAACATTGATGTATGAACTGCTAACTGTCAATATATATAGGTTAAAAAATGGGGACAAAAGGAAACTCAGGAGACAATAAAGCCAGAAGCCCTTTATCAGTTATCATTGTGTTTGGATTGTGTTGTTTTTTCTATCTATTGGGTTCATGGCAGCGTAGTGGCTTCGGTAAGGGTGATCGAATCGCGGTACAGATTACACAGCAGACAGACTGCAGTATTCTTACTGATCTAAGCTATGAAACACATCATGGAGGTGAACTTCTTAATGAAGTCAAGAAATTTAAACCATGTCCTGATCATTTCATCGATTACACACCCTGTCATGACCAGGCGCGAGCAATGACCTTTCCTCGAGAGAATATGAACTATAGGGAGAGACATTGTCCTCCACAGGAAGAGAAATTGGATTGTCTGATACCTGCACCTAAGGGGTATGTGACCCCGTTTGCTTGGCCAAAGAGTCGCGACTATGTACCTTATGCAAACGCGCCTTACAAGAGTTTGACAGTGGAGAAGGCGGTCCAGAACTGGATACAGTATGAGGGTACTTTGTTTAGGTTCCCCGGTGGAGGAACGCAGTTCCCTCAAGGTGCAGATGCTTATATTAATGATTTAGCCTCCGTCATTCCTTTAGATAATGGGATGATTAGAACTGCTCTGGATACTGGCTGTGGGGTAAGTCTGATTTGTCTAATTTGGTTTTTTTGGTGTGGTGTAACCATATATTATACTCCCTCCGTTTTGTATTAGTCTATACTAGTATGCCATAGATTAATATGGGAAGGAGGGAGTTATGCAGAGTTGTAAGCAATTTCGATGATTACATGTTTTATATGAGTAATTGACAAATTTCTAGCTAGGTTGCAAGTTGGGGAGCATATTTGTTCAAGAAAAATGTTCTAGCTATGTCAATTGCACCTAGAGACTCACACGAGGCACAAGTTCAGTTTGCTCTTGAAAGAGGAGTTCCTGCTATTATTGGTGTTTTGGGAACTATAAAGCTCGCTTATCCTCCTAGATCATTCGATATGGCTCACTGCTCTAGGTGTTTGATTCCGTGGGGTGCAAATGGTAAGTGGATTTTGTCAATTGTTCTACTAACACGGAATGTTACAAACCCGAATAAAGGCCTGAACCCCAAGCTGCCTGCTGCTATAAAGAAAACAGAATGAATGAATTGTTGCTTATAGTTTGTCTAATATTACAAGTTATTAAGGAAATGATTTTCTGCAGGAGGACTTTACATGATGGAAGTTGATAGAGTCCTTCGACCCGGGGGCTACTGGATACTCTCCGGTCCCCCCATCAATTGGGAAAACAATTATGCAGCATGGAAGCGTCCCAAGGAGGAGCTTCAAGAAGAACAAAGGAAAATTGAAGAGATTGCTGAACTTCTGTGCTGGGAGAAAAAATCTCAGAAAGGTGAAATTGCTATTTGGAGAAAAAGAGAAAATTGCAGGGAACGTGTTTCTCGTGCTACTATGTGTGATCCACAATACAGCACTGATGTCTGGTAGATTTCTATGTGTTCTGTTCTTCTTTGCTGTTTTATTGGTAGATTTTTCAACAAAATGAACCTGTACCAGACCTCTAGCTAGCTATGTTAATTGGATATGTGCAGTCCTGTACTCGTGCCAGGCATAGATATGTCCATGTTTTTAGTTCAAAATGAATTGTCAAATGACTACACTCCATTTCATCTTGAAAGTGTTCAGGATGTGACATAAGTATTGAAGTGAAATGAAGAGTCAGAGTAACATACACCATTCGATATAATTCACCCAACTACATTTTTATAACTCATTCCTGAAAATGTGTGCTTAAAAAACCTTTTTTTTTTTTTTCCTTCTCATAATCAGAAGTTTTGCTCTACCTCTCAAATTGCAGTACTTAGAATCATCGTTTGGCTTGTGCATAACAGGTATAAGAAGATGGAGGCATGCATAACTCCGTACCCTGAAACAAGTTCTCCTGATGAAGTTTCTGGCGGAGAGTGGAAGCAGTTTCCAGACAGGCTTAATGCTATTCCTTACAGAATAGAGAGTGGTTCTGTTCCTGGAGTCACAGCTGTAACGTTTCAGGATGATATCAAACTTTGGTCAAAACACATTGATTACTATAAAAGGGTGAACAAACTGATTGATACAGGAAGGTACCGCAACATCATGGATATGAATGCTGGTCTTGGAAGTTTTGCTGCAGCACTTGATTCCCCAAGTCTGTGGGTTATGAATGTTATGCCCACTATTGCAGAGAAGGATACTTTGGGTGTTGTTTATGAGCGAGGTCTGATAGGAATATATCATGACTGGTAAGCCTTCTGTAAACTTCTGTTTTCTGTTAGGTCTGGACTTAGCTATGCCTGTGTGCGAATTTTGTGTCAATGTTTTGGTAGCGCTGTTTCATGTCATCTTAGCTTACTATTATTCTTTCTTCCCACCAATTTCCATCAATTAACTGCTTGAGATTTTAATTTTTTTGTGTTAATAACTTGATAGCTTCGTTCTGTATGTGTCTACAGGTGTGAAGCCTTCTCTACATACCCCAGGACTTATGACTTGATACATGCAAACCGTCTTTTTAGCTTGTACAAGAACAAGTAAGAATCGTTTCATCTTTCATTCTTTTTGTTAAATTCATTACAAATAGAGGAAACCTGTCTTTATTGTTCGTTGTTAAAAGTGTTCATGTATAACAAAAAGCTAATTAACAATCATTCAACAGCTTCTTATACATACGAAGTACAATTTTTCAACTCCTCTGTATAAGCTGTGTCATTAGTCCACCATATTAGAACTGCGAAACATAATCTGGATAGTTGGTGTGTTGCACCCCTTAGTGAGGTTTTCGGTCACAAACTAGGCCTATTGTCTATTGAGTTTGCGTTATGCAGCAAATGATCCTATAGTTAACTCATGTAATTCAGTGCCAACTCTGTTGTGAATCATAAGCAGATGTAATGCAGACGATATCCTACTAGAAATGGATCGCATCCTACGGCCTGAAGGGGCAGTGATCTTCCGAGATGAAGTAGATGTACTTATGAAGGTGAAGAGAATAGCAGCCGGCATGAGATGGAACACCAAAATGGTGGATCATGAAGATGGTCCTCTCCTCACCGAAAAGGTGTTGTTTGTTGTCAAGCAATACTAAGTTGCCGGTGAAAACAATTCCACTTCTGTTTAACTGTAAGTCTGTAAGTAGAAACAATTTTAGTACAGTTACCAATACTACAGGCCAGGCAACCACAATTTTGGAGTAATTTCTTGTTCACTAGAGTATGGATATCAAAGCAAGGTCCTCAATGTGCAGCAAGCCTTCCCACCATTTTTCTGTCGAACTTTCTTGCACTCCTTGCAGATGCAGTGTACGCGTATCTGCAAGTGAGCGACTTTGCTTCCTGTTTTTTTAGTTTTCTGATGTATACAGATGCCAAGCAGCTAAGTTTTATCTGCTTTTGTCATCTAAGAAGTATATTGTACGGAGTACTTTTTGTGATAGTTTTGTTTGTACTTTGTACTAATTTATAAGTAGTGAGAGTTCTGTGGTTCCAAATTATGAATTTTCAGTCAATTATTTTGTTAGCTACATTGTTTAATCAAATCATGCTCTTAAACTTCTTTTAGCCCTGTTTCACAGACTTTTGATCTCTCGTTACTCATTTGATGACCATGGCTGATGATTGTGAGCCATCTTAGATATATACGGTGTTATATCATTCGAACATCTGATGAAAGACACACCCCAACGCTTCTGATTACACCATATCTGAGCTTCATGTTTCTAATTACAAACTTTAATCATAATGCATGCCCTATCAATTGCATCCTTTTTTGATCCTATAGAACTTGGGGAAGGAAGCATCTAAATGTCATTGTTGTTTTTGTTTAGTACAAGTATTTAGACATGTAGATGCTGCATCATAACGTTTGTGTCAAACAAAAAATTCGAGGTTTAATATTAGACACGTTGATTATTCCCAAACGACCAAACCTTTTGAGATAGACCTAAATGAAAAGATTCACATTAGACATATTAAATATTCGAAAGAATCCATATAATACTGTGTAAAATCTAATCTATAGTTAAGATTAGATGGATCTACAATATTTTCTTAAAAAAAGTTACATATTGAAAGACAGTTAACCAATCAACAACTAAGATTATATGCTATATGTTGGCCACTTTATTAATTCAAACAGCAAATTTTTTGTGGAAAAACAACTTCGATAAACTCTCAAAATCAATGTCATATTCGAGCGTCTCAATCAACCCATTTAAATTCCTTATTTATGGCGAACAAAGTCATTTACTTGTGAAAAAGGGACCCTATTTTTAGATATGAATGGCTAATATTCTACTTTTTTGCTAACCACTTGTTATATAACCTATGATGTCCCCCCTTGTCAAATTATATCTCCTGTTCAACAAGTGCATAAAATTATATTCTCTACTGTTATCATAATAATAATGTTACTAAAGCATATATTATAATGTTAAATAGTGTTATTCTTTTTTTAGTATCTAAGTTTTCGTTTTTTTTTTTTTTTTTTTTTTTTTTTGCAATATCACAATTGACTAGCCTCCTTTTAGCCATCAACTCTTTCTCTTTGTCACTAGTCTTGGACATGGTGAGTCGTTATATTATCCATTATATTTTCTGATAGGGAAACTCGTAAAGTTGGGAATAGCACATATAATATATTATGTGTACGAGGACAATTCGATCATGTGTTGTTTACACACCGTGTTCATATCTTGTGGCCTTTAACGTAATGTTGGGAATAGCATAATTATAACAACGTGTATAAGGAGTGAGGGCAATTTAATCTGTGCTATTGAATTTTATTTACATTACTATCTTTTAATACTTTGCTCATACAGTCATACAGATAATATTGAGAGTTAATATTCGAAACTTATGAAAAGTCTTATGTGAGTAGCGATCAAAATAGAGAGTTTATTACACTTTTTAGCTTAAGGAGTGACTCATATTATTCAATTACTTTATAACCTTAGGAATTTGAGATTACCTTTATTCAATTACTAACCCTGTCGATTCTAAAGTACTCGTGTATTTTATTTAAACCGTAATATAACAATTGATTAATGATTTTAGACTAAACAAAGTTGACACAATGTGAAAAGTGTCAATAGTTTATCAAACCTCCTCTAATCAAGACAGTCACATATATTCTTTCATGCATAAACAGTTCTTACAAAGATTATAAATCCTACCTAATACAACTGCAGGATCGGATGATCTTGGTCTTATACAGAACACTTAATTATGTTCTTAATTGCTGTATATTTTTTTCTAAAATGCACCTAGCTTTTATGCTCTACAAATGATCTGGAAAAGTGTTTTCAACACATTATTGACTATCTAAACCAAGAAAAATCAGAAATGAAACATAAAAAAGTTTAGGGAATAAAGTTGTATACTTAGGGGTTTTTTTTTTTTTATTATTATTATTATTATTTTTAAGAGAGAAGTTGTGTACTTTTTTTTCTTGTTTTTTTTTTTTTTTTTTTTTTGAAACATAGAAGTTGTGTACTTAGTTTTTTTTTTTTTTTTTTTTTGAATCAGAGAAGTTGTGCACTTAGTTTAAAGAAAAGAACCTACCAAAAAACAGTGGAAAACAATTTTTAAAAAGGATACCTAAAAATAAAAAATAAAATAAAAAAAAAAAAGGTTTGGTAGAGCAGCCATAGAAGATTGTGTCCTTTATGGGGGAAATATTATAGTGAAAGACAAAGATAGATCTTGGAGGCATTTCATCTGGAGGTAAGGAAAAAGGTGATAAACTGTCATTCAAGCTTCAAGCATATTGACCCCACTTATTTTACAACTTTACCATCCATTAATCAAAATCACTTGTAATTCTCTATTTATATACAACACTTGCACTAACTTATTGCTAAGGGCCTAACATACAACTTCATTTTGCTTTAAATTATCTCATCACCTTCTCATCTTCACTCACAAAGTCTCAATTAAATTACTACACTTACTTTGTTTTTTTTTTCTATGGCGACGGCGATTTACTCACCTTACAAGGGTAACGAGGGTGGTGTAACGTACCCTCGAGATGCATCGTTCTCCTCGTACCTTGATACAGCCGAGAGGGACTTTGTTAGGACTCTAGCGGAATCTATTAATAATAGTCCCACTCCATCTCGAGAAGTTTCCACCCCACGAGCAATGATCGTAGGGAGGAACAATTCTCGAGCTCAAAGGAGTGGTGAATCGGATGTTTTTGGGGCCGAGAGATACTTCAACGAAAAGATTGGTGATGATAGAAAAAGCGGTAGGAGTCATGTCGTCGTACCAAGCAAGGGTGGAGGTCATGGTGGCGGGATCAATAGGCATAGGCACCATAGAAGAGAGAAAAGAGATGATTTGTTAGAAGGGACAAAATCATCAAGGAGTAATATTAGTAGTACTAGTAGTCTTAAGTCACCAACTCCAAGTCTTAAATCCGAAGGAAGTTTTAATAGCCAAATTGGGTTGTTATTGCCTAAGAAACTTTTCTCCGGTTTTCAATGTAAAGGTTCTTGTTTTGACAAGAAATCTGTTTATACTACAAACACTACTCACCAAAAACCTCAATCTTCTCCCAAGTCATACCAAGGGAATGAGAATGGTTATCGAAAAAGCCGGTCTACTCATCATCAAGAACACTTTGCATTCCCCATCATAGACACGGCTTCTTTTCACTTAGATCAACCTAAGAAATCAATAGATGTGTTTGGAATTCACCAACTAGGCAAGCAAGAAATCGAACACAACCTCGAAAGAAAGCTTTCGATCCTATCATGGGACGCGATCCCAAACTCCCCTACCACTCCATTCACCATCTCGTTAGCAAAGAAAACAACTAGTCCTAGTGTAAGAACCGAAGATGATGAAGATGTATGTAGTGATGCAAGCTCCGATCTTTTCGAGATTGGAAATCTTTCCGGTGTTCCCGGTAGTCAAACATCAACCCCTTATTATGCACCCAGTGAAAGGAGCATCGAGTGGAGCGTAGTTACAGCTAGCGCGGCTGATAACTTCTCTTCCTTTTCTGACCACGACGATGATCACAAAAGCACCATCCCTCGACATAGAAGTCATAAGAACATCACCCTAGAGAGAAAAAAGGTGCAAAGAAACTCAAATTCGGGTGGAATGTTCCTAGGGTGTACGAGTCACAAAGCCGTCGATGTTATAAGAAACTACCATCAACCATGAATCGACATCAATCGTGCATTGTTGTTATTGGTGTATGCCTAATAAATCTATTAAAATGGTCACTTTAGTATGATTTTCGTACAATTATGTCAATGTATGGCATTTTTATGATGATTAGTTCCTTAGTGATATGGTAAGATAAGATATTGTTATTATTGAATTAGAGCTATGAAATCATGTATTAGACCTACCAAAATTACTATGAGAATGATATATAATTATAGATTTCTAATATCTTTATGGCAATGATGAACAAGAGCTTTATTCTTTGCTTTCTTGTCAACCAAAGTTAGAGCATTTCATGGGACAAAAATTGGGAACCCGGATTATTTATTTTCTTTCATAATTTTTTATAAAATTGATGGACCTATTATTCTAGATGCACATTTGCCTAACCACATTGCCACACCACATTGGTTCTTTGCCAAAATTGTTTTATTGGCTTTTTCTTGAGTTGTCACATTATTTTACCGATTATATATTGTACTCATTTCTCACACGTTCTAGAATTTTTATTCTTCAATTCCTTTTGGTAGGCATAGGTGGGTGGAGATGGAGAGTCTTTAAATCTTAGTTGTAGTACCATTTTGATCTATTAACCGTCACCAACGTATTGCTAGTCTAATTTAAACTAGTAATGTAACAGCCAAATAATGTTAGACATTTAGAGTGTATGTGGGGAGAGCCCTCTCTTATTTGAGGAGAGGCCGCTGCTGGGAAGCCACAGAAAGCCACGCCCGCGGCCTTATGTGCCGCGCCCTCTCTAAGGGCGCGGCCAGGCATCTCCAGAAAATTGGGTGTGAATGAAGTTCACCCTTTCCGCGCCCGCAGGTTAGGCTGCCAAGCCCGCGACCCTCTGGCAGTTGCGGTTTTTCGATTGAGAGATTAAAAAGGAGAATAATCAGTTTTTCTCTCTTGTTCTTCTTCTCTAAGATAATTCTCCACACTTTTCATAGAGAAAACTTGCAATCTTCTCTTTGAAAACTCTTGAAATTTAGCCTTCCTCGTGAATTATTCATCGTATTTCCATTCTAGTGCTAAGAACGAAATTGTCGTCAATTGTATCTCAAAGAGGATTTCCGGTTTGACCCAAGCACCGTGTGGGGGAAATAAACCTCTTTAGGAAAGTGTATACACGCCTTTGACAGTGTATCAAGGTTTGAGTCTTACGGGACATCATCATTCTCATGTTCATGTTCGTTTCTGTCGGCTTGGAGGAAAGGCAAGTTTGATTCTTCACACTAGTGTAGTCTTTGTAATTTTTAGTAATTTCTTGACTTTTCTAATACTTGATTGTAATACATTATATTGTATTTGATTTTATGATTTATTTTGCAATCATATAATTTAGGTTTTGTTCCCACACAATTTTTAAGTGTTTTCTTTTATTGAAATCACTGTAAACCTAACAAATGTGAGCAGAGGTACTGAGGTAGTATTTCATACTTAGACTACTAAGCTAAAAGAGTACGTTATTTATCCATGAAAAACTCAAAAATGTTTGAAATGTCACAATTATGTTTGTATGAAGTATAAACATGTCCATAAAAGAACAAATCGAGCAATTTCGTTAGCAAGCAATAATAATGAAGGCGTTCGACACTTATTCCTTTGCCAATTCTAAGTGGGGATAAGTGAGGGAAGGTAAGAGACGAGCCTTAATTAATTACAAGGGAAGGAATGAAGAGGGTGGGAGTGGGAGTTGGGGTGGGAGGATACAACTAAAGTACTAGTCATAATAGCTGCTAAAGAATGTCCCAAAAACGACCCACAATGCTATAGCAGCCAGATATATTTTTAAGTATACTACAAATATATCTCAAAATCTCTTATCTACTCTTTAATTATATATTTAAGTTTAAATTTTTTTAATATGAATGTATATTGCTCTATTATACTTCGTATTCTTTACGGGTGTGCCCTGCTTTGAAAGCCATGATAGCAACTAAATTCAAGCGCGGGCTGTATATTGTACGTGTACTTTTTTCATTGGTTGATTTTGAAACAGGTTGGTTCAAGTGATGATCATATATATACATATATATGGACCTTATTATAAACAAGTTCATAGAGTAATAAGTTGTTATAGTAACAGGTGAAAGTGATCATAGTATGTATAGAAGTGGTGGAAGATAAGAATTTGGATAGTGAAGTTACAATATATTGGTTATGTATGGGCCATAGAGTTTGTAATACACTAGCTTCACTACTGAAGTATGTCACTGTTATCAGTAATTGTGTTTTCAGTGATGAAGTTGTATATGTGGAAAATTAAACGGTAAAATGTAAGTGTAAATGCAGCACATGAATCACTAAATGCAGCACAACTTCAAAAAGTTTTTCTTAAAAAGTTTGAAAGAAACGTAAGATACCCCAATAATTGACAAACTTTTTTCTTTTGGTTGGTTCAGAAAATATTGAAATTCAACTCTTTTTTTGTTTTTTTACAAATATCTCAATATACCTAAAATGAGATTAGGTTTATACTTCTTTGATTTTTGAAAGGTATATATTGTAAATTCAAAAATATCTCAAAAAATATAAACGGAGAAGAAAAATGAAAATGGGTCTAATAGAAACTAATAAGAACCAACAAAAATAGATAACACTTTTTTTTTTTTTTTTGAAGGGGAGGATAAAATATCATTAATTGAAAGTCATACGGCATCTACAATAAGCATTATAGAAAAGTAAAATACAATCTAAATTAATCAAGTAAAAATCCTCTTTAAAGAAACTATGATGATGAGAAACTAGATCTAACGATGAAGCAAAGTCCCCGATTGTTCGCTGAATTATGTCGCCTTCTGTGAGGGAGTCCATCTTCTTGACATAATTTTGGGAAGAAAATTCATTACTTGACCATGTCGATCGCATCCTCAATTCTAACGCCAATTGCAAAATTATACGAATAACAACCCATGAATCCAATCTTTCAAATAAAACCCTAAAAATAAATTTCAATCTTCCACAAGGGAAGAGAAGAAAGACAAACACCAAACTCTCACAAAAGGAGAGAACAAACCCAAAAATTGGGAAGAAAACTCTCATAAAAAGAGAGTAAGGAGGATTATTAATGACTAAAAAACAAAAAATAAAGGAAATGAAGAAAGAAATGGGGCTTACCATCATCAAAGAGATGATGATGGTAGCCCCTTGCGGCTGCCAAAGATTTTAGGGTTTTTTTTTAGAGAGGGAGATAGGAAGAGGCGAGTGAAAGTTTTTAGGTAGGCTTTCTTTTAAATAGCGTAAAAATTAAAGTATTGTATTTAAAATAGATAACACTTAATAATACTCGAAAATAGAATAAAGAGTCTTAAATATTCCATGTTCAATAGATAGTGATTTGTCTTACATCTTTTCTCTCCAAAGTAGAGACATATGCTTTACCTTGTTATATTATACTTTACACAATGTTTGGTATTAATTTGCTTAAAGATAACTACTTAAATGAAGAGATATACAAGACATAAACAACCAGGAATGTTCTGAAGGGGCCAACTGCTCTACATAATGGCAACACACCATAATATAATCTTTTGGTCTATAAACAATCAAAGGCCCTATATATTATATATGGACCACACCATAGAGGTACCACGATGATTAAATCATTCTTGGCTAAAACCATTTGATGATTTTAACAATTCAACCACCCTAATATTAATGCCTTCCTAACCAGTTTGAGTGATGGAATTGTGTTATGTTGAGCCATATGCTGTCCATTGTGATTCTCGAATCTCTTTATACTACTGTTATTTCTCTATATATTTCACAATAATTGATATAATTTGACTATTTGCACAATTGATCTATTAACTTAACGGTATTTTTATACTAATTTCAAAAATTCAAATGCTATCATGTAAAATACTGTTATGTTAGTATTAATATCTATTTTCAAAATATGTACTTCCTTCGTTTTATTTTTATAGTCACAACAGTTTGACTTTTACACAATTCATGTATTCCACTTTGATTAGTTTAGATGATTTATAGGCTTATGGTCGTGTAAAAATATAATCATGTGAAATCTTGTTAGATTTATTTTGATTTATACTATTTTAACATCAAATGTTAATAACTTTTAAACATTGGTAATTATAAATATTAACGATGGAAATAATGCATCAGCAAACGTGAAAAAAAAAGTGTTACAACTATAAAGGAAACAGATGAAGTATTTTTTATAAATTTTACTAACATATATTTTCATACATAAATAGCCAGACTTGTCTATTTGCATGAGTGTTCACGTGTTTAGTCAAACTACATCAATTATTTTAAAATATATGTATTGCATAAAATTTCAGTTATAGATACCATTATGCAAACTGTAGTAAAGATGAGTATTGAAATTTCAACTAAAATAAAATGTCATTAGATTATAATGGAGTGAGAATGGACAGTCCCTTTAGTTTCATACAGTTTTGTCATTTGGGTAGGAAAGTTAATAGGTAGGGGTAATTTTGTCATTTGGATTTCATTTTCACTCCTTGGTATGTACTATGTACGAATGTGTACCTATTTACAGTGGGTCAAGTAATAGTAAACGGAAGAAGTAATAAACTCTAAAAATGCAATACTCCAAGCCAGATCAAAAAAGGCCTTCTATCGGTATGAAGGTATGAAAGTTTCATACATATACACTTGAATGACTCTCTTGACACCTGAAAAAACAAAGGTGAACTAGCACATGAGAATAATATCATTTTTTTTTTTTTTTTTTTTTTTTTTTTGCTTTCATTTCAACCTTTTGTGACTTACCTTGTAGCTTGGCAGCCTCTGACTTGGTTAATTTGGCAAAGAATACAAAGGAAGAATTCTCAAGAGAGCAAGCAAGGAAACGATGGTCACTGACATAAATCATGTTAACACAAGTACACAATGAAGCATCTGGAATAATAGAAAGCCATCTGAACTTAAAAATAAGATGTTTTACCAGTCAATTTCTTTCAGCAATTTGATATAGTCAGACTTCTCCCAAGACTTGCCTTCCACGTATATCCGACATATCTACATATGCTGAAATTAGCATATATGAATCACACACAAAAATGATGATCAGATGCTAGAAGAAAAAAAAAAACTGGGGTCAAATGTGAATCAAATTAACTATGTAGAATAAAAACAGAAGCTCTTCAATGCCCAGTCGAGCAATTTTTGCAGTCTGTCGGGTAAGTGAACAAAGAGAAGGGCACTAGATGCACTAGTGCAAAGCTTTTTGTACTTTTTTTTATAGTACTAGTAATAAAGACTAGATGCACTACTCTTACCACAAAATGTACTAGACACCTTAATATTGCAAATCCTGAAAAACTTTTTTCCAACCAAATCACTCACATAATGAGTACTTGCAACCAGAACTCATCCATTACCCACAAAACCTGTACACTCCTGGAAGATATTAGAGATATTACCCACTAAAAGGTTAACTTCTTACCACTAAAAGGTTACAAATCTCCTCACCGCCATTAGAGGAACGGAAAAGGAGGGGAAAGATTGAATATGAAAGTCAACTTCTTACCACTAAAAGGTTACAAACCTCCTCACCACCCATCACATCAAATACCTGCTGCATAACTCTTATCTCTTTCCTTACATGCATCTCTCCACTACTCCAAGCCAACCCCAGACCAAGAACCAATTGAAAATGAGAACCAGGGAAAGGTCTACTTCGGTACTCCCTCCAGCAAGGGAAACCTTAAAGTTGCGTTTGGAATCCATATAAGTCTGATCTGTCATTCAAATTTCAGATTGAAAATTTGCAGGTTTTCAAGACTAGAGTTTTCAAGTGTCTGGAATTATGGATTATCCTTGGTTAGGGAAACAAAGATCATGTAAGACAGGTATGGGTTTGCTGACTCCCAAGTTTGAGAATCTTTTATCTTCACTAGGGTGGTTTCAACATGGGTACAGCTCGGTCAACTGACAAGTCTGAGCATCACATATGAACACAACACATGGACCATTTTGGCATGAAGTTCTCTATCAAAATCTTCAAAAAATTTCAAGCATAACAATACAAGTAATAGGCATGAACTCACACCTGTGGTTTACGAGTGCATTCTTCAGGAGTCATATCTGTGACAAGGAAAAAAAAAATGAGTTAGTCAATATAAAGCCTACATGACAACCAAGGTGACATAACAACAGGTTTAGCTTACCCAGCCATAGGCCCGTAGATAAAGATTAATTCAATATTATGAAGTAACCATAATTGGCATTACAATGGTATTAAATCTAGCCCGCTTTGCAACATTGTATAGGTTTTTGAGCTTACTACAACTGCAAATGATCCGAGAGTTAATCCATGAATTCATCATACATTCATACAAATGGCGTAAAAATTAACAAAACATCCTTTTGTTAAAGGGGAACGTTCGATTTTTGTGGTCAAAACTTGTAAACATGACTTTTTTTTTTTTTTTCTCCACTACAATACCTATTAGTAGAAGTACACTATGATAATCTTCAAAAAGTACTAATTAAAATAAATCTAGTAGGTCACAAATTGTAACTCAATGAACACTGAACAAAACTTAGATGGCATTAGAAAGACAAGCCAATTATGGCAACAAGTTTGACATATGTTAAGTAGTTTAATAGAATGGTTTTTCTTAAAAAAAAATAAAAAAAAAAACACACACACACACGCACACACCCACAGCTTAAACAAGAATAGCATGATTTTCTATTTGCCTCAGTAACCAAACAATGTAACAAGGACCAATGACTATCTTATGTTGAGACTAGTCTGCTAGTCATAAAGACAGAACTATACAGTTTGATGACAAAGTATTAAATAACTATACTTAAATATGTAGTGACGGACTTACAAAACTGTGGTCAGTTCAAGCTCATCAATTTTTTCAAAAGAAACACTAGTCCCAACTATCAAGTTCCTGATAAGAAGAAAATAGCACGAAGTTCTTTCCTTTCCCAAGTACACCAATTCACTGACAAATATCATTATACCACATAGCCCAACTAACCAACTTTAAGACATAAAATCAATAAAAACAGCTTCAAGACCATAATTCATTACCGTGTAGCAACTCATAAAGAATCCTCAAGATATAGAAACTAAAATAATGAACATCACACATTAGCAACCTAGCAATTCCTACCAATATACAATTTCAAAGTAAAGAAGCTTCCAAAACCTTTGTCCATAAAAATAGAAATTAAATTAAACACTCACAGCTCCAACCAATACGATCCATAATCAATTCTATATCAGTATGAGGGCCATTTTCATTTAGCTTTTCCAATGTCCGATCGATTTCCTCATCACAATCTACTGATGTGAGTACAAACGTTCGAGATTGCGTTTCTGGATTTGCAAAATTTAACATCATGCAGCAAAAGAGCAGAAACCTTTATTAGCAAGTAGATATTTTAATTTAAGCAAGAAAAGAATTTGTAGTGAAGGAGAATCAACACTTGAGCACTACTTCAAAAACCCGCGTAGGCATATCGATCAAACTACACAAATTAAATGTCATTCTGACAAGTAAAAATATGAGGAACAATATCTACCTAGAGATAGCAACATACCGAACCGAACTCAAACATGGCTGGACTAAGTTTTAATTTATCTATCATGTTGGAACAAAAACATGAACTCATCTCAAACTAAAAACCTTTTATGAGCTTGGCGTCATCAAAATGATCAAACTACACAAATTGAATGTATAATCCTAAGAAGGCTCCCCTCCCACAATTACGAAAAGGTGGCTGTTGAGTGTTGAGTTCAGTTAACACAATTGACGATAGTGAATATGTATGACTAGCTTGAACATTTAATATTTTACATTCATTAATTTTATTATCAAAGAGTCTGAAAACAAAAACATTGGCCTTCAAAGGCTTGTATATATATATTTCAATTATAATGTGAAAAGTTGGGTTGAAGGGGATGTTAGAATAAGTTGAGGGAGGCCAAATATGACTTGGCTTAGGGGGGAATAGATAAAATGAAAAAAAAAAATACTTAACATTAGAGGTTGGATTTACCAAAAGATGAACCAAATACAAACAAACTTCAGACATACCTCTTCCATGCCAGAAGTAGAAGATCCTGTGAAGATAAGCTAAGGTAAATAAGTTGGGTGTAAAGATCACAAATGCAAAGTCAAGCTAACTCTAATTGTAACAAAAATTTCAGTCAGATTGTAGAACATGATGCATCATAAAGTGTAAGCACATATTATCGGAGTATCAACATTAACAAACTTGGCCAAAAGCATTATAAGATAGTTCCTCGTCAATAATTTGCATTAATTTATTTTCCCATAGAAAGAAAAAATGAATTACAATTGCCTGTGTGCTAATGGTAGGGGTGTCTGTACTCTATATCCTAAGGTTAGATTAATTATTCAATAAGGATCAATCTAATATAAAATGGTATTTATCAACAAGAATCAATGATGCAGGAAACATGAAACATATAAACGTAATTAAATCACCTCTGTAAGCTAGCTCACCTTTGCCTTCAGAAGGTGATTCATCGGACAAGGCAGCATCAGAACAACACGACTCTAGAGAACCTCCTTTACCCCTTTAGTCGGCACCAAGAGGTTGCAGTACTTGTTTCCGTTTCCGATCCTCCTCTATGATTAAAATCAATTATCAATATCAATAGGAATATGATAATTTTAAAGATTAAATGCCTCCGCCTCACCTTTGCCATGTAAGTTCTTGGAAGAAGAAGCAGCATTTCGACGTGGTTTTGAGTCTAAAACTGATCAAACCAAACCAAACCAAACTACACGAGTAAACGCAAAAATTAGGAAAGTATATACTTGTATATAATCAAATTACAAAACTCCTTAAAACGATTGACTCATAATAATGCGCTGGACAACCATAGTGACGTTCAAATTCATTAATCTGCACAAGTATAATTATTCATTTTTTTTTATTTTTATTTTTTTGCAATACTTATTACATTAATTAATCAATCATACAATTATCATAGTTCAATTCTAACAATTAAAAGGTTCTGCAACACATTAGCAACCTGATAATTTGATTCAATAATCAAATTAGGTTCGTAATTTTAGGGAGAAAACGCACATTTGATTCAATTATCATGTTAGGCTAGTAACAAAATCGCTTGTTATAATCTTTCATAACATTAGTAATTAGAACCAATAGTTCAATAATTCGAACCCTAAATTAACTATAGTGACAATTAAATTAAATCAACGATAAAACCTAGATTGTGAAATTGATATTCGATGACTACAAAAAAAAAACAATAACTTACCTCTAAAGCTGCTTCAATTGGAGGATAGAAATATCAGAGGTTGCCTACGTGGAGTGCGCTTCATTGGAGAAAGTTGAGTGCGCTACAATAGGAAACAGAGAGAAAGAGAGGACAGATAGGTACGTTCATCCCGTTCTTTATAAAACTAGTAATCCTATAGCGTGCGATAATCCGACGTGATTTTTATGTCGTAGTTAACCAATAACATAATACTATAGCGTGCGATAATCCAAGGTGTTACTTCTCGGTGCTGTTTAATTTTTTATTTTTAAATATTTGGATCATACAACTATACTATAGTAATATATTATTTCTAATCTTATATATTATCTTTATAGTAATTGTATTCCTTTTTATTTCATATTCTATAAACTTAAAATAATTACACAAGATTTTAATACCTTTTAATTAAGGGAGAATGAGCTATGATTGAGAAGGTTGAAATATGATGGACAGTGAGGGCCAAAAATACTATATTAACATTTATATTACCATTATATAGTTGTACAATAGTGGGTTCAATCGAAAAAAAATATTTTTTTTTCATGGTATCGATTTGAAATCTGATGAAATAATAATAATTATTAAGTGTGTTTTCTGTTAAATATTTCTGTAATAATTTTACCAACTTATAACATTTTTTTTTATTTAAAAAATCTCTTAACTATTACTAAAACAGGTCCTATTTACATAGATCATTTTGGACATATGTCAAGCAATCATTAAAAAATTTCCCGCCAATAATATATATGATGTCAGCTTTAAGTTTTATTTTTAAGAAATTAATCTACTTAGCTTTTTTTTTTTTAAGCACATTGTATAGTTTTTTTTTGGACTGAATTAATTCATTTATAAAATGTCATAAGGCATTTATATTGTATAGTTTTATTGGGAATAACATGCATCATTAATATAATATAATGTACACTATTTTAAAATATTTTCAATACAACTAATCTAAAATAATTTTTTTTTCCTCAATTGTAGTTTTAATAAATTTTGCCTTATGATTTCATCTTTCTTACATGCATTGCATTTGTTTATTCCAAATAAGTTGCCTCATTTTTATATTATATAACAAATTAATTATAGAAAAAAATGTTATTACTACCGTGCATCGCACGGACACCTACCTAGTGCTTTTATCGTTTTCATGCTGAGTTTAATTACTTCCTCCGTTCTTTTTTACTTTACCCGCTTTGACTTTTACATTATTCACCACCCCTCCTTTGACCGTCTTTTGTGAACAATATGTAAGGAAAAACATATTCATGCGAGATTTTTTTGAATTCGTCTTAATAAGTACTATCATAATATAAATTTTATGATTTTACTTATGGAGAATTAAAGTTATTGATAGTTAAAGTTATTGATCGTTAAAGTTTTGCATTAGCAAGCGTGATAAAAGAAACAGGTCAAGTAAAACAGAATAGAGGAAGTATTACCTAAGTACTTTTATCATTTTTATGCTTAGTTTAAATATACTTAGATTTAGCAAGTGACAGGCTAAAGTCGTATCACCTAATCAAAAGTAATTCCTAAAACCACTAGCTAAAATAGATAGGGAACTAGGGTCGAATCCACAAGAAACAGCGTTCTTCTATTCCTAATAAATTATTATAATCCAAATTATCAAGAAACAAATAAGGTTTGTATGAATTAATCTAAGAGAGTAATTAATACTAAAAGGTCTAGGGTCATAGGTTCACCAATAATTAATACTCCGGGATAAAACGTAACAATCAACAATCGATATTGCAATTAACATGATTAACAGGCTCTCGCAATTTATTAATCAACATAGGTCTAACAGGCTCTTGCAATTTACTAGATCTAAGTTCCTATTGAAAATAGCCTTTAATATCAAATTAACATCTACTCGATTCATCAATTCAATATTGCTATACTTTTACAATAAGCTAGTTAAGTAGTTTTTGAGGATACATCTATATGATAGCTTCGAAGAAGTTCTACAGGCTAGACTGCAAGGTACAGTGCATAATGTAGAAACACTCTTTGATGCTAATGGATGAAAAAGTGTAATGAATGGCTTGCAAATTCTTAAGGGACATCAATCTTTTATATGTTCTACTGGTGTATGATTACTTGATTAGAGCAGTAAGATAAAGGATCTACCAAAACAATGAAAATACTCAACCTTTCAAGGTATCAACAAAATCAATTTTTTTTCAACTATTAATAGTTTCTGTCAGCTATCCATGCACTTAAACTTCAAAGACACTTAAGAAAACGTTATGTTACATGAATCGGTCAGTTTCAGCAATTTCCATCACTTTCAATTCAGTTCCATAATCGAAATCATTAATACCTTGATTCTAACAAGCCTAAACTGGTTCTATTCTACATCCTCTATTGCAAATGATTGTCATGTTGTGACATTGTAAAAGAGTGGTGTAAGATCCACAAACATTTTTCGAAAAGTAGTGGAAACTTATTAAGGAGTTATTTTCTTCACCTAACAAAAACTTCTCCGTTAATGATTGGCTTGCAACTGGAAATGACTTCGTATAATCGGGTATAAAAATAATAGGATTGTGTAGGATGGTGTTCAACATGAAATGTACAAAGAAGTTCCAAGCTAAAATAGTTCATAGGAACCAATGGATGCACTAGTATGCAATTCTTACACTACATTTTTAACTCCTTGATTTAAATTAATCATCTCATCAATTAACAAACTAATAGTGCTCAAAACTTCTAGATATTGATGCAAAAAATTCACTTGTATTTCAGCAGAATTCTCAATATATTTATATATATATTAATCAAAATTTCCCATATCTAAATTTGTAGAAACAAAATGTAAATTACCCTTAAAAGAAAATGTGCATATTATCAAAATCAACCCAATAATCTATATTCAATTATCAGATATAAAATGTAAATTACCCACATAATTATAAAAATAGGATGATAAAAGAACCAAATTTGCATAATACAGAAATCCAAATTAATTTAAAGTCACATATTCAAATCAAAGGGTATATAACGAAGTACAATTTAATTAAATTCTGGGCAAATTGGCAGTGAAAAAACGCTGTGAAATAAGTAATTAGCTTAGAGATTAGCAAAATAATTAGAGTGAATAATGATGAAGTAAGTACCTTGAAACGACGAGTTTCGGCAAGGTGTTGAACACCAGAGAAGAACTGAAGATCGTTTGCTGAAACGCTTACCATCTTCTCCAATTCAAGCCACCACCTGAAATGATGCTTTGCAGAGAGTATATCAAAGAAGGGTAGTGTTGGAATTTGACAATTTTTGAGTTTTTGATTTTTGAGTGCGTTTGATTTACTTGATATTACTAATTTTAATTTAACTTATTTGAATTTATCGATCCTTTCATTCCTATATACTTAGGCGTAGTTCACTTCACCTTATTTAAATTTATCGATCCTTTTATTCCTATATACTTATGAGATCAACTTCTGAGTTTGACTTTGGAAGATGCAGACCAAGCTCAAAGCTAGAGGGAGAGTTAAGAGACAAAAGTTGGGATGTTGTGATTCCTCTTTCCCACCAACGAGTGAAACTCCTTGACTAGGCAGAATAGAAAGGGCATCCGAACCAATAAGTATTGTGTAAAAAGGATATGTACACCAATAAGTACTTGTGATGAAAGTTTTAGCTCCAACTAAAGCCATGTTCTATTCACCTTGAAAAATAAGTTCAAATAAGAGTTACACTTTATGTTCCTAAAGATATACTTGCAACAATTTGATCAACATGTGTGCCAATACACAAGTTTGACCATAAATATATGAAACTATGTATCACTCTTTAAAATTTGATTGACACCTTCACCAACATCCTTGGTCTTGTCGAGTTGCCAAACAAACATAATTTGGTTGGAGCCATCACATAGAGGCGGCCACTAGATGTTCGAAATCCCAACAATCTAGTTATCTAGTAATAGTTGTTGTAAAATAAGAGGTTTTCAATAAGGAATCATTAAAGTTTAGAGGACCTGTTTTCTCTATAGAGATGCCACAGTATTAGTTTTGACTACGAAAAAGAAGTGAACAATTAGATAAAAGTTTGATCTTATAATCAATGGAATAAAATCGGTGTGTCATGAAGCAAATTAAAATCCACTGACTTGAAAACGAAATTTCGGCGCAACCGGGGTGCTCAATTGTATTTGTCGGCACGTTCCTTAAGGTTAACACACAACTTCCACACAAAGGCCCTTTTGGGTGGAAGGTTGGAGCCAAATAACTTATGTCCAATAAAGAAGAGAATTTGTTTAGCTTATGAGTTTTTAATCTCTCGTGTATTATAATAATAAAAAAAATGAACAAGCTATTCATAAGCAAGAATATAAGATGAAAAGAATAAATCTAGTCATCAAAAGGATGATTAAATAAGAATAATGAGATTGATTAAGTCACCATAATCATTCACTTTAATGGGGGGTTACAAGGGAATCCAAGATAAAGAAGAATATCAAGAGAATGAATTTAGAAAAGAAAAAGTCTAATCCACAACCCACCCGTAGACAAACGTGGTAGGCCACAACTTACTTGTGGAGTGAACTGATTAAACTCTAAAACCAAGGCATTTATCTATTTATTCTAACAAATCACATCTTCCTCTCTTTACTACAACAATCCCCAACTAAAGAGATGGAAGAGAACAACAAAAATAATAAGAAGCTACATATTGGGCTTAAGAGGAGATTAGTACATAACACTAAGATATTACATATGCAAATTGAAATCTAGTGCTTAGTGAAATGAGGCAATGAATTACAAGTATAAGGGTGGACAACATGGTTCGAAAATGCGGTTTCGGTCGCGATCGCAAAAACGGTCGCGTAATTCGGTTAAATTGATGCGTTAGTCACGTATCGCATCGCGGTTTTCACACAAATTTCTTTATGTTTATTATGAATAAAAGTATTATGATTTTTCTCATAATATTTGGAAATTTTATATTCTAATAAATACTACTTCTATTGTAAATGGAGTACATTTTAAAAATTAAACCCCCTATTGTGTGTAGTAGACTAGTAGTAATTGAAAAGGGGAAAAAGGGTGTGGGGGTCACGTGGGAAAAATCAAAAAGAAAAGAAGAAGATATGGGGGAGCCACCTGTTACTTAGTAATCAGCTGGTGGGGTCAGGTCAAATTTCAAAGAAAAGTAAAAGGGTAACCTTTTCAGTTGTCATGCAATCCCCTCCCAACCACATGTTATTTTTTCAATAAAAATATCTTTATGCTGCAAAACAATCGACTTTAATGGAGAACTCGAAAGCTCACCAAAAAACTACTTAAGAATCTCGCAATATTTCTGAAAAAGCCCTGATTCGCACGTTATCACGGGCGGTTCATGAGTATATCGGTCGAATCGGACCATTCAGTCCAAAAATGCGTTGTATTTCAAAGATCTGCACCACGATGATAAAACTCGGTTCGATAAAAACGAAATCCGTAACGAATCGCTCGAATCGTGATGGTGTGGCCGCATTTTCGAGCCATGGTGAAACCCTTAGACTCTTGATGAAGGAGTGGACTACTAACCTTGAAACTCCATGATTTAATTCTGACCCTCAGATCACATACCTTTGTCCAAAAATTTACTTGAACTCTGTGAAGAGATGCATTTATTTATAGCCAAGTAGATTCATCTTAAGTCTAGTGGAATACTACTAACCTTGAAACTCCAAGATTTAATTCTGACCCTCACATCACATACCTTTCTCCAAAAATTTACTTGAACTCTATGAAGAGATGCATTTATTTATAGCCAAGTAATTCACCATAGGTCTAGTGGAAGTTATAGGAAAACCGCCCAAGTTTTTCCATAGAAGATGGCTAGTCTTTACAATCACACAAGTGAATCACAAGCACTTCTTAATAGTACTTAGTCGATGGGGTTAATACATGTTCATAAGAACTCAACAAATGCTACATTGTAGCTATTAACCCCCACAAGACCATGTATTCATTAAGAGCTTAATGCTCAACCTCACCACAATCATAAACAACGGCAATTCCAAAGTTTTAGTGCGTCCACTCAAATATTTGGATTCATTAAGAGTTTAAAGACTCAACCTCAAACGGTGGACCAATCAAGTGCGTCTCAAATAGCACCAACCTAAATGGTTTATTGATTCATTAAAGTTCAAAAGAACTCATTCTCATTCAAGCATTACAACACATGTCTTAGGGATAGGACAGTAATGCTTTTATATTTTCAATTGGGCTTAAAACCTATCCCTTCTGACATTTCCTCAAGCTATTTAGGATGTCCTTATTTATTTCCTTATCATAATGCACAAATCTCTTTGCTAGAATATTTTTTCAATAAGAAAAGCTAGCATGCATGTTATGAAAACCAACATTGACTTGTATGCACAAATGATTAGGAAATTATGTCACGTTTACTTTTACATGAACGAATCAACGAGACATCTTCACAACTTGAGATATGAAAGTTTTACGCAATCAAGTACAATCCTTGTAAATAGCATAGCCACATGAGTGAACTAACTTCATCAATCACCAATCATCAACACTTGCTTTTAGAAAAATTTCAAAACAACCTTTCCGGAAAGCTAGTGTATTTCACAATGTTTTACCTATCAAGATACTTTACAAAGATGATACAAGGCTAAATGCATTTAATAGTTCACTTATAAATTTGTAAAATACCACACCTCAAGTATTTCACCAACAGATGCTATGTTAGATAAAACGCAACGTATATCATATATCACATTGCTAAATGCATTAGCATGTACAACTCAAGACAGATATACTTTAGGATCTCTTCAAAGTATAAAAACTTCATGCTAATTAACACAACTATATTCCACGTGAATGAATTGAACTTTAAATATCTATGAACTTGTAGAAAGAATAAATGAAAGATTATTGAAATTAGAGTCTATAGTTAAATAATTAATTATGTATGTTTACACATATATAATCACTTTAGATACAAAAATTAAGAAGGTGGGGACTCTTGGGAAGGAGGGGATGAATTAGCGGGTGGTTCCTCAATTTTCTTTCCCCTCTCTCTTTGCTTAGCCATGGCTTGTTTCATGGCTTCCTTCCTCTTTTTACTAGCTAGAACTTTGGCTAGGACCCCACTTACATTTGAGGTGATTTTGCTAATGGCTGCTTTATTGTTGTACTTTCAATCATTATGATCATCCTCTGAAGTGTAAACTCTTGTTTGAAATATCCCTTCTTTGACGAGATGATCCTTGGTTTGCAGCGCTTGGAAAGTCATGCATCCACTTGACCTGGAGTGACCGGGGTGCCATATCTCTTGATGTATGTTGCATATTTGATCTTCTATTCCTGTTTCCCCCACCCACCCTTAAAATTAAAAGACCAGCTCTTAATCTCATACAATTAGAGAGAATTTGGAGTGGAGCATTTAGTCTTTTCTTTCTGTTCACCGAAATCTATTTTCCTTTTCCTATCTTCTTGCTGAAATGTTTCTTTTAGGATGAATTGATTTTTATTTCCAACTATACCTGAGAAAGAATAGAGTGTCAAATTCCTTATGTCAATTTTCTATCTTGGCATCACCTCAGCTTTATACTTATTGAATGGATAGGTATTTATTCGCATTTATGCAGAATTGTAGTATCTTTTTTCTACTCAGCTAGGTAAAAAATCAAACTGCAACTTTTTCAGGGTCTAGACCTGAAAGTTGTGGATAATGTTGAAGAGGCTGAATTCATTTTGGTCCATGGCACTGAAGTACTGGGGCTTTCTTCTGGATCTGCTGTTCCAAAGCAACTGGAAGAACTTGAAAAAATATTGGAACAATGTGCTTTAAGAAAAATCCCTATGGTGGTGGCCAATCCAGACTATGTAACTGTTGAGGCCAGAGCACTTCGAGTTATGCCCGGTAGGTTGTTATTTCAAATGTAACAAATTTACACTGTTAACTGCTTTATGCAACATGTCAATTTCTAGCTAAAAAAACCAATGTTTTGACCTGAGTGTAATGTGTTAAACTGTTAGCATTCCCAATACAATATCTGATTTGTTAGCTGTCTGCTTGCTCCTTTTCCTAAATTCTTATGTATTAATTCCCTGTTATGATTTCATTTATAGGAACGCTTGCAGCAAAATATGAGCAACTTGGCGGAGAAGTCAAGTGGATGGGAAAGCCTGGAAAGGTAAATCATGCCATTCTATCCTCTTGGTCATCTTGGTAGATTGAATATTGTTGTTTTTAAGAGGCTAACTATAATGTGTCATTCATCTACTAGTACTAGTATCCTCTGAAATGAGGTAATCATTTATGTCATCCAGTTGATGTCTTGAGATGTTCGCGCTGAATTCTGATGTAATTGTCCTGTAATTCTGTATATGGGGGATTGGTGTTTGTTCTTGTGTCCCACCTATTTAGATTTCACAACTTTAAGATTGGGTAGTTTAAATTAACGGTGAATGTTGATGGTGTGGCGGGTTCAGGGACAGCAGAACATAAATACTGTATGAGACACGATAGGGACAAAACATCCCTATTGATGATACAAAGTACAAACCTTGCCAATTACAATGCTTATTTTTTCCTATGGACAAACAAAATTGGGATGTTTGTCACAGTTGATCACCCTTGTTCATTGCCTTCAAAACTAAAATCTGAGGTTGAACATACTTGGACAGATTATCTATGAATCAGCCATGGCCATGGCAGGTGTGGATGCACCAGAATGCATTGCTGTAGGAGACTCACTGCACCATGACATAATGGGTGCAAATGTCGCTGGAATGCAGTCTGTATTCATCACAGGAGGCATCCATGCGGATGAACTTGGACTTCACCATTTTGGTGAAGTAGCTGAAGCTTCAAAAGTACAAGAGCTGGCGTCCAAATGTGGCGCTTATCCCACCTATGTTGTACCTGCTTTCTCCTGGTGAGAGTATAACTTAGAAGAGTACATTTCTCTCTTAGTGAATATCTCGATCCAAGAAGTTATACTTGATCATGAAAAATACCACCTGAATGTATCTCTTGGCTTGTTTGAAAAGGCAATGTCAATTGTAAAGTCAGCCATAATTCTTTCGTTATTTCTTAATGGTGGGTTTTGGGGGAAATGTATGATGTTTTTACATATTGCTTTTGTAACAATAACATTTACACAAAGTGTTTAAAATTTTTGTTTTTTCTGGCCAACTTTGTAGACTTGTCGATAACATCAGAACAAACTGTTGGTTGCAAGATTTACTGCATAGGTTGCTGAAGTATGTTTCAAATTGGACCAACAAATTCAAGTTTGAGTACTAAAATGTTAATCGCTAAGATATTGCCATATTTTATGTTAATTCTTTCAAAATTAAATATAGTAGTAAATAAAGATTTGAATCAGGGCATTAATGCAATACGGAGTAACTCTGAACATTATCCACGGTCCAAACACTAGTTTTCTTTTTAAAACTCATCTTAATATGGCTCTTATTAGAGCTGGAATTTGGGTCGTGTCGTGCTGCCGTGGGCCATGCTAGTTCGAGCCAAAGGAAGGGTCGGGCCGTGCTATGCCTTCAAATTACACGCTCTAGCCCGCGGCACGGCACGACCCATGTGCCTGGCGGTCCAGGTCGTGCCGGGCCACAAATCAGCCGTTATTTTTATTATTAATTTACTCTATTTCTTTTTATTATATTTATTATTATTATTTATAGTTTTTATTATTATTATAATTATTATTATTATTATGGGTTGTGCCAGAATTTTTATTTTTTTTTCACGGCACGGCTCACCCCTCGATCCTCGTGCCGGCCCGGCCCAGCCCATGCCAAGCTCTAGCTCTTATCTAGCTATTCCAAATTATATCCGTATTTAATTATCCAGACTTTTGTAACTTGAATAAAGTTTAAAATTTGCCTATCTCAAATTTTGGCTCTCAGCCTCTCATAGATGCAACTTAAAGAAGCAGAGGCAAGAAACCTGGTGATGTATTGCTCCATTCTATATTAAAGCTGCACATTAAACTTGAGAGGGGGTGTGGGTAGATGACAAAGTAGAAAGCAATATAGTATTTAATTTTATTCTTAGGCATGAAATTCAAAATTCTGACAATCCTCTGCATAAAACCACCTTAAGTGCAATCTCGAGTTACATATTACAGTCTACAAAAATAGAAACGGACTGTAGGAGGGACGATTACAGTTTACACTGAGGGGCAAACAGATGAATGACCTATGCCGTCCCCAAGGAGTCAAGGACCTTTCTAGGAGGTTTCTTCTCAGTAACAAAGAACAAATACTCAATATTCACAGCAAAAATCACTGGGTGACAACATTCCATGGCAACGTAGACAAAAAGCAGGCTCACAGCCCACATTTGTACAGAAACTAAGCGAGATCAAGATCTTAAACTCTTCAGGCACTACCAGCAGGGACAGCATCTGAAGCAGAAACGTGAGAATTCTCCGCCGAGACTTTTCGATTAGGTTTATTCTTGTATGCTAGCATCTTATTTAGTGCACTAACATAAGCTCGGACACTTGAGACAACAATATCCATTTCAGATCCACTCCCACTGCAGTCAAGAGTACAAGAATAATAATGATTAAAAAAAAGTGCATTTGAAGTCACCAAAAATAAATGAACAAATTACAACTTCATACCTGAATGTTCGGCGAATTTGCTCCCCAGTAGTAGCTTGCGTAGTTGTGAAACCATTATCCCCACGTATTAATACTCTGGTGGTAGCTATTGCGTCTATACCTTCTGTCACACCTGTCAGTGAGTACTCAAGTAGAGTCACAGGTACCTGTTTTTGAAGAGAGCTCTATTGTTAAACTGCAAGGCACCCCTAAGGAAACCTTCTAATTCCAACATTTTGTTAATTTACCATCTTTTTGAGGGGGGGGGGGAGAAAAAGCACTCTTAGCTTTCTCTAAGATTGAAAATAATATTGATAAACCAGGTATCGATGATACGCCTTTTCTTTCTTAAAAAATATTGAACAATCAACATGTTCAGTTGACAAATTAGCTAGCTTTGATACCATATATAAAGGAAACAGAAGAGACTTCAAAAAAATAATATGAATCCTTGGTGAGCTAGGTAAAATTCTACTGTTGTACATTAGCGAATGATATTCTCTGCTACAAACCTTGACTATTGAATCAACAGCCTTATATGCAGAATCAACTGGTCCAGTTCCAACTGAACAAGCAACATGTTCCGTCCATCAGCATCAATGAGCTTAACAGTTGCTGTAGAAAGTCCAAGAGTTCCACATGTAACCTACCCAAAACCCAAGGAAAATCCAAATTAAGGAGCTCTTCAAGAATCACAGAATCAAAAAGGAAATATAGCAAAACAAAGAGCCATATATTTGCTCAACAAATTACCTGGAGATCCCCAAGTGACCAAACTGATTCCGGCTGGAAAAGTTCATCGATTACCAAGGCTTCAATGTCCTCATCCAAGACATGCTGGTGAATTAGTGTAAAAAAGACAATAAACATAGGATGGTTAAAGAAAAATATGAGATCATATATGTGATGGATATTCAATCCAACATCAGAATAGCATCACGTCTACAAGTAACGAATACTCTTAGTTATACATGATATGTCAAACAGACTTAAATTTGCAACCTAAGCATCTAGGAAATTTCAATAAATTGTCCACCAACAGGCAACTGCTTGCAGCAACGTGTCAAAGACCCAGGATCAGGTAGCATCATAAAATTTATTAGAAAGAAACATTCCTATTTACCTTTTTCTTCTCGGCGACTGATTTAAAGCGCCAAAAGACATCATCAAGTTCCTTGCCTTCAAAAGAGTATCCCATCTGGAAGAAATGGAAACCCGTCAGACACTTAAAGGCATAAGTAAACTGAAGTTCAGTTGACAAAGTGGCTAAATAACCACTTACCTGCTTAAGCCTTTTTTGCAATGCATGACGTCCACTGCCACAATCATATAAATCAATCAATAATCTCTTATTACTGTAAAAATAGTAATGGAAAATGGGAAGAAAAAAAATTGCACAAGAAATCAAGTTAAGCATAAAGCATACAACTCCACACACCTTTGTTCCTTCATTAAGATTCATAATCAATCAATCAATCAAAGCCTTAATCCCATAAGTGGGTCGGCTACATGAACCAAAAGTGATTATTCCGTATAGTCATCCACAAAGATCTTCCTCCTCCATGGCTTACGATCAAATGCCTCATTCTCATGCAAATCCACATACTTCATATCCTTCCGAACTCCTTCCAACCAAGTCATTTTCGGTCTCCCTCTCTCTCGTTTAACCCCTCCATGGTCCCACTCTTCGTACTAGTGCACCCTAGGGTCTCCGTCTTACATAGCAACAGCTTACAATCGAACAAATCAGATAATTCTATGCTCCTTATATAGCCTTAATTCCACCAGTCTCTAAGTAATCTTTGAGATGTATCTTTATAAAGAGTATCAATTGCATCACAGACTCAAAGGAGTTGTTGCCCTTAGGGCCAACATAAGCGTTGATGAACTTCCTAGTATTCATTTTGTTAACTTGAACAGGCCTATGACTTCTGTCAAATATGAAATGATATAATCGAGAGAACAGATGAATACAATACACAGGTAAGAGGATAATATGCACTCTAAAGATGAATACAATACTCAGATAGGATGAATAATTGTAGGAATGTAATACTACTACTAAATGGAATTTGACCATCAAAAGAAAATAGCCACACATAATACTACATACCTAAGCTTTCCAAGAACAAGACCAGATTCATCAGCTCGCTGAAGCCCTATATCTTCTGGAGACATAATTTCATAAGTGCCTTTGTGTTTTAGCATTCCATGCTATAATACCATAAACAAACCTCGATTAATGTACAGTATAAATTAATTCACCATGTATCCAACTGAACAAAGATAAAGTCCAAAGGACATGAAATTTTGATGCTAAGATATTATGGGTTTATGGCTACTCTTTAAATTATGAAGGAGGGTTAAGAAAAGAACATCTCAAGTACTCAACAAGTGAGGGTTAAATAAAAAAAAACTAAAGTATAGAGAAAGTAAAGAATATAAAGATGAATGGGGCAAGTGTTGTATGCATAAGAGCTGCTGAATTAACTACAGGATTTTAATCAAGGGCACATCACGGCATATTTGGAAATGAGCTCAACTAAATAGAAGGTGAATTATTCAACTATTAACTTCAGTATTTCAATTAGTAGCACATTGCTGCTGAAATAGCTTCAGTACTTGGATTAGTGGCAAATTACTGCTGAATCATCTTTAGTATTTCAACTAGTGGCATATTACTGCATATAAAGGAGTACATGAGTAGTTTAATAAATTCCATAGCTTTAGCAGGAACCAAAAATTATTGTAGAAGATGTAGACAAGTAAACAACCTATGTTAAGCTAAACAATGGATATAAATGAAGATTTGTAACAGGAAAATTGGGCGTCATTAGACAACATTCTTTATAATAAAAGTGCAGCTTCCATAGGAGTGTTATGAGTTGCTAACCAAACGAACCGTAACGAACCTGATGAATTCCACTTTCATGCTTAAAAGTATTAGCTCCAACTATAGCCTTGTGAGGCTGTACAAGCAGTCCTGAATACTCAGCCACCTAAAGAATAAAAAATGGGAGAATTAAAATTATATGCAAGCTGCATTCAATAATGAAGAAAAGTTATTATGGAGTGAAGTTGAGAAAGTACCAACTTGCTGGCCTTCACAATGTGTTCTGTCTGAATCCCGGTGTAAAGACCGCCCAATGATTCCCCACGACATTTAATGGTCATGACAACCTACTTTTGAAAATGATGAATGACAACAAATGAACATAATCAAATTTAAATGCATGGTTTAAACCTTAATCCCAAGTCACAATTATCTAAATCAATAAGAAGAAAGTTTAATTCTCATTCAATAAAGGCACACCTCTTCTAGTGAAGCATTTCCAGCTCTTTCACCAATTCCGTTTATTGTTACCTCCAATTGCCTTGCACCTGCACACGCTCCCTGAATTTCAATACAACGTGAGGTCTTTTTTTTTTCCTATTTTTCTTATAGTAATGCAATTACATATTTAAAAATTTAATAACATACCGCTACTGTATTAGCACTAGAAAGCCCAAGATCATTCTGACAATGTGTAGAGATGATCACATTCTCAATCCCAGGTGTATTAGCCTTTATATCAGCAATCAATTGCCCAAACTCACTAGGGACTGTATAACCCACGGTATCAGGAATATTTAGAGTGGTTGCTCCAGCCTTAATAACTTCTCCTAAAATCTGATAAAGAAACTCTCTATCTGATCTGTGAAGAAACAAAGCCAAAGAATAAACCAATTACAAAACAGAAATTTATGCGAGACAAAAGTCCATACTTTCTTCTATATAGAAGAAATGAAAAGAGTGCAACATCTGACTAGCACATTAGGCCATTAGGGTTTTGATCAACGTCAATACTGACTTTGAGGTGCTTGACAACTTGCTCAATGACTCTAACCTCTCAATTTTGTCTTCGATATCATGTCCTAAAGACCTTAACAAACAAGACTAGGGCTAATTGTGCACGAGCTAAGTCACCAATGTAATCATAATGCCAATCAGAAACCATAATACAATATTGTAGCAGTACAATGTGACTCATTCTATTTTAGTGATTCAATGACAACCTGCAAGGGTTAATGGATCAGTAATAACTCAACACCCCCCCCCCCCCAAATACAGAACTTTTAAAGAAAATCCCACCAAAACAAAGTTGTGCATTGGCAGCTTTCACAAACCTAACATATTCTGGTTCTAACCTAACATACTGCATTCACAACTTTCATCTAGAATTCTAAAAACATAAAGCTTCTATATTAATTTTATAGCTAATATAACAAATTTCAAATTCCAATTAACATTCAACAAAACCCAAAGCTAAACAATCATACCTGCCAGCATCCTCAGGGCTAAATTCAACATCCTCACACCCTAAACTCCTAGCATAACTAACCATATTCCTAGCAATTTCAACCACTTCTTCCCTAGTCTTGTTCAATTTATGCTCCATATGTATCTCACTCGTTGCTATAAATGTATGAATCCTCGGCCGCTTCGCATACTTCACTGCAGCCCAAGCAGCATCGATATCAGCCTTATTACACCGCGAAAGCCCGCAAATGACAGGCACATACCCCTGCTCATCAACAGCATTGCCCACTTCAAGGGCAATTGTTTTCACGGCCTCCAAGTCCGCATTGGAGGCCGCTGGAAACCCCGCCTCAATTATATCAACACCGAGGCGGGCAAGCTGGCGAGCAATCTCCAATTTTTGTTTTGGAGTCATTGACGCTCCTGGAGATTGCTCGCCATCTCGAAGGGTAGTATCGAAGATTCTGACGTAATTTGGGTCGGAGATTTTGCCCGGGATGTAATCGGGTCGGGTACAAGGTGGGATTGCGGATCATCGACTGATGGAGGCGAAACGAATGGCGGGTTTGTTGGTGGGTTTGGCGGAAAGAGAGAGGAGAGAGACAGGTGGTTTTGGGGAGGAGAGAAAAAGGAGGGTTGTAAATGGGGTTTCGGGGAACAGGAGTTTTGAGATTGCGGTGGAAGAGAGAGAAAGATTTGAGGTTGTTAGAGTCGCCATTGATGAAGGTATGAAGGTTTTTGCAGAGGTTTTAATGGAAGAAGATGAGCAAGGCGGCTTAAATAAGAACAAAGAAGAAACGATGTTTGATTTTTTACTGGAAATGTGACTTGTTTGGTCTTACGTGGCTGGTTGACTAGTCAAGGGTGAAAAGATTTGGGGTTTAGATTTTGAGCTCAATGAGGGAAGTGTAGAATCACCAATGCTTTCATGGATCATAAAATTATGGTATGGAGACGGAAAATGCCATTTTATTTCTCGTTAAAATTCATCTCATAATTCTGTAAAAATAAAAAAAAAACCCGCGTTATAAAAAAACGATTAAGTCACTTGTAAGAGTTAGAGTGTATATCTATATCGGACAATTCAACCTTAATGTAATTTTCAGGGCGTTTTTAATCCATGTTTTTGATATTTTAACTCAATTATTTTGATAAATATAAGGAACAATGTGTTAAGTATTTATCTCTTCAAACAAATTAAAGAAGCTAAGAAAAATGGGTTTTAGACTTGTTCTTCTATCATCTAAAACCCTCCCGGATGCGCTGAAAGCTTGTTCGGAGGCAACGGAGGAGACTTGGATACCAAAAATGTCTCGTGCCATTGCCGCCAAAGTTGGATGCTTCGTGCTTTGTTGTTTCCACCATGCAAGGAGGTCGAGGCTGTTTATCTCATCGTCGTCCATGCCCTTGGTGAAGTCGTAACTCGGGTACATTTGCAACTCCGAGACATCGCTTTGCATTCTCCTTATTGATGAATCACCTAAAAACCTTGAAATCAAGTTAGTAGCTTGTGAAAATAAATGGTTGGCCTTCTTACTTATGTTTTTGGATGGTTGGGAAGGGCCTGAGCGAGCAACGGTGCCATATTTGGTTTCATAGACTCTATATAAAGCAAAAAACTGATCATTCACATTACTCTTATAGGTATCTACATCATCTCAAGAAGCACGCATTGAAAATAAATGTCAACTAACATAAATGCATTTTCATACTTTTGCCTAGGATCTAATATGGAAGCAAAAATATACATCAAAGGAATTTCACTATAATATTTACGCCACTTTGTTTCCATTGCTGGAAGATACTGATCATAATCACTTTGGTTGCGATGATCAGCGAAAAGTTGGGCGAGTAAACATGCATTTGAAAGAAAGTTTTGAGCACAAGGATTATAAACAGAAGAAAAACAATACGCCATGTTATATAATAACTGTAAAAATTGCATATATCTTTCACATTTATACCAATTATCCTCATATATAGCATTGTTTGGAAATTTTTGGTTGTAAAAAATTGTCAACGGATTCTTGTACTCAATTACCTTGGTTAACATGTCATAGGTGGAATTCCACCTAGTTAGGCAATCAGTTTTGATTTTTATTGCTCTTATCTTTTGTTGCTTTAGAAAACTCTTCCATTCTTGGTATCTCATGTTTGAGCTATTAATAGACATAATAGCATCTCTAATTTTGTTGTAGTATGGACCAATTGCTCTAATTCCATCCTGTACACATAAATTAAGAACATGGCAAACACATCTAGTATGAAGTGCATCACCATCTAATATTACATCGGTCAAGTTTTGTTTGACATAACTAGCAATATATGTCATTGAGGTTGCATTGTCAAATGTCATAGACATGATTTTTTCTCGAAGGTTGTATTCATTTATTGCTTCCATTAAATGGTGAGCAATGTTAATACTAGTGTGGGGGTATTCCAGCATTTTGAAATGGATTATTCGTTTTTGTAACAACCATTGATCATCTACCCAATGGCAAGTCACACATCAATAGTGATATTTATAACCACTATCCCAAGAATCGGCAATCAAAGACACTCTACAATTAAGTTTACTCAATTCGTCTTGTAACCGCATTTTGTACTCTAGGAAGTTTTTCATGGCGGTGGAACGAACGGTTTTCCTAGAGATTCTTTTATGTTGGGGTTGTAATGCTTTGTTAATGTAAGTGTTAAATGGGTCACTTTCGGAGAAAAGAAAAGGCTGTTCGGTTGTACTATCATTTTCCCTAGTTCATCCCTATCCCTCTCATAGTTGTAGGTAAAGCCGTGTGGATGGAATTGGGAAATTTTTGGCTGGGTTGGATCACTAGCTGGTTTTGCACAACTTCTCATGTGTCTACTTAAGTGTCCCGTCCCGGACTTGAATTGTACCGAGTATGTATGACCACATGTTTTACATTTTGCTCTTGTTTGGTCTTTATTTAGGAGGAAATAATGCCATACATCACTTTTGTGGCTTTTGATATTTACCATCTCACTTTCGGTTAACCATTCCTCATGTGTGTTTGGGAATTGTGTGTTTGTAGAATCGGGGATTTGTTGGTTAGCAGTAGAACCGGAGGCATTTAGGGTATATTGTTGGCTACCTTGGCTAGAATAAAAAATTTATGGGTCAAAGAAATTAGGTGGGAATTAACCGAATTGTGGAAATTGGTTTGGTGGTGGAAATTGGTTTAGTGGTGGAAATCCGGGCATATTATTCATGTTATAGGGTTGAAAACCGGAAGTACCATCGTGCCTAAATTGGTCAAAGCCTAGGGGGACGTTACCGTGGTCATTGGTTGGAATGGACGGACTCGGAATTTGGGGGCTCGTTGGATTAGGTGATTCCCTAGAACTATTACCACGGACAAGTCGGGCTCTCCCCCTAGATGATGGATTGTTCGATGTCATAATTAACAATAATAATTTTAATAATAACTAATTAACAATAATAATAATAATAATAATTAATAACAACAATTTTAACAATAATAATAATTAATAACAACAATTCTAACAATAATAATAACAACAATAATAATTAATAACAATAATTATAACAATAATAACAACAATAATAATAAATTAATGATTAGTTTAGATCTTACAACCGTGCTTCAACGCTTTCCACTAATTACGATTACTAACTTTTAATTTTTTCGATATTAAGAGATAATAATTAGAGAATTTAAAAGAATTATTAGAGAATATAAGAGATTAAGGATTATTAGAGAATATAAGAGATTAAGAGAAGAGATTGTGAATTTGTGATTTGGGAAGTGAATGAAATTTGGTATTTATTGGGAATTTGGGAAAAATTAGTCGTTAATGGCCGTTAGAAACAAAGGGGGGCAACAGCATTATAGCCGTTTTAGAGCCGTTGGCACGCAGGCCGTGCCGGGCCGGCACACAGGCCGTGCCTAGAGGGCCAACACGCGGGCTTGGCACCGTGCTCGTGCCGTGTCGTGCTGGAAAAGCAGAACCCTTAACCGTGGCACGGCCCATGGCTCGCCGGCCGGCCACCGTGCTGTGCCGTGCCACCACCTCCGGCCATGCCGTTCCCCGCCGAAAACCGTGCCATGCCGGACCGCCCGCAGGCCAGCCCGACCCATGCCCACCTTTACCTGCCAGCATCCTCAGGGATAAATTCAACATCCTCACACCCTAAACTCCTAGCATAACTAACCATATTCCTAGCAATTTCAACCACTTCTTATCTAGTCTTGTTCAATTTATGCTCCGTATGTATCTCACTCGTTGTTATAAATGTATGAATCCTCAGCCGCTTCGCATACTTCATTGCAGCCCAAGCTGCATCGATATCAGCCTTATTACACCGCAAAAGCCTGCAAATGACAGGCACATACCCCAGCTCATCAACAGCATTGCCCACTTCAAGGGCAATGTTTTCACGGCCTCCAAGTCTGCATTGGAGGCCGCTGGAAATCCCGCCTCAATTATATCAACACCGAGGCAGGCGAGCTGGCAAGCAATCTCCAATTTTTGTTTTGGAGTCGTTGACGCTCCCGGAGATTGCTCGCCATCTCGAAGGGTAGTATCGAAGATTCTGACGTAATTTGGGTCGGAGATTTTGCCCGGGATGTAATCGGGTCCGGTACAAAGGTGGGATTGCGGAGCATCGAGTGATGGAGGCGAAACGAGTGGTGGGATTGGAGGAAAGAGAGAGGAGAGAGACACGTGGTTTTGGGGAGGAGAGAAAAAGGAGGGTTGTAAATGGGGTTTTGGGGAAAAGGGGTTTTGAGATTGTGGTGGAAGAGAGAGAAAGATTTGAGGTTGTTAGAGTCGCCATTGATGAAGGTATTGAAGGTTGTTACAGAGGTTTTAATGGAAGAAGATGAGCAAGGCGGCTGAAATAAGAACAATGAAGAAACGATGTTTGATTTTTTACTGGAAATGTGACTTGTTAGGTCTTACGTGGCTAGTTGACTAGTCAAGGTTGAAAAGATTTGGGGTTTAGATTTGGAGCTCAATGAGGGAAGTGTGGAATCACTAATGCTTTCATGGATCATAAAATTATGGTATGGAGACGAAAAATGTCATTTCATTTCTCGTTAAAACTCACCTTATAATTTTGTTAAAAAAAAAAAAAAAAAAAAAAAAAAAAAAAAAAAAACTCACGTCATAAAAAGACGATTAAGTCACTTGTAAGAGTTAGAGCATATATCTATATCGGACAATTCAACCTTAATGTAATTTTCAGGGCGTTTTTAATCCATGTTTTTTATATTTTAACTCAATTATTTTGATAAATATAAGGAACAATGTGTTAAGTATTTATCTCTTCAAACAAATTAAAGAAGCTAAGAAAAATGGGTGATGTTAAGTATGTCTTGAATCAGTTAGCCCCCTTCAAATGACTATAACAAGAAACTCTTTGGGGTTTAACCTAGCCACTATTATGTAATTTGTATACTCAAGATCTATAAAACTTTCCACTGGCATGTTTTGGACATAGCTAAATGCGCCTAACTCATCATTAGTTATGGCAACCTGTGCACAGCTCGTTTATACAACTTGAGTGTTGAGTCTATTTGCACCCCTAGTGAATCGAAACGGCAGTTCTTCGTTAAGAAAATGGGTTCATACAAACAATAGTCCTCAATATTCACACAGCAGAGTTCTGAACACAGCATGCGAGTGACCAGACAACAGAATAATTGAATATCAATGGCTCCCAGTGTCATTTTTACCAAGTAGTAGTCGAGGTCAGCTTCAAAATCAATAGACTGAATATCAAGATGACTACTCCAATTTTCAACTATCACTGTCCACCTGAACATCATAAAAAGGAAAAGATGAATTAGCAAAACACACGCACGGCCACACAAAAAAGAAAAACTAAACAAGTAGAGTTAATAAAAAGAAGGCTCGTGATCATTGCTCAATAAGCCATTAATACAATATTTACACCATTTTTGGCACCAAATACAGCACTTAGCAAACAGACATGATCCAATTATACACTACGAGTAGAAAATTAAACCTACTTAAATCTACTTAACTTCCTGTAATGCTGTCTCAATCTTTTCTTAGCATTGATCTCTTTGTCGTGCTTCACTTGCCTCTCAAATTGGATTTTTTCTTATACCAGATTGAATCATGCAGGCTGGTCATACATGGGGTTCTCCCCAAATCTCATCATTTATACTTCGTGTAAACTAATGCTTTTTGCAATCTTGTTTTTCAATCACTTGGAAACATCGCTGGTCATCACTTCCCATAATTCTTTACCTTGTTGCTGTTGATCCTTTCAGAGAAAAATAATAAGTTCAACGGAAAGTTTGTTGTGAATCAAGGAAACACAATTCAAAGGGAAAGTTAGCAAAGAATGATATACCTTATTGATCAACTACATCTGAGATTTTTCAACTCATTCTCAAGTCACCACCCTTTCCACCAAACGTTAATCTTTTTCTGGTCTGCAAGGAAAGGATGCTCAAATTTTCTGTTATACTCAAGCCGCCACTACTAGAATACAGGTGCTGGTTACAAGTGCCTGACATAGTCACATCAAGTTCTTTTTAATAAATAGTTTTTGAAGCATCATACTATTCATACATGTCACAGTCAACTACAAACATCAGACATTAACTAGCATAGGTGATGCAAGGAAAATTAAAGGGCCAAAATTACAGATATTATTGACGAGGTAACAATGCTACAAGAAGCTTTCAGGTGATACCACAGTTTCACTTTCGTCAGGCTGGCCAAGATACCCTTCAAAAGAGAAATATTGACCTCTGAAAGCTAAAGAGGGCAACCAATAACAGTATAAATGGTATCAGAAAGAATCTTTTATTCTAAATGCCCACTCTAGGAAAATTAGCTAATTGCTCCAGTCCAAGACCATAGCTATACTCATCAAAGCCAAATGGGTACATTGGTTATAACTGGAGCAAATAGTGTTAAATTTGCAGCAGATTTTTAAAAATTGGAGCATATAATGCTTTATCTTCTGCAGTACATACATGTCAGGACTTTGATGAGGTTACTTTTCCACTTGAACAAGGGGAAGAGAATGAACAATGTAATGGCTATTATGAAGCCACTAAAAACCTGTTTCTCTTACCTGATTTAACAAAACTGGAATTATTGTTCGTGATTTAAATATTTTAACTAATTGAAACCAATTTTAGTGATTAAAGCTGATTTTTATGATTCACGATTGTATTTGTTCTATGAAATTACTAAATTTTACCAAGTAAAACAAATTTATATTGGGTACAATTAATTTTTTACGAATTGAGACTGATTTTTGTTTTAGAAATTTTACAAGTAAAACAAATTTTTTGTACAATTAATTTATATTAGTAGTGTTTTTTTTTTAGTTTTTTTTTTTTTTTTTTTTTGTGTGTGTGTGTGTAAGTTGAAGAGAACAAGGCGTAGTAATTATACTGCTATCCTGAGCATTATAATCACTATCACTACAAGAACAACCCCACTCCCCACCCACCACATAGATCCACAGGAACATCAAATCATTAGTCAGCAGAGATATCAAGATTTATGGAACCAACGCAGCAAACTGATTCCCTACTATAATTTTTCAAAATACAAATCCATCATGAGAATTAAGTACAATCTCTGACCTGAAATATTAGAAGCAGCTCTGGTGTGAAACAGTCCTTTGGCTTCATACATTATGCATATATGTGCAGACAATACTGTGCAAAATTGTCTGAAAAAAGCACCGTGCTATGCCTTTGAAGTGAGCTCTATGGATAGCACTCAGATCATCAATCACCAGAAAGTATGAAAGGCAGAAACAGCTATGAAACGGCTTTTGCCGCAGTGCCCAAGTTTCCCCAATTATGGCTTGCAAAAAGCATAAGATTTACCCTTGAAGGATGGGTAAAGATATCTCATCGACAGACAGATATAATCACACTTATTTGGAAGCAACAACTACCAAGGAAGCATCTTTTTGGTGTTTGATGCCATTGTTTTCCTTACAAACTTTCTTTTCTGGTGCCCCACTTTCCTTTTCAAAGTTACACCGCCCATACTCTTCATCTTGTCTAGCTTCTCTTTCCTTCCATCAATGTCAGCTTGAATAGCCTTTTCTCTTTTATCATCTGACAACAATGCCAATCTTGCAAATTTCTTCGGTCGCACTTCTCCAAGTCTTTCAGCAATGTCCGTGAAAGCAGGAACAAGGCCACGTCGCATGAAGCATCCTTCCATAAGTTGCATTGCGTTTGACTGTAGAATTGAGGGAGCATTTTTCAGCTCAAGGTCAAAACAAAATTGGGAGTCTTTTAACCACATTCTAAGGGAATGAGCCTTTGCAATCAGAAGTCCACTTCTTGTCCTACAAGGCAGAAAAGGTGATCCCATCTCCCAAAGATATGCCTTTAATGTGCTGTTTAGTGAGACCATATTGTATTCTGCTGTCCCTGTTATTAGAACAACCGACTTTGGAGATTCTGGTGAACCCTCCAGTGATGCATCCTGCACAGTTAAGAAAGTTTTAAAACAGTGCATCTGAAAAAAAATGCATTTATATAAACTTCTAGCTCAATCAGCCATGAAGTCAGATACTTCAGAAATTCCATATCTGAACAGTCTAGACACTAGAGCATCTCCAATGGCAAGCTAACTGTCAAATTAGCCCATGCCACATAAGATTTCAAGCTAATTCCCTTTATAGCTAGTTTGTACCCCAATGGTTAGCTACTAGCTTGTTATATAAATGAGCTCAAGTTTCTTATTTAGTTTTTTAAATTAAATTTTATTAATTACCAATCTCCCATCTTTTGGAAATTTTTTTCACAAGCAAATTATCTTGGGCAAGCTAACTGGATATTTTAGCTCCAATAGTCAAGCCAGTAGCTAGAGACTTTTGAAAATTGCAAGCAAGTCCCTAGCTACAACCATTGGAGGTGCCTAATAGCTTACAAATCATCATAAGAATCTCATGGACTTGAAAACGCCTTTGAAATATATACGAAATTGTGGATTTAAATTTACCTCAATATTTGAAGATACTTTCAAGTTACAAAATGCCACACAAATCTCTTATTCTACTCTGTTTTGGCATAGCATCAGTGCAACACCAAACAGTTATACAGCAGACATTACAGGACAATATTGCAACCCCAAATATGTTCCAGAGTTCACATGCTAGAAACAACAGAATATACTGTATTCTAGAAATGGACCCAATATACATCCATCTTTCCAAAATTTAAGCCCTTAGATCACTATTTGACTAGCATTTATCACTTTTCAGTGGCGTACATACATGTTTTCCAAATCATGTACATGTGTGCGTGCTAGCAAATACAATCTAAAGATTCTTTGTGACCTCAAATCATATCCAAACTACGCCTCCATCCCCCCACCCCCCAAAAATATTTAAAATGAAAACTAACCATGCGGAGTTGTCCTTGACTTAACCAAAGGGCTAAATAGCCTTTGTTTAAAGGGTTCGATCTTTATCCATACTTAATTATGGATTCCCAGAACCTTAGGAATGCAAACAGACTTGTCAACCCTTAACTATAAGGATGCCCTCTAACCTAGTCAAACCACTATCACCGCCACCACACCACTACCACCACCAGAAAAACACAATGCCTAGTTGTTAGGAAATCACTACACTAAAAAAATGGCATTTTATTAGGGGCTCGCAGGTTGGAACTTGGGGATTGGCCGATCAATTCCAGTAACCAATACACAAAAATACAACTTTATAGATGCCCTATTATCGATATATGACATGGGTTCTCACATCATCAGGGTTCATGCCTCTACTTTGCAAAATGGTTTTCATTGAATTTGAAATAAGCACCCAGCTTCACAATATCTAGTATTCTGGTTTATCAATCTGACCTTTTCCATGATCATTTGCTTCTCATGAGTTATGCCCTTTCTATATATCCCGTTGTCCATAGACACGAATGAGGTGTGCTAAAGACATATTAGTGTCCTTGAATCAGCCAAGACACCTAACCATTATTAGACTTGTAGGCTTGTAGCCATTGCTTAAATGGCATGATGTTATCTCTAATTAAGTAGAAACAGAAATTAAGGCCTCTCTAATACTCTCATTTCATGCATTGACAAACAATTATCAACCATGGAAAAAGCAATGTTGAAGATGTCACTCAAAATCACTAATATGGTGGGAGTTCCCTTTCTTTGCAAATCGCAAAATATCAGTTCCCTATCTTTGCAAAATCTAGACCAAGCTCACCTAGTGCACTGCCCTTGAATTCAAGGCACAACCACTAGGCCAGGTCATTATTTCACGATGTTCAAAAGTATTAGTGCAGAAAGTGATATGGAGTAAATAGACATCACATAGGTCATTGCCTTTACCTACAGGTGAACGCCTGAACGATGAACCCAAATAGAAATATTCTTTGTCCATTTACATAGGGAGTGGCACAAATTGGAAGACCCTTATTGGAAAGTCAAATTTAGGTTCCTTTCTTAGTTGATTTTCCTATAAGTCAAGCAGTTAAAGAATCTGCAGCAGGAAGAAGATATGAGGGGAGAGTGTCTTCAAGCTTTTAACCTGGCATTGCTTATAAGACAAATTTGAAATAAAACTTCACAAATTAGACACTCAAGATTATGACTTCATCATCTTCAGGTCACTGTTAATTTGTTAAAGGAAATCAAGAAGGAAAACATGCCTGCATGAGGTCAAGCCATAATGTAAGGCCCACAAGAGCAGCACCAGCAGACAATTTCCTGAAATCAGCCCCCCAGTCTTTTTCAGCAACTCTGCAAAACAATAATGAAACAAATAATTAAATTAAATAATTAATAAGGGCATTATTTTACAAACAAAATACGGTAGGAGGGAGTTTGGGTGGGAATGGGATTTTATGTCCCAAAAAATAATACGAGGGGCAGGTATTAAGATTGGGAATTTGTTTTTAACTATGAAAAGACAAAACTACCCTTAAAAGAAAGGAAAAACAAAATATTAGTAAGGCTATATCAGTAAATTTGTAATATATTCCCAACTTATTCTCATGACTAGCCAAACCTGGGAATTGCTTTAAATTCTCAATCCCATTCCTACCATCTAATCCCCAAACTCCCATTCCCACTTGCCAAACATCCCGTAGAGGCATAACTGTGAAATTAAAATAACAATTATCTCTTGAGCACCATAGTAACATACTGACATGTTTAAATCTTATAACTTGTACCTGAACACATTATCTTTATAAATTCTCCTCTTTACTGCCAGTTGAAAAAGCAATGAGCCTGTAGCCCGGAGTTCAAATGCCCACAACAGGTTCTCCAAAGCATTCACAAAGTTAAATGCAGCATTGTCCTCAAGTGGCTCTAATCTTTCAATCCAATGATCCAAGATTGTAACTGATGATTCCCAATTTTCAGTGAGAAGCCTGTAAATTAGGAGTCATGTTCATCAGCATATATCATAAAGCTGATCACATAGAAAGAAATTAAGTAGACAAAATATCATGTAGTATTGTCATTGGTTGGACGTTTCACAAATAGCTACCTTACTGGAAGATCAAAACCAGTATCTTGCAGAGCCATTAAGAGAGCCATAGCTTCTTTTGAACTCTGACACAAGCTTGCAGCATAGATAAAGCAAGTCCATATTTTATGGTCAGGCTCCAAACCATCATCCTTCATTTCTAAGAGCTTCTCAATTCCGGCATTATAATCTCCTTGTTTCAGAAAGGCATCAATAACCGAGCTGTATGGCAATGTACTAAGATTATAACCTGATAATTTGAGATTATCAAATTATCAAATCTCAGCTTCTTTAGGTTGTCCAGAACTTCCATAAGACATCATCAGTAAATGCATAGTTGCAATGGTGGGCTCCACTCCAACTTCCTTCATATTGTTAAATAGCCTTTCAGCTTTATCATGTCTTGCAGAATCTCTATACATTTTAATCATTAAATGATAAAAAGACCGATCCAACTTGAACCCTTTTGCTTGTAAGTCATCAAAGAGTTCCTCGGCTTTATCTGAAAGCTGCTGCTTGCTGCAGGCAGCAATCAAGCTTTTGCAAGTGTCCAATTTCAGATCCATACCCCTCCTTCTCATGTCATGCATTAGACGTAAACCTTCTTCAGGTCTTCGGTCTCGACAATACATCAGAATCAAAGTATTGTAAGTGTCCTCATCAGCAACAAGTCCAGCTTCTCGAATCTTCTTGAACACTTCAGTAGTCTTTTCATTATCCTCAATGCTAGTGTACATTTTCAGCAATAAATTCCACATTGAAAGATCGGGCTTGAATCCAGCTTCTTCCATCTCAGCAACCATGACCTCAACATCCCTCACTCGTTTTCCTCGGGATAGCAACCCAATCATTATCCTGTAGAGATGCATGTTTGGGAGGTAACCAGCAGCCCTCATCCCATTATATATTTTCTTTACTTCAAATATATTTCCAGCTTTTGCAAATGCTTCAAGCATCAAAAGGATGGTGCTTTTACTAATCTTAAAACCTATGTCTTGAAGCTCTTGAATCAACACATATAGCTCATATAGTCTCCCGTCCACAATTAAAGCTTGCATTAGCAAATTAATAGTATCGATGGTTGGAGAAGATCCGTCTCTCATCATTGTATTAAAAGCTGCCCTAGCTTGTTCATAACAACCAGATGCAGCATAAGCTTGTATTACTGCATTCCAGACCCTCCTGTCCACTACTTTTGATCTTTGCCTTAGACGAGCAACAACACTCTCCACCTTCTGCAGTTCCTTTATACTCCCATATGCCTCAATAAGACTAACAAAAATGCCAACATCCTTAAAAACAATGCCTTTTCCTTCTGCTTCATCAACCACCCATTGTGCCGTCTCCGGAAAGGATATATGACAATACATGCACACCATACTCTCGTATATATTATAAGATGGCTCAATTCCCAAAACCTTCATATCGGAGAATATCTGAGATGCATCAGAAAACAGTTCAGATTCCTTGCAACACATTATCAGAGACTCATACATCATGCAGCTCCCACTAAATAAGCCAGACTCCTTTATGTTATAGTACTGTTCCAGAGCTGCATCAAGTTGATTAGCCTTGCAAAACACAATTACCAAGGCCTCTTCAACAAGTTCTTGAGATGAAGAAGCATGATCCCTCATAAATTTAAGCAAATCTTCTGCTTCCACATGCCGACCAGATGAGCTAAATGAGCTGAGGACAGATAATAGGTCTTTATGGTTCAAATCATAGCCCTAAGCAGCAGCCAACCTCAACATTCTGCCAGCCTCATCATAGCATTCACCTTGAACAAGAACAGAAGATATATCCACTGGAGTCATACCACACAATTGCTGCATATCTAAGATAATTCTTTTAGGCCCTCATCTTTGTTCTCCTTCTTAAGAAGCTGAATGAAAGAAAGGTAAAGTTTGTGATCAGGCATAAAATTGTTGCGAACCATATCCCTGTACAACACCATGGCTTTTCCTGCCTCACCAGACCTCGAAATGATGTCCATCATAACAGAGTATGCCAATTTGTCAGGCTTGATTCCAGATCTCAGCATGCAATTAAATGTTTCTTCAGCCTCTACTCGATTCCCAGATTTACCATACCCACATATCAAGGCACTAAAAGTTCGCAAAGTGGGTTTAACTCCACTATCCAACATCTCTGACATTAAATTTGCGGCCTCAATCATTCTATTGGCTTTTCCAAGACAATCAATCAAAACTGTGTACGTAACTGCATCAGGAACTAGCCCAGACAATTTCATGTTTCAATATAAATCCAGCGCAGTATCAAGTTCTCCATGCTTATCGTACATGTTAAGGATAGTGTTGTAAGTCATTTCATCCTTTACAAAACCTCTTTTCAACATTGTTTCGCAAATCTCTCCTACCTTCCCGGTATTTCCTTCTCAGGCAAATGCATACAGAATTGAATTATATGTCACAGCATCAGGGAGAAACCCTTTAGCCTCCAGCTCTCCTAGTATACTTTCAGCTCTACTTGCCAGCCCACATCTAGCAAAAACTGAAATCATGGCATTATATGTCCACAGATCAGGTTGACAATTATTAGCCTCCATATCAGCATATACCTTTATCGCCTCCTGCAGATTAGACTCACGAGAACAAGCACTAATAAGTGTGTTATAAGTTATAGTATCTGGTCTTATACCCGATTTTCTCACTTCTTTTAAAAGGTCCATCTCCAAATTCGGCCCTAGGGGACCTGATCTCAAACACGCATTTATCAAGGTATTATAGCTCACAAGATCTGGCTCACAACCACGCTCTCTCATCAAATTCAGCATTTCTTGAACCTTCGAAAACCTAGCATTCCTCGCATAAACCCCCATCATCGCGTTGTAAACCTGAACAGTATTACCAGCAGAAGGCTCCGCCCTTGCAAAAATCTCCACAGCCAACCCTTCCTGATTCGCCTTTCCAAGCACTGCCAATATCGTGGCCAGCATCCGGGCATTAGGCGAGTACCAATGCCTAAGATTCAACCATTCATAAACCTCCAAAGCTCGCTGCCAACTCGACTGACCCACCCACTTGACCACAAAACAATAATCAGTAGGAGTCATCTGCACCATTTTCTTATCCAACACATCAGCCACAAATTCATCATGCCCCAACCCTAATATCTTATCAGTCAAAAATTGAACCCTCTTCCTCTAATCTTTAGCCCTTTTAAGCGCCAATTTAGTCATCTTCTTAACCTTAGTCTTACTAGTCCTACCCAAAACCTCTAAATTCTCATCATTTACAACACCCCCAACATCATCCATCCCACCCCCATCATCTTCATCCCCAAATTCTTCACTTTCCTCCGAATCATTCGCCGGTTTCGCCAAATGGGTCGGTAAATTATGGGTTAAATTGAAATGGGTTTGCGTAGATTGTTGAATTTCAGCGATTTTCAAATGGGCCCATCTCACAGAAGGAGATGCTCTACTATAGCTAAATTTTTTAGGGTTTGTTGATTCTTCAACAGTAGTTTCTTCAATTGATGTAGAAGAAGATGAAGAAGCTAATGTGCAATAAGAAGGGATGCATCTGCGTACCTTGGATTGTGAATCAATGTGTAATGGTGAAGCTGATACTGCAAAAGTTCCGGAATTTGTAATCGCCATTAGAGAGAAATTAGAGGTTTTTTGGAGAAGGGTTTAAGGGGGTTTAGTGGATAAAATTGGAGCTAAAAGCTCAGCATGTTGGCGGGATATTCATCGTTCAGTTGTCTGCCAGAGTGTATATTCCAAAAATAAAAGATCTTTGCTGAAAACGGAGGGGGTGATGGAGGAAAAAAACAGCACCCGGAATGACACGCGTATAATTTCTAGTGTCTGTTTAAATATTATGTTATTGATTGATTTAGACATTTTCAATGGTAAGACTCAACATTAAATATTGAAATGCAAAATTAGTTGTTTCACACTATGGTGTTATAACCCAACTCACTTCTCAATTTAGCAACTCATGTAAAATATAATTTCTCAATAATGAGACTTTTTTAAATATACTAATGTCACTTTCCATTATAACCAATATATTCTAATTATTTATTTATTTATTTATTTTTGTTAGAGATTGTTGTGACTAGAAATTAATTAAATAAATAAAAATTATAATAAAATCGATAAGGGCCTATATATTTGTCAACTGAGACTTAAAGTTGAGTATCTAAACTTAACAACTTTCTTTATAAGTATCTAAGTTTAGATATAAACCTATTGACATTCTGTACAAAAAATACTCCTTCCCCTTCTAAAAAAACTCTAATGAGTCTCACCATTGGAGATGGTTTAATACTGATTCAAATCTGATCAGTTTTATTTTGAATCCAGTATGAGTTCAACTGAATCCATACAGGATCCGCCACTGACAATATTAATATAACTTGACGACCTTTGCACTATTGATCTATGGATTGTTAACTTTAAGTGCATATTTATACTAATAAATAAATTTAAAATAAAATAAAATAAAAAAAACATCAAATGTTTTCATGTAAAATACTTGTACAAATACGTTTCTTATAGTCTCATTCATGATCTTATTGTCCATGACATACTCCCTCCGTATTTTAATTAAGTGTTACACTTTCTTTTTTAGCAAAAACTGCATTTTAATATTATATTGCCCTCTTCTCAAGGTCCTTACCCAAACCCACTAGTTATTTTTTTATTATTATTTATTTCCTCTCACATTCATTACTTTTCAATAATTTACTAACCTCACTATCTTTCTTTTACAATTTTTTAATACTCCAACTACCCCATTTACCTCTTATTTTATTTAAGTCAATTAAATTGGCTAAAACTATGTGTAAATGTGTAACACTTATTAAAACATGGAGGACATGCATCGATGATCGATGATGACTGTAGTTTTCTGAAAGAAAAGAGTTGTCAATGAATTACACAATAATGTTAGTAGTAGATTATTGTTCAGTAAAATTGGCTTGACTAACTATCTTCTATATGAATAATACAATGTCATTCCTCAAAAAAGGCACCGTAAATATGCTAGCATGGCAAAATCTGATTGACCGTATTTAGTATTTTGATTTTCATTTTGAATTATTTTTAATGTCCATAATATATTGAAATTGTTTTTATATTATGTATTCTTTTTAATAAATGTATTTTTTTAGAAATACATAATTATAAATTATGAAAATCTATTTTTATAATATTAATTAATTTTGGAAATTATACTTATAACTAAAAATCACAAATTTAATATTATTCATCATTGTTCATCAATTCAATGTTCTTCATTCATGTCATAGATTAGCCACCCATTCCCAAAATCATTGTTAATTGTTAATGTATTCTCAAATCCGGCCTTATATTCCAATAAAAATTAGTAAATAAATTGTGTTTTTGTTCATTATTTCGTATGTTATTCACCCTAGCTTAGGGTTCGAATATATGATGTGGGATTCATTTTTTTTTTTATGTTTTGTTGTTAGTTGTGATTTCGAAACAACGTTGGTAACGTATATTATGGTGACCTAAAATTCAAATTGTTCAATTTTGTCAACGAATAAGGGGTATTAAGGTTGAAGAAGATGTAGAGATCGCAGTTATTTTTTGTTCGTAATCCCTGTTTGATCCGAAAACGAGATGTGCGATTTTTTTAATATGTTTGTATTGAAGGCATTTACCTATGTTTACTTTGGTCATTACCTTACATTTTTTAGGTAATGACCAAATTAAATATAGGTAAATACCATAACCACAAACAGAGTACAAAAATCTCACATCTCTATTCCGGATCAAACAGGATTTGCGAAGAAAAAAAAAATTGCAACCTCGATCTATATCTTTTACAACCTCATTACCACCCATTGATCATTAAAAAAATTTGAAAGATATGTGTTTTAAATCATCATAAGACACGCTACCAATGCTATTTCCGTCCTGAAAACTAACAAACAACTTGATTTTTACATAAATTAAAATTATCGAACCCTAAGGACGAAAATTGTATACGAATTATGGAAGCAGATTCGAAAACGCAATAAAAATCCGATCTTTGGACGACTTGCTGGTCGGAATTTCGGTTTGAGCTCCAACTAGATTATACAAGATTTGCATATGTCCCCGCCTAGGAAGACTTCTTCTACCGTTCTTCTGGGGGTGGTTAATTAAGATCATAAATGAAGAACGATGATGAACAATGATGGATATTTGATTTTCTAAATTTTAATTATAATTTAATTTTCAAAAATGATTTTAAAAAATAAAATAGATTTTCAAACGAATTTTTCATGAAATACCACTGAGTTTTTTCAAAATTCACCATATATCACACAAAATTTTTTAATTCACCAAATACCATTGAATTACTATACGTTAACACAGAATGCCATTAATGGTAACTGTCGTTAGTCTGCCGTTTGGGGTAAATTACTAATTCACCATATACCATTATTTTACTTTTGTTTGCATGATATACCATTGTTTTTTTTTAAATATAGCTGTTGAACAGTTATAACGGTTAGTTTGTGTATATAAATGTAGTTCTTCACGTACCAAGGCACACCTCTAATAGCATTTGCAAAGATGTCCACAATCTCGAGATTATCATCGTCATCGTCTTCTTTCGGTTCTTCGTATGTAAGGGTTCCAAACAAAGCATGTTGTTGTGGTAGGAAGTTTGCAATAAGAAGCTCTAATTCGGCAAAAAATCCACAAAAGTTATACTATAAGTGTGATGTATGTGATACATTCAGATGGTGCAAGGGCAATATGGATCAAAATGTCCCGTGGGGTTATGAAAATCAAAGCAGGGAAGGGATAGACACGCATGGAAGTGAGATCGTGTTGAAGCAAGAGTTGAAAGAGTTGAAGAAAAGAGTAGCAAAACAGCAAAAGATAGTAAATGTAGCAATAAAAATAGGAGCAATTATGTTTATGGGTTTTGTATTTGTAGCCTTGAAATGAAAAATGTTAGACAAAAAATTTCATTGCTTAAATAAGTTGCACTTGAATTGCTAACATTGTTTGTCAAAAGAATATGCCTACATAATTTCAGTACTTGCATTACATAGCTTGGAATTGTGAGAAACAAAAGAAGTGCCAAAAAAACCAAGTAGTTAACATTTTGTTCACATACAACTTGACACTTAACACTAAAGATTCAAAAGTGTTCACCAAAAAATTACACATGAAGCCCAGCTTCAAGAATGCTAAGTACCAGCCTTTCTCTTCTTCCCCCTTGTGTTGACTTGCCTTGAAGTGGATGCTGCATTTTCTGCCTTTTTTGTTGCTGCCTTTCTTGCCTTACAGGTTACTGCATTGTGTCCCAGTTCTTTGCATAGGCTGCATTTGTTTTTCTTGTGCCTCTTTCCTTTTTTTGCTTCATGAGGGGCTCTTCTCCTTTGCTTAGCTGGTCTGCCTGCACTTCTTTTGCCTTCGGGTGGTGCAATTTCTGGCACATCAAGTGATGGCTAGTGAGTTGGATCAGCCATGGGGTGGATGTGGTCTTCATAAGTTAGTTTGTATGCAGCCCCCTTGTAGAAAGGTGACACAAAATCCCTGGGTTCAAGTCTCTGGTTGTAAATGACCCTGAGACCATGCTTGCATGGGATCCCTAATCCTTGCCATTTCCCACACCCACAGGTCATATTCCCAAGTGTGACAAGGAACTTGACATGGCCATCCCTCACCTCAAATTCTCCACCACCAGCTGCAGTCACATGGCAGAACCTAGACTCATCAGTCCTTGTCTCTAACACCCCTTTTGCATGCTCTGTCAGCTCATTAGGTTCCATATCAACTGCTTTATCGAACTTGGAACCCATCCTTTTCATGCACCAATTCCTAACAGCTGAATTATTCCCAAAAAAGAAAGACTCATCAATCCTTGTCTCTAACACCCCTTTTGCATGCTCTGTCAGCTCATTAGGTTCCATATCAACTGCTTTATCGAACTTGGAACCCATCCTTTTCATGCACCAATTCCTAACAGCTGAATTATTCCCAAAAAAGAAAGTAACAGAAAGCAACACTAAGTACACAGACATATCATCAGCTCATTGTGGTACAAACAAACCAATTTGTATGCATTGAAATGAACAAAATAGGCACAACAGTTTACCTTCCAGTAATGTCAACACAGGCATGTCTTTGTTGGACTTTGTTATTGCATTGAATGACTCTACAAAGTTTGTTATGTTATGATCACAACAAACTGTCCTGTCAAACATGTGCACACTCCATTGCTCTTCCACATTTGTCAGATAATCAAATGTTGCTGCATCATACTCTTTTATCTTAGACATTGCTTTTCCAAACACATATTCATTGTATGCATTTGCAGCAATCCAAAATAGCTTATGAAATGTTGTCCCACTCCATCCTGCAGTCTTGCAATTTGAGTACACATATTCTCTTGGTTGCTCTTGGGAACACCTCAAACAAAGCTGATTCAACCCCCTTAAAAAAACATGATTAAGTTAGTAAATAGCATCATCATCACAAATTAAATGCAAAGAAGAAACTTACCCTCATCCTGTCACTTATAAAAGTCCAGTCATCCTTCTGAGATCCATATTGAGCAAACAGGCACCTCAAGTTTCTGAAGAAATAAGTCCAGGAATCTATGCTCTCTGTGTCAACAATCCCATAGGCTAACACAAAAATCTCATTATTCCCATCAATTGAAACTGCAGTGAGCATCATCCCTTTATAATACCCACTTAGATGTGCACGATCTATTCCTATGATAGGTCTGCATCCACCTAAAAATCCTTTCACTTGAGCTGAAAAAGATATGAAACAGGACTTGAATTTGAAACTCTGATCCCCACTATCAGTCCATGTAACAAGAGCATATGACCCAGGATTTGTGGACTTTATCATTTCAGCATACTTTGGCAGAGCTGCATAGGGCTCAGCAAACCCACCATGTAATTGCTCCCTGCCTAAACTCTTCACTTTGTATAACAACCTCAACTTGACATGGATCCTGTACCTTTCCATGCACAGTCTCTGCAATGAATCAACTGGGACATCTAGGTTTGCCTCTAAGTCTTGTAACAAATGTCTGCATAGCCATGCTGAAGAGACCATAGGATTCTCTTCCAGCCTCCCACAAGTTGCATGCTCTCCTTCTAGCTTTTTTATGGCCCAACTGACTTTGTCTTTCAGAACTAATGCATGAATCCTCCAATTGCAATTTCTGATCAGACGCCTTGCTATGTACCTTTGATTGTTAGCATAGTCAACTTGAACAGAGAAGTCCTCTTGTATGCATTAATCTCTGAAAACCTCTAGAAAATGTGTTTTGGTTTCAAAAATCAACCACTCTTCAAGTTCAATGGACCCAAATGGTAAGTGAGACCAGATTTTACCATTTTTGTACATTTTGTCTAACACATGGGACCCATCTAAGTAATCCTCAAAGGTCTTCTCAGGTATATTATCAGGAACATCTTCTTCTCTCACAATGTACTCATCATCAATGTCCAACTCCATATCAAAATCAGCCTCAACATCAGAAACTTCATAATCATCATCTTCACTATCATCAGAAGGCCAAGCATCAGACTCAACATCACTTTCCTCAAGAGGCATAGATTTTTTTCTCCTAGTGTTGACTTGCCTCCCTGCTGCATTTTTTTTCCCAACATCAAGACCATACTTAATTGATGTGCTTCTAGGCACCCTCCACTCTTTGGGTTTAATTCTGGTTTGTTGTTTAGGCTGGGTTGGTTGCCTTGGTGCTCTTGCTATTGGTTGTGGTGGTGGTGGGGGAGGTGGTGTAGGCTGCCTGGGTTGGTGTGTTGGTGTTTGTGGTGGGGAAGGATGTTGTTGGGAAACATTTGGTGGTGGAGGTGTGGGCTGTCTTTGTTCAGTGGACTGTCTTTGTTGAGTGGACTGTGCAAGGGGGTTTTTTTTTTCTTCTTTGGAGTTAGTTTTTTTCTTCTTGTAGGGTTCTTTGGTTGAGATGTTTTTGTTTGTGAGGGTTGAGGTTGTGAATCCCCCGGAAAAACCTCATCAGCTACTTGGGTAGCAAACACCCTTACATAGTCAATCGCATCATCATCAGCATCCACAACAGGGACCTCTACAGCCACAGTATATGCCTGCTAGGCCAAAAGCTGCTCCTCAGCTTCTGCTTCCTCTGCTTTCCTTCTATTCTCTTCCTCCATTAGCCTAATTTTTTCAGCCCTTTTCTTCAAAGTTTTTGCCCAACTAGCTTTTGCAGACTGAAACAGAAGAGATGGTGTTTCTGTCTCTTCTATAAACACTTCTATTTCACTCTTCCCTTCATTCCACTCCCACATTTTTAACATTGCCCCATCATCAACTAACTCTAACTTACGATTTGTTCTAGGTTTACTCACAAACAGGGTGAAGTATTTAGGGAGAAATACATTATGCTTCACTGAATCCTCAAACATATACTCAAACAATTCCATCAAATTGGTCTTATCAGTGTCATCCACCCTCACATCAAAAGTACCACTTGGAGAACGAACTAACAGCCACAATTCACTCATCCTAACAACAACATTTACCAACACCACATTACATTACAATCCAAACAATAAATCACATACAACACAAAAAACTTCACTTTAACATCATTCAAATATGCATACAACAAATCAAACATAATTTCCATATAATTCAAATTCGAATTTCATAGCAACCACATTGACATATATGATCATTGTCCACGAAACCCTAACCCTAACTCAATTTCGCAAAACAACAACAAAATCAGAACTCGAAATGCAAATCGATAAGGATAGTAATACCTTGCATATGCTTAATCCAACCCAGGTGCGAACTTTATGCAAAATTCAGTCACGAACACCACGCTGTCTCTGAACACTCTTCAAATTGCTTCTTTGCTCAATCGTAAGTCCCAATTACCTTTCCTAGTTGCAATCCACTTTAGTCCATCGACAGTTTGCACTTTTTTAATTGATTTGTAGAGTTGAAGAGCAATGGAAACAAACAGAGAGTAGCTTCAATGGAAAAGAGGAATGGGGGTCAAATTTTTGAAGTTGAAACTTTGTGTTTGGGAGAGTCAACCCTAACAATGGCGCCAGTTTAGTGTATTAGGGCATATTAGTAATTTACCCCAAACGGCAGACTAACGGCAGTTACCATTAATAGCATTCTATGTTAACGTACAATAACTCAATGGTATTTGGTGTATTAAAAATTTTTGTGTGGTATATCGTGAATTTTGGAAAAACTCAGTGGTATTTCATGAAAAATCCGATTTTCAAATACTATAATTATGTATTCTGTAAAAAAAATCCATGTATTTACAATTATACTTACATTATAGTACATTTTGGCCTTTTAAAAATAAATTAGGAAAACTTGACCAACCATAATATGACACGTCAACATGTTATGGTGCCTTTTAATTTTGAGGAATGACATAGTATAATCATCCCTGTACGAAATATGTAAGGCTGTGATGGGGAAGACAGTGGATGCTTTTGCTTTAGCTTCAGAAGCCAAGTATTTCGATATCAAGCTAAGTTTTCACTTTCATGATTAAGCAGTTCATGAATTTTGATACACTTTATATACTTCTTCTGTTTCTTTTTAGTTGCATCACTTTCTATAAATGAAAGTTTCAAAAAAAATAATGTTTGAGACAAAGTTTCAATTTAGCTGTGTCATTTTCCCTTTCAGTTAATATATTCTCTCTATCTCTCCTATCATATGGCACTCTTTATTTTTTCTCTCTATCTCTCTCTATTCCAAAAATTGTTTATGATTCCGCAACTATAAAAGTGATGCAACTAAAAAACAGAGGAAGTAATAATATGTTTTTCTTATTATTTAATGTAATTTTTACTGATGATTACTTTCCTATTTCTTCTTCTGAATCAAGGAATCACACAAAATCGAAAGCTGCTCAGCAATAGTCTAATGTAAGGTGTTTGGGTATGTAAATTCAATCTGTCTTGCATGGATCCGGTCCACATAATATTAATGTGCACCGAAGTCCATCATGTGACTTTTTCCCAAGCAAAAAAAAAAGGAAAATAATTACGGTACAAAATCATGTAAGATCGATCTCATGGTTTGGCGTTATTTTTCACTCTCACTCTAAAATTGCTCTCAGTCAATTTTAGGGAAAATGTCTCTCTCATCTCAAACAACTTTGGGGATTTTTTCTCTCTCCTCTCAATAATTTTTTTGCAAAAAACATGTCAAATTCTGTATTACAAGATCAAATTGATCTAAATCAGTATATATATGAAGACAATGTACAATTACAATCACGGTTCAACTTTGATTTGAACGAATTTTATGCAACCGGAAGGAATTACGAAGGTAAAAACCAATATAGTTGTTAAATTCGTTCAAATTATACAAAATTTGTTGATTATTGTTATTGTTTGTAATGTAGAAAACTTAAATAATCATCCAATTGAATTTAGAATTCAACAAGAAAATGAAATTATAGAAGACGTTGAACAAGGTTTATTACAAGTAGAGGATGAAAATGGTGTGCTTTCAGATCAGGTTTAAGAGCAAAATCAACATATAATACAAGCTCAAGCAGAGATTTTTTATAATCAGTTTTTATTTGTTATAAACAATTTGTATTTAGCAAAATCAGTTTTGTATCGATATAATCAGTTTTTATCTAGTATAATCCGTTTTGATTGGGTATAGTCACCTCTAATATCGTGTTATCTTATTTAATTTTACTTTGTAAAATTACTTTTAAACTTATTTTTCTTTGATATAGTGAACAGTGCTTCACATACAACCATTGTTATTAGGATCGCAATCTGAATCGTAGGATCGTACATCCAATTTTTACCAAACGATCCGTATCGTCAGCAAAATCGCAATTAAGGTGGGATCGTAGTAGGATCGGGTAGGATCGTATAGGATCGATAGGATCGTACGATTCCATCGATCCTACCCGATCAACTAAATGGTGAGGAATTTCAGCCCAAGTATGGTAGGATCGCTGTAGGATCGGATACAATCACGTAAGATCGTGTAGGATCGTATGATCCTACTTGATCCTATGTGATCCTACTAAATTTTTGGATTAATTTAGTATTCTAAATATTTTTTGGGTTATATTGTCTTAAATATGGTTAATTATTTCAAAATTATTGGTTTTAGCATCAATTTTACCCCCGAATCATATATAATAAGTATTATTATTATCTTTTATCACCTCTTTTACGAGTTTTTGTAGAATCTTACGATCCTACGATCCGATTTTACCGATCTGATCCTACCACCCCATTCCGATCCAAAGAAGGATCCAGATCCTAACAACTATGCATACAACATAAACAGTTTGATATGATATAATCACTTTTTATTTCTTATAATCACATTTAGTTTGATATAATTACTTTACATTTTTTATAATCACAATTAGTTTGACATAATCAACTTTTATTTCTTATAATCACATTTAGTTTGATACGTAAATTGTAATCCTCTTCGTTTACTCGGATTTGATGAAATTCTACCTCTAGTTCTCACCGTCATTGTTGATTTTGGTGAACTTTCACCTCTTATCTTCGCCATAGTTGAAGCGTAGTACAGAGAACCTCAAAGGAGGAGAGAGAAAAAAAAAGAAAAAAGAGAGAGAAAATAATCAAAAGTAAAAGAGAGAAAGAGGCGTGTGATAAAAGTAAGCGGAAAAAATAGAGCTGTGCTAAAACTCATGTGATATTCACTCATTCTACATTAATATTAATGTGGACCGGGTGTATTATAGTCTTTTTATACTCTAAGTAAGTGATTGCTTAAAATAGCTAATAAGGAAATTAACATAATTTATTGTTGGTATATTTCTTTTTGATAGTACGAAGTAATATTGATTTACAAGGCAAATAGATTGTGCTATTAGTTTAATCGAGCTAGCGGCTATTTGCTAAGGGAGGCATGGCCGTGTTGAATGCGGCATGCCCATGTCCTATCGAGTGAAAAAGTTCCAGCAAGGCATGCCCATGCAAAGACAAGGCACGCCCATGCCTTTATGAGTGATGATCCTATGTTGTGTGCCATTGAAGGAGACAAGCCCATGTCAAAATTCGACACACCCATGTCTCGCTGAAAATTCAAGAAGTTTAGTTTCTTATCTTAGGCACGGACATGTCCTGTGTGACACGCCCATGCCTGGACGAAAATAGTCGGTTTTAATCCGATTTCTTTCCTTATTTTATTTCATTTTAAGCTTTATTATAAATACTGTTTAGCCTTATTATTTCAGGATTCATTATATTAGAACCCTAGTTTTCTCTCTAGACTTTTTTTTCATTGTAATTGAAGATTATACACTCAAGATTCTTCATTTTACTCTTTCAAGATTCGGTATTTTCTTATACTCTTTAATTCCTTTCATTGCTAATTATATTTTCCTTAATTCTTGTTATTATTTTTATCATCACGAGTGAGTAGCTTCCTTATTCTAAGGTCTTGTGGAACCCGAATATGATTGATGCAATTGACGTGCTTAATTGATTGTGCTTATGTCAATATTAGATTAGAAATAATTGGTATTGTTATTAGTCCATTGTTTTTATCACAACGAGAGTTGGGTTTTAACGGGTTTGAATAAATCAATTAAGGCCTTTAAGGGTTTGAAGTTCATCACGAGATTATAGTTGAATGAATGATTAGGAAGCTTAGTAATGTGCTTAATGTCTTTAATTTGCATGATTCCATGCTTGATTGTGATTAGGAAAGACATTGATAACTCGAGAGAGGCCTTTGGTATTATCTAGGGATTACTTTTCCTCTTGTCGATTGAATTATATGTTAGGGGTAGAACGACTATACATTGACTATATTCGTGGTAATGCTTGATCTTGGATATTTTTATAATTTGATTTCTCTTATTATTTAGATTAATTGTGCTATTTGATTTATTAGTTTAGAATTCTCATTGTTTTTAATTGGTTTAATTTATTGCTTAGTAATTGCTTGAGTCATTATAATTAGTTAAACCACAGACTTTTGGGATCCGACCCTTACTTGTCCGCCTACATAGTTAGTGGTCTAGTTAGGTTTATTTTTGAGAGGTACGCGACTAGCCTGCCAAATTTTGGCGTCGTTGATGATTTAAAGGTGCCCTTGATTGAAAAATGGGTTGTGGTGGTGGTGGAGGGTTCATTGGAGTTGGAGTGTTCTTGTATGAGAACCCTTGATGATTTCTTTACCCTTCATTATATAATCTGGAATGAGGATCATATGGCCTTGTGGAGGTCGTGGTATAAAAAGAAAGAAAAAAAAATTAAATACGTGAGGTGTGACATATGAGTATTGGGGAGAAGAATTTAGATTATTGTTTTCCCCTACCTTTTAAAAAGTTTGAAATAACTTCTATAAATAGTGTGTGGACAATTATACCCTCTAAAATATTTATTTATTTGCCCTCATTAATATTAATTACCTCTTTTTTTGAACTCTTATGAATAGTGTGCAGATATTTATACCATAAAATATTTGTTTACATATTTTCCCCATTAATGATGCCAATAACTAAATTTGTGACATAAGTTAGAACCAAAAGAGCTCCTGAACTTGGCTAACTATGGTGCGTGCGACGCCACATCAGCCGCCGTAATAATGAAAAAAGATGAATCTTGATTATTTCCTTTTTTTTTTTTTTTTTTGTGGGGAAGAGAATTGTGATCTTATAAATTCTATTTTCAATTATTTCATATCTCGATGATTTATAATTTTTAATAATGCTAGATCCTAATTCACTCAATTAGATAAAGAAGAAAGCGTTTAGGTATTCATAATTTAAGTTCTTGTATATAATTGTAAATTTGCAATATTCATATATATAATACGCAGTAATTGATGTACTTTAATTTTCTGAATCGTTGATCATGATTTTTTTTAATTTTCTATCTAAAATCATAGCAATCCGATTTTATGCTTGTAAAGTTTTAGTTTGTAATCAAACAATTGCAATATAGATTATTTAAATTATGCTAATTACGATAGTATAAATACTCGTTATTTGGTAAAGCTAACAGATTTATTTACTTTCCTCTTATGCCAACAGATTACCAAAGGTTAAAACATATTAAAAATGCAATAAAAATGCGACATTGAATATGCATGGATATGTGTGCATAGAAGACGCGATGTTGACTCTTTTTATGTTTGTGAGGGTCAAATCGGGAGTGTTACTCCCAGAGTAGATTTGCATTTATATGCCTTTTTTTGTACTTGTTGTACTTCTACCCCAAATCTTTTACGACTGGCTATCAATGAAGCCATCAGTAATGGAATCCACGTTCTTTATATCATGCTGCTTCTTAGACGAAGCGAACCATACATATTTTGAGGATGATGATTTGGGTGTGGATATTCTTAGAGCTTTCAAATCAGGTATACTCAATTGTGAAGCTGCGGGTAACGTGGGTCCAAATGAAAAAAATATAAGAAACACAATGTTGTGGTGTTTAACTATCGGTGCATGTAGTGTGGGAAAAGTTCTGAAAGCATGGTGGAGATTGTCTCAGTGGAAACAATTACACCAAATCGTCGGCATTAGTTTGGGTACCACAAGAGTCATTCATGACATTTTATAGGCTCAAGATAAAATAAAAATATTTCATTGCTAAGATTTTTGAATTATAATTCATAAATAATTTTGTTTCGAATAAGTTATTATTTTGTAAAAGTTTTCATGTAAATTGTTATTTTATATACAATCTCATGTAATTATCCAATCATCTAGTTTAATATGTAGTATAAAAAAAAATGCTCTCTAGAGAAAACCCTTGCGAAAACCCTAATTTCAACCCTAAGGAAATCCATGGAATCAATCCCTCTACTGAGGAACGTGATCAACTCATTCGATCAAATAAGAAACCTAAACGAAATATTACTCAAGTGATTTTTGGGGGAAGCAACCCCCAAGATGAAGAAATGGCTGAAGCAAATACTAGGGAGAATTTTCATCCTCCTGGAAATCAATGGGAAAAAGAAGATCATGATTGTCATAACCTCCAACGGGGAAACTTGTCATTCTGCAACATGATTAGAGAAGGGCATGGCAATCCGATGGTGCAACAACCTGTTGATTCGATGGAGAAAGAGGAAGATGTTGATATCTCTGATGATGAGGAAGACATCCCTGAGGAAATCTTGAAGGATGATAGATGCCTTATTATTTATCTCACCAAGGATGAAAAGAAGCGCTTGAGACAACCATGGAAAAACTCTCTAATTATTAAGCTGTTTAGTGGGAAACTTGGCTATATGGGGCTAATGAGACGTTTAAAGAGAAAATGGAACATAAAAGGAGAACTAGCCCTTACTGATATTGGATGCAGCTACTATATTGCAAGATTCACCAACGAGGCCGATTACAACTATGTGCTTACACAAGGCCCTTGGTTCCTAGATGACAACTATTTAACAATTAGAAAATGGGTGCCAAATTTCATACCGGATGATGCCCCAATCAAAGTTCTTACTGCCTGGGTTCGTATCCCAAATCTTCCGGTGGAATATTTTGATGTCAATTTTTTAAATAAAATTGGCTCGAAAATTGGAAAAGTCATCAGGGTGGATAAAACTACAACACAAGCAGAACGAGGCCAATTTACGAGACTAAGCGTGGAGATCGATCTTTCAAAGCCACTACTGTCAAAATTTTGGCTCAAAGTTCGAATATGGAGAATCCAATATGAGGGAATCAAAATGGTTTGTTTCAATTGTGGGAAACTTGGCCACATAACTGACGAGTGTAACCCTGTAGCAGGAAATGCTGTGCATTCTGATATGATAGTCCATGACAATCCACTACATAAACCTGATCATCGCCCCGAGGAACATGAGAATTTTGGTTCATGGATGCTTGTTAAAAAACCGGGTAGACAAAGGACTACAAAGCAAGACAAAATCCCAGGGGCAGTGGGTAACAAAGCTGATACTACCAATGTGGCAAGAGCTTTTCCAGGGGTTGACGCGGGTATTGGAGTCAGCTTATTAAAAGATAAACTTCAGGGAAATCTAGCAAGGATGAAAGAGGGAGGGTCAAGATTCAATATTTTGGAAATTCAAGAGGAAGATTCTGAGGAAAATATGGAAAAGATAAATAAGGAAACAGAATTTTTGATAAAGGATAATCATGATAATGATGGAAACGATCTAAGTGTAGTTGACTTGGGTGAAAAATCTCAACGAGATAATTTTTCTAGTTCAATCAAAAATCCTCGCTCTGCAAGGGATATGTTTGCAAAGCAACCGAAATAAAAAAAGATTTCTTAAAAATCTTACCACGAAGAAAAGAAGAAATCAATCCTGAATCAAACCTATCCACTCAAGTAAACTTCAATTAATTCGGAACCCCCTGTTGCCGAAAAAGTAAATCTCCCCAAACAAGGCAAAGAAAACTCCGTAGCAGCATATGAAGACACCAATATTGTAGATCACCAAGGCATTAAGGAGACCATACAAGCAACTGAGAAGCCAGCTCAGGAGGTCAGTGACCTTATAAAGCCCCTCACACATGTCTCGTCCACCTTCCCCAATCGCAGTCAATATTCCCCCGGAGAAGACCTTATGCGTGGGACTTCCAATGGAGCAGCTGTACATGGCAATAATGAACCCCTTGGTGCATATGATGGAGGTTCACATAGAGTCACTATTATCACCGGTCTCGACCCCCCCAGACTTAATGATGATGGTGCAGCCGTCAATTGAAATTCAGCGTTTGCTAACATTGCTAAGCCAAGCATATATGACCTCCTTACCCTCTATACCATCTTCTATGGAGGAAAGACTCCCAAACTTTGTGGATGACTCGATACCTATTACTTGCATGATATGGAATGTGCAAGGAGCAGGTAATGCGAAATTTATCTCTGCTTTAAAAGAGATTGTTAGAATAAGCCAACCCAATGTGTTGGCTCTGTTAGAGGCACACATGGGAGGGGATCATGCACGCAAAATCGCAAAAATGTTGAGATATAGTGGGCTTGAAAAAGTTGATGCTGTGGGATTTAGTGGGGGTATCTGGATATTCTGGAGACCTGAGTGTGTGACTGTTAACCCTATCACGAAACATAATCAGCATATCACTATGGAAATATCTCGAACAGGGTCATTACTGTGGTACTTCTCTGCGATATATGCTAGTCCGGACCTATGAAAAGGAAGGAACTGTGGGAGGAGCTGAAAAGTTTTGCTGCATTGCACAACAAACCTTGGTTGTTGGCTGGAGACTTTAACGATACGATATTTCCTTTAGAACGTAACAAGGCTTCCATGAAACTACTCGTAGAGCTACTCTTTTCAACAACTGGGTTGAGGAAATGGACCTAATTGAAGTAGAATTTACAGGAGCTGCTCATACTTGGGCTAGGGGAAAAACCCCGGAAACTAGGCAAGTGCCAGACTAGACCGAGCACTTTGCAATGACGAATGGGCTATGCGTGTTGAAAAGGCCTCGATGAAACACCTCCCTGCCATTCAATCTGATCATTGCCCAATTTTTATCTCCCCAAATGGGTTCACCCCATTACAGTCTATTCACAGACCTTTTCGCTTTCAAGCATCCTGGATGACCCATGAAAACTTCAAAGAATTCGTGGAACACAAATGGGATTCACAAGGGGATTTAATGACTTCTCTGTCTAAGAGATTACTCTTGGCTCAGATTGCAGGGATTTAATGACTTCTCTGTCTAAGAGATTACTCTTGGCTTGGAACAAGGATGTCTTTGGTAATATTTTCAGGCAAAAGAGATTACTCTTGGCTCGGATTGCAGGGATTCAAAGACAAATGACTGTGAAGGCTGACAGAGGAATGATTAAACTGGAAGTAAGACTTAGAAGGGAGCTTGATGAGGTGCTCAATAGAGAGGAGATGTTGTGGTATCAAAAGTCGAGAGTTGATTGGATTAAGTCCGGAGACCGCAACACCAGATTTTTCCACCTAAGTACAATTGTACGAAGATGGAAAAACAAAATCGTTGCAATAAAAAATGAAGAGGGTCAATGGTTACAGAATAAAGATGAGATCCAAGAACACATTGTAAATTATTTCTCGAAGTTGTTCACAGAAGAAGGGGAACCAGAATGTTTTGAGGTACCGCAAGATGTATTCCCGGAGTTGGCCACTAGTGACTGAATGGGTTGGTGAGACCTTACACAAAGCTTGAAATAGAGACTGCAATAAAGGAAATAGGGTCTTTAAAAGCGCCAGGCCCTGATGGCTTTCAAGCTCTATTTTACCAGAAAAATTGGGAATTGGTTGAGGACACCGTGTATCTACAATTATGCCTATTTTGGAAGGCAAGGGTATGCCTGCTCACTTCAATGATGCGTTCATTGCACTAATTCCAAAAGTTGAGAATCCAGAAGGAGCTTCGCAATTCAGGCCCATTGGCTTATGCAATGTGGCTTACAAGGCTATTACCAAAGTAATAGTAAATAGAATTAAACCTGTGTTACCTCATTTGATCTCCAACACTCAAGCTAGCTTTGTCCCGGGGCGACAAATTACAAATAACATTGTAATTGTCCTGGAGTTTATCCATACTATGCGAAGAAAATAGGGTGTAAAGGGATACATGGCCATCAAAATAGATTTTGAAAAGGCATACGACAAGCTATGATGGTCCTTTATACGAGATACACTAGTGCAAATGAACATCCCAATTTTTATGGTCGAGCTAATAATGGAGTGTGTAACCTCAGCTAACTTACAAGTCCTCTGGAATGGTGAACCTTCCCGAAGTTTCAAGCCTAGTCGTGGAATTCGTCAAGGAGACCTTCTCTCCCCTTATTTGTTTGTTATGTGCATGGAGCGATTTTACCAAGTCATTGAAGAGGCTATCTTTCAAAATAGATGGAAGCCAATTCGTGCAAGTTGGGACGGACCTTCCTTGTCAAACCTTTTCTTTGCAGATGATATTATACTGTTTGCAGAAGCTAGTGTAGAACAAGTTGATGTGATCCGCAACTGTCTTGACAGATTTTGTAAGGCTTCAGGCCAAAAAGTAAGTCTCCCTAAATCCAGAGTCTATTCTCGGCAAATGTAGGATACGAGACGCAAACTCAGATTAGCGAGGCATTGTGTATGGAGGCCACTAATGACCTTGGAATGTACCTAGGTATGCCGACTTTGACTAGTAGAGTTACTAAGGAAACGTTTAAGCATCTTTGTGAGAAAATTGATCGGAGACTTGCTGGTTGGAAGTCCAAATACCTATCATTGGCAGGGAGAATTACACTAGCAAAATCTACCATCTCTACAATGGCCCTCTATTCTATGCAAACCGCTAAAATTCCTCGATCAACTTGTGATGCAATTGATAGAAAATCCAGAAAGTTTATATGGAGTGGTCAAGAAGAAAAAAGAGGAGTGCATTTGCTGGCATGGGAAGTACTTCAACGACCGAAAAATCAAGGAGGGATTGGTATTTATTCGGCAAAACAGGCGAATGCTGCGTTCCTAACAAAATTGGGATGGAGAATGCTAACCGAGCCTAATGCTCTTTGGGCGAGGGTGTTGAGAGCAAAGTACTGCAAGGGGCGTTGTGATGTGGATATGTTTGAGCCCAAGCCTGGAAGCTCGAATGTTTGGGGTGGAATTACAGATAACGCTAACATTCTGGGGAGAGGCACAAGAGTGGCCGTTGGAAATGGAGAGAAGACACTATTCTGGGATCATTTGTGGTGTATGGATGAACCTTTAAGCAACCTAGTTACACAGCCATTGCCTTTAGAGCTTGAAGCTGCGACGATAGCGGAGATGTGGGAAGAAAATGAAGGCTGGAGATGGGCTATCTTTGCCCCTTACCTTTCGGCAGACATATTGAAAATCATACAGAGCTATGAGCTTAGGATGGACTCGAATGTAGGGGACCTTATTTATTGGAAGGATAGCAAGCACGGGAAATTCACCATCAAGTCTGCTTTGAGTATTATGCGACACGAAACAGATGTAATTGATGATGATTGCTGGGAAACAATATGGAAAGCTCCAGTCCAACAGCGAATACGTGCATTCTTATGGCTTGCTTGCCATGATCAAATCCTAGGCAACTTAAATCGATATAAAAGAAGACTTACCAATGATGCAAAGTGCTATGTTTGCGGGGCAGGGGAAGAAAGCACATTACACATCCTTAGGGACTGCCCTAATGCTCGAATTATATGGCGAAAGGTTGTTCCACAAAGTCTTTGGGAGCAATTTGCTAATGGTGCGTTTAAAGAATGGCTCATGAAGAATTTAAAGCAATCTGATTTGCGAAATGGGGAATGTTGGGCGACCTACTTTGGAGTAGTGGTATGGTGGATTTGGAGATGGCGTAATTGTAATGTTTTCAATAGGGGTGAAGAGATTCCAGTAGATGTTGGTGCGTTCCTACTAGTTCGTTATGATGAAACTAGAAGGGTGATACATGAAGATGTTAATGAACATGAATACAGGAAGGGACAAAGAGTCCAAACAAGTGTTACATGGCATGCACCTGACCCTGGCTGGTATGTTCTAAACTGTGATGGAGCGGCAAAGGGATGCCCAGGAGCTGCAGGAGGTGGAGGAATCATACGAGACCATGAGGGTCGTTTTGTCTCAGCATTTGCAGCAAATTTCGGTGTATGTTCAGCCTTCAAGGCTGAGATCAGGGCACTTACTAAGGGGCTGGAATTAGCCAAGAACTTGCAAGTGTCACGTCTGGAGGTTCAGTTGGATAATTTAGCGTGTGTGCAAGCCTTGCAACAGCAGGAGGTACCGAGAGGGGAAAATTCAGACTATCGAGTATTGTCAGAAGCTAATAAAGGAGACAGAATGGCAAATTAAGGTGGCACATGTGTATCGTGAAGGAAATAGAGCGGCGGATTGGTTGGCCAACCGCGGGGTCACTTTTGACTCTCAGTTGATTATTCTTACTGCTATTCCGGCAGAGCTAGGGAGTATTATAGAGGAGGATGCTAGGGGTGTTGCCTTACCACGTCTAGTTCCTCCGTAGTTTAGTTTGTTTTTCTAGTTTTGTTTTGGCTTTTCGTTTTTATTTGTTGCTTTCTGCTTTAGTTGTTTGGTTTGTTCCTTCTCCTTGATTATTTCGAATCTCAGTTGAATCAAAAAAATCTAGTTTAATATGTGCAGTATCACATAGTATATAGATTTTTGAAAAATCATTTTGTAAAAGTTTTTACGTAAATTGTTAATTCATATATAATTTCATGTAATTATCTAGTTATAATGTCTATGTATTCTACCACCAAACATCAAAGTAGTGTATTTAATGTTTTGTACAAATATAATAACGTAGTATTATATTATGCATTTCAATTTGGACCCTTGAAATTTGTTTGGCCATGGGCCTTGTGTTGAGGAGCAGCCATCATGTCTTTAAAGAAAAATGAAATAGGAATAGTTGATCAATTTGATTCAATACTCGTGAACATTTGAATTGAATAGGTCGACTTTTGTTAAAAAAGAAAGTCTTTTATCTTTGTTAAATTCGATTTATTTTATTTAGATTTTAGACTTATATAAGTTTTTCTAAAATTAACTAAAGCTATCTAATAGTGTAATAAATTAAGTGACTAAACTTATTTACAATAAAAACAAAAAAGTATACACTATAGCTAATATCTAGGTTATTTGTAAGTATATATATTAGAAATTTTTTTCATATAGATGACATGAACTGATTCAGTTTACGATAAATATAGTTTATTTACATAATTTTTACTCATCTGCATTTTTCATAACTTATGTAAATTGTATAAGACTATCTATTCACATTATTCAAATAATATTCTGTAAAAATAATTTAATTAAAAAAAGTTAAATTTAACAAAAATAAGTTCAATACATTAAAAATAAGTGGTTAGTTACCATGACCAAATAATATATATAATCATTAAAAATAAATTAATTTTATTAAACGAAATTTTAGCTCATTAATAAGGATTTTAGTGCAATAATAAAAGGGAACAATAAATAAAAGGCCTAAAACAAGACATTAAAATCTTTTAAAATATTATTTTTCTAAAAAATAACATTTTTTTAAAAGATAATTAGATTAGTCTTGTACTCTTGTGCAATGCACGACTTGCAAAATTAATTGAAATGCATGTTTTTAAATAATTTTATTAGGTGCTAGTAAGAAAAGATATAAAACACATATGATTAAAATATATGAGCAAGTCCTTTCAAAAAAAAAAATATATATGAGCAAGTGAAATGACTAACAATATGATTTTTTTTATATTTATTATTTTACAAAAAAAAAAAAAAATTAAAAAAAAAATTAAAAATAAAACATATAAGACTTTCAACTAAAATAATTAGGCAACATTGACCTCAACAACACAAACTTTTAACAAGTTGCACGTATCAGCATGAAATTTGACTAGTAGCCGGAACAACACCAAGTTCTTCATCAGTTGCACAATATAGCATAAAATGAAACCCGACACTGAAGATTTTGTCGACGACGCAAAATATTTAACACTTTATTAACGTTTTGCAAATTTTGACCTCATATTTAGTCCTTAAGATCCAAATTGACCCAATACCTTAACCACGACATGTTTATAACACGCAAATCAATGCGTTTTAGGTACGATTTTGCTAAATTTGATCGCAAAATTGACCCATACAGACTAAAATGACCCCCAAAAACCTTGTTTGATCATTTTTCCTACATGCAAATCAAAGCACGTAATCCAAGATGATTTTTGATAATAATAAAATATTAGGATACCTCATCATTGACGTAATCTTTGGTTCTGAATCTCATTTATGATATTTTGTGCATCCAATGAAAAAGTTAATATTGTTGTGGCTACTAGTTAAAGTTTATGTTCCTACATACACCTTTTAAAAATTTGTGTTGTTGAGGCCAAATTTGCCAAATAATTATGGGCAGTTTGAATGTGTTAAATAATTGGGAAAAGTAACATCACATTTTATGTTTTGTAATATTTCTTATCCAAAAATTAGAACATCATCACTTAGAAAAGAAAAAAAGTGACATCATTGGTGCATTTAGGCGGAAAAATTTGCATAATAAAACGACACATGCATGTACAATTTTGGGAGAAAGTGATGTCATCGGTTTTATTTTAATTATAGTTATAATTATAGATAAAAGGCCTAAATGATTACATTTTTTTTATTATTTTTTGACGGCCTAAATACTTAGGGCATATAATAAAGAAAGATATTTGACCCATTACACTGATCATCATAAATAAATAAATAAAAAAAAACTACTACCTTTATTTTTTTTAGTTGACACCATTCTATTATCACGCTCGCCAATGCACAAATTTAAAGATTTATGTTCTCCATTCGTCTCTAAATATAGTTCCCATTTGACTTATTTGGGCAAATTTTGATAACTTTGATTTTAAATCCCATTAATTTATAATAGATTATATGTTCATGTGGATCTTGCTGGATTCGTCACATTGTATATTTTATTAATATTAAGTTTTTATAATTTTTACGCATATGCAAATAGAGATATAGACGTTTTAAGACACGTCTTGGAGATCGTAAAAAGTCAAATGAGAACTATATTTAGGGACGAAGGGAGTATCTAATTATAAACATTGTAAAATCATAAAAAGTGGACGGTTCAAACAAGATCCCACATGAGTATGTTTTGCCGTAGCTATAAATCACAAAAGTTAGTTAAAGTATAGCTAACTAAAAAAACGAAGAAAGGATTATATAAAATAGGCAAAAGCTAATGAATGCCCCGGGGGCGTTGGATAAGATAATAAAAGTAGAAATATTAAATTCAAATGAACAATAATTACACCAATCGATGCGTGATTTTGGCATGCAATCTTAAATTTACACCATTTTAAAAAATATTTTAAATGCTTATCTAACGCCTGCGGGCATTCGTTAGCAAAATTCTAAAAAATAAATAAATAATTCACCCTATAAATATGGGCCATATGGCAAACAACTAATTATGGGCTCAATCTAATTCTTTCAATGGGCTCCATACCCAAAGATAAAACATTTTAACATGTGTCAAACCCATACATAAATAAAACACCTAAAAAGTGTCAAAAATTTTCCATAAATCACCCAACGGCTAAAAAAATTTAACAACTAAACTCCCCCTAAATTACCCAAAATCGCCTTCAAAACATTTTGTAATGACAAAAACAACCTTGATTAACCACGTGTCAGTTTTTCATTAGCTAGGGTTCAAGCTAATCAAACTCAAAAACCCTAATTTCTAACTTTGTTACCCAATTTCTCTCTCCTCTATTCTTTTCTTTTCATTGAAGAGGGGCCTCCTGCATAAACCGTTTTTTAGGGTTTTAGGATATCCAGTTTTAGGGTTTTTCGGAGGAGAGAGAAAGTGAGCAGCTGCAGCATCAACAACAAAAAATGGTGGCCGACAAAGGGAAGAAATTGAAGGCTACTGAAAAGAATGATGAGGAGAATGCTGAACAGATCGATAGCGAACTTGTACTTTCCATCGAAAAGCTTCAGGAAATTCAAGATGATCTTGAAAAGGTTCAATTTTTTTGTCCCTAATTTGGTTTTTTGTAGGGTTTATGAGGGATTTTTGATGTGGGTTTTCAGTATTTGATTTAATATGTCATTTTTGTTTAAATTTGTGTTTTTGTTCCGGTTTTTGCTCGGAATTTTGATGGGGTTTTGTTTTCTGTTGATGGGTAATCAGGATTAGCTGATTTTTGTGTACATGTGGATTGTTTTGAAGTTTAATTGGCTTGATTTATGTGGAAAATTAACTAATTATTATCTGTATAATCGTCTTGTTTGCTTAAACAGGACAATTTGTTTGATGATGCTTATGTGGGATTGCCTTAGTGATGTAAGATAAAAGTGGTTTTCTCTCTTTGTGTCCTGTGGTGGATGTTCATTGAATTCATATATAGATTGGGAAATGATCCGCTTCGTAACAGGGTTGGAATTTTGACTCATTTGTGTAAGAATATTAGTGAATCAACTGAGTTGGATTGATTAATTAGTTAGTGAATTTGATTGGGGTTGGATTGAGGGGCTGGATGAGTAGGATGACCATGAATTAATAATTGAAATATTGTATTTTCATGATTAATATCTGAGTTACTGGGAATACTATGATATTCCAAAGAGTCATAAATGTTGTCAAGCTGGAGGGGTCAATGTATTTATACTTTTGTATCCTTTTTATTCGGTTTTGTAATTATAGATTTGCGCCTTTTAATGCTCTTTTAACATATAGCAAAAAGTTCTGTTTCATAGGAAAAAGTTCTGTTTCGATGTCTTAGATCATTGTCCCGTTGTGTTACGGTGAAAGTATCCCATTTTAGTCTAGACCACTGACTAGTGAGGGGATTCTATTGTAGTCATATGACTTTTGACTACTAAAATGTTTTTAAAATGAACGGCTGAGATTATTTCCTTTTTTATTTATTTTTTGAGTAAAAATAAATCATTTTTTTCTTACAAAAAACTGATTTCAATCAAACCACTCTATTTTATAAAATAAAAAAAAAAAAAAATCAAATCACTCTCCATCGTCTCCATCGTTCTAAAGATTCCATCACCATAACTATCTTCAACATTGTTCACAAATGTTAGTCAATTTTTTTTGGCTATTAAATTTGTCTATTTCGTTAGTAATTAGTTTATGAATATGATACATGTTCTAATTTTAACGAATATTGTAAATACGTGAGACAAAGTTTTTAGTATTCAATTGCTGTACTTTTTAAGTGGAATTTTACTCTTGCAATTTGGTGATTAATTGTGTTTCAAATGGTTTGCTAATTGAAAATACATTTACCCAACGTAATTTTAATTTAAACCCCTAAAAAACGAAATCTTATGTTTGTTCAATTTGTAAATGGTTGTTGAGGATTCATCAGAATTTGTGACTCCATTAATAAGGAGAGAAGAGCAAGGAGGGATGAGAGCCAAATTGTAGGAAAACTGCAAACGAAAGAGTGGTTTTAGTGGAGAGTGGTATGATTTTTTTTTTTTTGAAATTAGAGTGGTTTGATTCTTAAAATCAGCTTTTTGTAAGAAAAAAGTGATTTAATTTTACTCAAAAAATAAATAAAAAGGAAATAATCTCAGCCATTCATTTTAAAAACATTGTGGTAGTTAAAAGTCATATAATTTTCACTGACTAGTGAGGTATCAGGCTACACGCTACCTTACTAAGCACCCACCAATTGAGGATCTATATTCTGAAATGGTGCTTTGTAGTTGGTAAAGTTAAAACTATTGGCTGTGATCTTGGAGCAGCAACGAATACTGTGGTCTTTTGACAGATATGTATTCCATCAATATGGTCTCAAAACAAGAAACTATTTCCTCGCATACTTTCCTCAGAATCTCAGATAGTAAGATTTGAACAAGTGCTACATAGTTAGTTTGCAGAGTATACTGCTAAATTAATGTTACTAGAGTGTGAGTAGAGAAATCTAATTGGTTGAATATGCATTTATTAACTCACAATAATAATTTGGTCATATGTGAGCATTAATCATCACGTGGCCAACGCCAGCAACAGTTTAAAAAAAATTTGTCGTTTTTGATGTTATTGATTGATATGAGTGGCACAATGGAGACCTTATAAAGAAAGATGCTTGTGTTTATTTTTCCAGATCAATGAGAAAGCTAGTGACGAAGTATTAGAAGTGGAAAAGAGGTACAATGAGGTTCGAAAGCCAGTTTATGATAGGAGAAATGAAATCATAAAGTCCATTCCAGACTTTTGGTTGACTGCTGTAAGTGCATTACTTTCTTGAGTCTTCTTTAGACCTCTAATTTTTTTTTTTTTTTTTATTTTTTTTTTTTTTAATATAATTTCCAGAATTTTGCCTTGAAAAACCCTTTCCGATCATTACTTTTATAATTTATAACTAATTCTAACTTATTCTATATGCTGGTGCAGTTTCTTAGTCATCCTGCTCTAAGTGAGCTAGTGACTGAAGAAGATCACAAGGTACCTATTATCATATAACTTTCTGGATATTTTAACATGTTTGGATACTTCAAAGGCAAATAAAAAGTTGATAATTATTGAGATATATCTCTTGAGGATGTCGGTTTTCTTTTTAGAAATTTTATAGCGTTGCTCATTTCAATTCACTTCATTCTGCTGATAGGTTTTCAAGCATCTAACATCTATTGATGTAGAAGATTCTAAAGATGTGAAATCAGGATACTCCATTACCTTTGTAAGTACTTGTGAATCATGTATTAAATGCGGCATTGATTGCATTATGTCTGACTTCTAGATTTTATCTATAAATCTCATCTCGTTATGGAAAGCAACTAAACATCTGTAATATCTTCTGTGTTGCATCCAGAATTTCAGTCCCAATCCTTATTTTGAAGATACAAAGCTTACCAAAACATTCACATTTCTTGATGAAGGGACTACTAAAGTGACTGCAACCTCCATTAAGTGGAAAGAAGGCATGGTAATGTCCTTTTTCCGTCTTTCTTCTAAAGGCGCTTCACTGCTTAGTATGCTCTGATTTAGTAATTAATTTTGTTGCGACACATATGTGCAGGGAATCCCGAATGGTGTAGACAATGACAAGAAAGGGAACAAGAGAGCCCATATTGAGGAAAGGTAGGATTTTGTTATATGACCTTCAGTTGTACTCTTAAACTAGCCTTTTAGTTGTATTCTGCCTGTTTTTTCTGTTGAGCAGGACACTTGTGGCTTTACTACTCTAGCTTTCTGGTTTTCTTAGACTGTTACTGGTTGAGCCATAAGAGTGGTAGACGTGATTTGAGGGGTTAATCTTTTAGTGATGTCTATATGTCTAAGCATCTGTGTGGATGATCTTAAGTGCAATGAGAGAGTAGACTTGGTGAATTAAGATGGTGAATTAAGGAGGAAATTTTTTGCTTTGATAAGTGGTCTACCTGAGTCGCTCAAGCAGTATGCTTGGCTTGGCTCAATAAGCTGATCTTTTGATGGTTTGAGCCCCAGCCTTCATGAGGCAGTATATATTCTCTATACCCCTATTTGAACTTGATCATGTTTTGATTGATGGATCTAGTTTGATGCTTCCTTGGCTATGTAATTGGGAGGGATTCACACTCCTTTTGGTGCTTTATTATAACTGTTTAGTCTTGGCCTCTTGGGTGTATCAGTGTATGATCACTAAATTGGCCTTGATGAAACTATGTTTGTGTCTTCTGTCAAAGTAATTAACAGTCAGAGATATTTGCATTTTGTGTAATTTAGTTATTTTTGTAAGCCAATGCATTATAGTTCACTTTTTATACCTTTGCAGCTTCTTCAGCTGGTTCAGTGAAACTCAGCAAACTGATGATGACATCCATGACGAGGTAACGGGGTTATTTTGGTGGCCTTTTTTGTCAGTTTGCCCAGAATAATTGAAATATATCAGTAGCTCCTCTCTTATGGAACTGGCAACTTATGATAGTTAGGTGGTTCATATGCAGGTCGCTGAAATCATCAAGGAGGACCTATGGCCTAACCCTCTCACGTACTTCAACAATGTAATATTTTAACCTGCATTAAGTTTTAGTTTTGTTATAGGCCAAATTTGATGATGTTTGTACATATCATGACTTAAAATGTGCGTTTTGATTTATACTATAGGAGGCTGATGAAGAAGATTTTGAGGCTGAAGATGATGACGAAGAGGTAAATTTTTGACATTTAATTTTGTTCACCTTCTTCATTGAATTCTTGTTCAGCTGTAGAAATATTGCTTATGATGGGTCCATGAGGGCGTAAGGCGTATAATATTCAGTGTATAAAATGGCGTGCCTAGTCGCTGAGGCTCTAAGCATTTAGGGTAGAGTGCCTTTTTTGCTTTAGGTGAGGCACATTCAAAGAGGCGCATGAGGTGCTCCTGAGGCGCACATAGGCAAATTTTGTTGTTTTATATTGTGCGCTCACGTCAAAGAGCGTGTTTGGTTCACAGAATTTTACTCCAAGACCCAACATTGTTCACCTTCCATATCGTACTTGACCCAGCCAAAGATATCTTCTTTCTTATCATTCATTGAGAGGGTGTTTGGTTCACCGAATTTTGGTATGAAGTAGGGGTTTATAATGGTTTAAACTCATACCTTAAATTTGTGTTATGATTTTAAGAGTTTCAGACCCATACCCTTAAGTTTGTTTTATGATTTTAAGAGTTTCAAACCCCTGTTTAGAAACTTTGGGGGGGTTGGGGGGGTGGGGTTTGGCTCATACCAGTAGTTTTAGGTATCAAATCTCATCAAATAAAAGAAAAAAAAAACATTAATCCCATAATCAAACCAAACATAAGTATGGTTTTGTCACTTATTATTCCAGAATTTACATGCCATGAGTTGTTAATTACGTTACTTTTGGCTTCGCATTCTATTTTTAGTTGCATCATTTAGAAGCAAGAAATTTGGATCGGATTAATATTATATTGACAAATCAAATTCACCAATTTACATGTTTGGTGACTATTCACTATGAATAGGAAAGGGATAAAAGGGGAGACAAATAAATTCCTTAATTCTTTCTTACTGATTAATTTACCAAGATATAAGAATCCCCTTGATAACAAGTCAACAACTCCCTGATTACTGTCAACCCTATAATGGTTGTCCTTGATTCACCATATGCATCTTCCACCTTCCCACCTTCCTCTCAAGAAATAATTTCCCCTAAATTCCTAAATTGTTTCTCACTGATTAATTTACCCTAAATCCCTAAATCGTTTCTCACTAATTTATTTACCCCAAATTCCTAAATTGCTTCACTGATTAATTTACCAAGACATAAGAATCCCCTTAATACAAGTCAACAACTCCCTGATTACTGTCAACCTTATCATTTATGTACTCTATTCACCTTAACCATCTTTCACCTTCCTCTCACACTTATCACTTAAATATACATTCTACTTCATAAGTTCTAACCCAGTCCTAAACTGATAAGGGTCGAATTTCTACTACTCTGGAGTGTGTACTCTGGTTTCAGATATAGAACTCTTGACCACAGTGTGTACTCTCTCTCTCTCTCTGTATATACTGCGATGGATAGACATTAATATGCTAAGTGTTCTTGTTTTTAGAGGGGGAAGGGTAAAGAATTACACAGCAGGGCACAATCAATAATATAAAGCATACTGTGAAAATCTAGACAATGTTGTGAAATTGACATCTTTCTTAAATGTCATAGGGTAAAGAAGGCTCTGACGACGATGATGACGAGCAGGATGATGACGAGGATGAGGAGTAAATGTAGCTGGTGGTGGATGGGCCTTCGATTTGAAGATGCTATTGCAGATTTTGCTTTGCTTTGCTTTGCTTTTCGGATTACTATAGCTTTTTTTGTAAAGTGGGTTATTAGTGGGGATGATACTGAATTGATAGGTTGAGAAATGACAAATTGTGGCTTTATTTCAGTGTTAGTTCTGCTCAATTTAAATAGGTATCTGACTTCTACAGTAACATATCGGGTTTACTAGTCTTTATATGTCTGTTGTCTCGATAATATATATGCAAGCTTTTCCTGATGCTGGTATATTTGTGTTTAGTGTGCTCTTTTTTCTTTGCAATCTCCTTGGATGTTTGTGTAGCTGTGCTAGCAGGACTGAACTGCATGTCTGCATACATGATGTTCATCATACTTCATGAATGAATAGGATATAATGACATTGAGTGCAAAAATTATGTGTTTTTCGATGTGGCGGTTATTCGAGTACGGGTCTAGGTGATAGCTCCTCTTTCTAGCTCTCCAATCACCCGTCTTGTGAGATTAAAGCTTGGTATGATTTTTTTCAGTGCCCTATAACATTCTATTCTACTCCGATTAAAACGGGAACCACGAAATCGATTTGGTGAGATATTTGACTTTTCTTATACTTCGTATGAACTAGGCTAATGGTGAACGCGAAAAGTATTCAAAGGCTAATTCAGTTGCATGTACTTCGGAAATTGGAATTTTAAAGTTCGGTCTTCACCAAATAGAATTTTGGTTGATAGAATTGATACGGTGTAACTTTAAGTTTTGAACATAGTAAAGAAAACACGTTATAACGTGTAATTTAAAGTTTTGAACTTAGTAAAGAAAACAAATCACCCAAGTTTTTATCAAAAGAATGGGGTAAAATTTTCCACAAAACAGACTCCATTGCCGTCAAGAAGATGCGTGAAGGGAAGGCCTTTGAAGATGAGAAGAAGGCTTAACAAAGTTTACATGTTGTATTAGTTGCTCATTTGGGCCTATTTGCTGCTCATTCAAACCAAATGAATAGTACGAAGTAATTTTTGCTGGGGTATGCTTAGCTCTATGTGTACTTGGAAATAACTAAGAATTTGTAGACCGAAATGGTGAAAAGAAAACCATCATGATCAATGAGCTAAAATGTTGGCTGCCGTAACAACTTACATGAAATTACTACTTGTTTTTTTTAGTGACGATCCCAAGTTACCAAAGTCCAAAGGTAGCGAGCATCATACTCAATTGAAAGGGCAAATGGGCAACAGAGACAATAACTAAGAATTTGTGTTTTTACATTTTACATGTGTTGTTAGTCAAATAATGTTTACCTCTTTGTAAAATGTAGTATACTTGCTTCTAATATGTAAAGCCCAATTTGATGCCTTTCTCTTCCAACTTAATATCTCCCCAGAAGAAAATATAAATTACCTTATCAAGTTATTATTTCCGGCATTCTACGTCTTAGTTTAAAGCTTGAGTAATGACTATCTTTCCTGCACCATACTCAGGCGATCCTCGGCTTCGCCTTGATCCCTAACATTACCATTGCAAGTTTGCAACATGTATGCCACAGTTGCACCTCTTTCGAAATGAAGACAAACGTAAACTGAAGCTTGGCATTCTTAACAAAGCAAGTGTAAAAGGCCAATAATCTATATTTGTTCTGCTACCTTATTCTAGCAAAAGTTAAAATCTTTAGCAAAACTCTAAGGTTGAGATTCCTAGATTATCTTGAGCTATATATACACAATCAGAAAAGTGGATGGAACTAGAGGTAGAGAAAGTAGAGGTAGCAAAAGTAGATATTGTTTGGGCCGAGTTCCTCAATGGTAAAAGTAAGAGCGAAAAAATGGTGACTAAAGTTCAACTATACAGGGATCATAGTTATCAGAATCGGGATTCTACCTTGAATCGGTAAAATCAAATCGTACAATCGTACGATGGTACAAAATTGTAAAATTGGGCTTCTAACTAATGACTACATACATAATTTTCAAGCAATGAGAATGATAATAATAAATATTGTTGATAACATAATATCGACAATATAAACATAAAATTATTTTAGAAGTAATTTCGCACGCGCATAACTCAAATTGTACACTATAAACTATAAAGTCAGATTATTGGTACACATTCTTAACCACGAGAGTACAAGACAATTGTTGTTAAATTATAAAAAATTTCCCCTAATAAAATATCCAATGATGATAGAAAACTAAGTGTCAAGTTAGTTCGTTTTAACGAGATAACTAAAAAATGACAACTACAACAAACTCATGTTGTAAACGTGTTTTTTATATGTCCAAAGTTGAGTGCATAAGACTCATGAATACATTATTATGCCCACAAAATCTAAACGGCTGGATAGAATTATAAAAGTTATTTAAATTGATGTTTCATAAGCTTTATTATGATTTATATTGAATAATATATAAGTCATTGAATAAAGTTAGGCTCAACTATGATACCCTTACACTCTTTAGGCTATAACATAAAATATATAAATGATATGGGTATGGTACCAATTCTATTAGAAAGTAGACCTCAAGAGCTTTCCAACGATATATTACAAGCCCAATTCCGACTTCGCAATTAAAAGTTATGTGTTTCGGAAAATCAGACTTTTTGTAAGACTGAAATCGTTAGAATCGTTATGGAATCGTAGAATCGGTACGGATTCCACTGATTCTATGAGCGATTATACAACATAGCGATTCTATCGACGATTTACATCATATAGGTGGATTGGGATCGTAGAATCGTACAATTTTACGATCCGAATCGCGATTTTAATAACATTGATAGGGATAACTGGTCATTAATGAGTTGAAAGAGAGCGAAATCATAAAATAATTCATGACCCAAGTGTTTTGGTCATCCATTGGCCGTGCTCTAAATAGTTAGAGTGAGATTGTGAAACGAAAAAGTAACAAGTAACCTATGTTACGTATCTGAGTAAAAATAAAAGATATATGGGATTTGCATCAGGTAGATTTATCGAATTGTCCTCGATGAAAATATTAGAATATCCTAACGTCAATCTTTGACTAAATCTCAAGTAAAACCACCTAATTCTCGAGGTCTTGAACCATAGCAAATTTAAACCTCTGTTTACCTCATACTTCACATTAACTCGAGAGGTCGAGTGTTGAATAGGGTTTTCCATAGCATATCCCGAGAACCGTGTTCTTATTATAGGTACATGGCTCAAACCAACATCTCTCGATTTGAACACACTCACTCGATCATACATGACATATACTCGATTAAATTAACTCCCTAGCTACTTTCCTTCATAAATTATTTAGCAGGATAAATGCAAAATAAACATTCATTCATTTATTTATATTTTTGGTGCAAGTTGAACAACCATTTATAGGTTGCCTTAGTAATGATTTTTCCCGCAAGTATATCCAGATGTTCCACCAAGATTATTAATAACATAATTGAAATAATTAATAATTATAATAATAACATTCAATTTAAAGAAAGAAGTCACTTTCTGGGGTCTCAATCTGGAATGAAGCGTAATTTCCCCAAAAAGAGAAACACAAGATCTTCATCTTTTAAAGTCTTACTAGTGATAGTGCTTAAAGGATTTGATTTCTAAATTATACTTAACTTTGACAACTTTTCTTCTTGTTCACTACTTTTTGGTCTTAACCAACTCATTTCTTTTGCTCTTTTTTTAATTTATAATTTTTATTATACATTATCTTCTTTCTTAGTCTAATCTTAATTGGGATGCAAATCAAAAAGAGATTTCGACAAATTATGATTGTTTTTGTAGTATTCTTACCTAACTCTATCTAGTGTTATTTTTTTTCACGGCCGACTATCATGAGATTTATCGCTTGATTTTTGTTTCTTTGTTAATGCTTTCAATCTCTAGTTATCCCATGGTTACAATAATGAGCCTAGATATAAATCCCTTTTGCCTTAGATAATAAAAGTTATTTTAAGCAATTTGAGGTTGATTGCTTTGATTGGGGTATGGTTAATCATCCAATACTCTTAAAGATAGACTAGGTCATTTAAAATTCAACTTGAGTTAAATATGAATAATTTGAAATAGTATGTTGAGACTCGGATTGATATGTAGAGTGGTACTTGAACTACGCTAAAAAATATAATGAACTAGGTTTGGTCTCGTGCCGCGGATGATAATTTTCAGTAACTATTGTTAGCAATTAGTTGCTTAATTTTCAATCATCAAAAAAGCAATGAGTTGCTTAATTTTAATGATACATTATATCATTAACTTAGTGACATAAAAAATACGGAATACGAGCATTATATTCTTATTTTAAGAATAATGTGTACATATAAAAGTGGTCAATTTTTCTCTTCAATTGTCTTTATGCATGCCAATTGTAGAGATTAAGTATTTGGATAGAAAAACTTATTTGAGATCATGTTCGCTTACTGAGAACATTGACAAGAGACTTATTTACAAAATTATGTTGGAGCACCGAGCACATCAATACCTTCAATAGTATTACCATCATTTTATCATTTATCACAATCTACCAGATGGAACACAAAAGGTAAACCAACATTTTTGGAAATATCCACCACCAAATATGACCTGATCAATGGCCCGCTTTTAGCCTGATTTCGGACCCACTTGGTCATGTATGAATGTATGATCAACTGAATTTAATGCCCAACACTAATTGCATGTTACGAGTAGTATAACCAAGCATGTTTAGTGGACAAGTGAAAATGGTTTCTATATGTTTAGGAGTAGGGGTTCTCTTATCTTCCTCGTTACTCTTCCACTCTCAAACATTGACATGAGTAATACTGTAATACTTACATTATTTTACAAACAAAAAAAAAAAAAAAAAAGTGACATGCGTGTTTTTAAAGTTGTTTCTTATTTGTTTTACAATATCTAGAGGTGAAAGTTTGGATTGCGGTTTGGATTTTAGCTAAAATCGAATCCAATACGAATTAATTCGGGTTTGAATTTTGCAAACCGAATTCAAACCGAATAAGATCGGTTCAATCCAAACCAAACCGAATTAATTCGGTTTTTCTTATTAGAATCCAAACCTAACCGTTCGGTACGAATCCAATCCAAACCGAAATTTGTTTCCTTCTTTCGCCGCAACATTCAAACCTAAAACCCGAACTTCACCCAGAAAATTCCTGCAATCATTCAAATTTTTCTTGTTAAAGAGTGATATGAGATAAGGAGAAAGGAGAATTGAGAATTAGGGTTTTTTTTTTGTTTATATATAGAAGGGGAAAGGGGTTGGGATACTTTGTAAAAGAAATGAGCTTAATGTAATGGATCGAAATTTCGGTTTGTAATTCAGTTTTTCGGTTTTGTTAAACCCTAAACCGAATCTAAACCGTAATCCATATTTTTTTAATTTATCAAATCGATCCAATCCGAATTAAAAAAAAAAAAAATCCAAACAAAATTACTAACTCGATTTGGTTTTCGGTTCGGTTCGATTTTAATCCGAATTACTTTTGTGAATATTGATTTTTATTACTTTTGTTAATTGCATCGTTAATTATAGACATAGTTGTGTATTGACTATTGACAGATGTGTTTGATTAAAATGTTGCACTTTTTTTAGTAATGGGAACGGGAACGGGAACGGGAAAGTATTAGTGTTGGGAGCAGTTAGGATATAGATGTATCCTGTCTATCCTACATTGTTTAGGAGATCTACATGGAGCACTTTGATTGGAAAATAAAGGGTGTTGTTAGGATAAGATACTCTGACGTGGTCTTTAATCTTCATGGTGCAATTTTGATTCTGAAGGCCAAGTTTTTTTGGAAAGAAAAGGCAACGAAAATGACTTATGTGACATTTGCCACTATTACTATTTACGCGTATGGCCACTTCTTTTGAATCACCGTGCATTCCATCAAAGTCGTTTTCTACACCATCTATTATACGTACACCCGAATATTCAACTCGTTCTAAGTGATGAGTGGATTAATATTTAGCTTCTCAAAACCCCTAAATGAACACATCTTTTTTCAAAATGAACATGTGTGAAGAGTAAATAAAACTCAATTCAAATTGAAACTAGTTAAAAATAAAATAATTTTCAATTATAAATTTCTAGTTAAACAAAAACTTGTACTTGTATATCCGATTCAAATTTAATTTTATAAATATAAGTGCAATTTCAATTAAGTGTGAATAGTGTGATTATTGATCAACGTATGTAGTGCATGTACATATTTATTAGGTGTATAACGTCTTCCTTACCTATCATGCATGCAAAAAAATCTGTTTGTGATAGCCTATGAAATTGTAATTTTCATTCGCTTAATATTCCACCTTTGTCTTGCTCTTTAGATTATGTGAATCGTTGGTTTATTTATATTAATGTATTCTAAAGTTGTAATTGATAATATTGTGAATCAACAATCTTACGGTCACCAAAAACAAGCTCAATAAAAAGATACTAACACATACTATGCCACATACCCCAATAATGGCCCATGTAAATACCTTCATTTTATAGTTTCATGTATGAATGATCACTTTGTTAGCGTAAACACGTATACCTCTTACATTGATTATCCAATATCCACCATTCCACCAACTAACCAACTTAGATATTGAAGGGATTTCCTTGGCCTTTCTCCCCAACACTAAAATTGTGCAATCTTTTATAAGTTGTTAAATTGAATTAATTACGTTTCCGACCTAGCTTATTTACATTTAGTTACGAAGTATCATTTTTAACTTCTAATCAATTTATATGGTATTTGACAATGAGTTTTCCATTTTAAAAAGTAGAAGTGTTTAGCGCAATAAATTAATCAATTTAGAGCGGTATTTGCCAACGAGTTTTCCATTTTGAAAAGTAGCATTGTTTAGTGCAAATGTACATACTAATCAATTTAGAGCGGTATTTGGCAACGAGTTTTCCATTTGAAAAAGTAGCAACGTTTAGTGTAAATATATAAACTAATCAATTAAGAGCGGCATTTGGCAACAAGCTTCTATTTGAAAACTAACACTATATGATGGACTTATCCTACAACATTGAATTTGAATCCAACTAAAGCTCCAATCCTTACTCACAATGCTAAGAATTTATGACAAAAACAAACATACATGTATTGGGTTTAATTAATGCTTCGTTATTATCAATCTTTTCTTATACAGAATATATAGTTTCTTACATGCAGTCCTATAACATTAACTTTGGAAATTAGTGAATTGACTCTATGACTTACAACAAAAAAGGAACTAGAGATAAAAGGTTAATATATAGGATTGTAAATCAGTATTATAATTCGTATGTTTTATTCATATAATAATATAGAAATACTCGCGTATGACAAATTATGTGTTGAACAATATGTATATTTAATGTTTATTTGTTACTTTGTTTTTTGTGGAGAATAAGATAACAACAATAATATTTTGAAGCTCGAAGGGTTGTAAATGAATAAACAACCTCTTGACATATACAATTCCCTTCACAAAAATATTATAATAAATAATCAACATGTATTTTGTCCATCAATCTATTATTATTGGTGTTGTTCGAACCATATCGATGATGATAGTTCTTCACTCATGTGACTTTTTCATGTTTATTTCATAACTTCTCTAGACAACGTTCCTTTCTTCCCATCAAAATTCAAGACACATTACAAATCTCCTCTAGCTACCAAAAAAAGATTTTTCTTGTTTTGGTGTTTTTATTTTAATTATTTTTTTAGAGAGGTAATATAGATTTGTCAAATTGTTTTTGTCAATTAATTAAGTTCAAATTTTCAAAGCCACTCTTAAATTGATGTTATTATGTTATTCGCACTGCTTAACTATGAAGTGTCTTTTGAATTAATTAATTCCATTGAAGTTTAAACAGACATAGTGACATTAATTTCAATCCCAAAATAATGTGATAGAATATAAGTAAGTCTCTTTGTTTGTTATAATAATAATAATAATAATAATAATAATAATAATAATAATAATAATAATAATAATAATAATAATAATAATAATAATAATAATAATAATGTGCTAGAAACTTAATTTCCTCAAAAAAAAAAAAAAAAAAAAAAAAAAAAAAAAAGAAAAAAAAAACAAAACTTAATTGGACATAGATTGTCACTATAATTGAAACGTATGTGGATATAATTCATTTCATACTAACCTTCATGTTGGTTTTTCCACTAACGGATGAAGTGTATTTACTAATTTATGATACTCATTTATGGCAAAAGTTTATCTCTATGATAAACCTACAAACATATCAAACCTACAAACATATCTCTTCTCACAGTTTAATCTTTTTCTTTTATTTTTGTAGTACTACGTAATAAAAACTTTTCTTATAAAGTGACGCAAAAACAAATGTATTAATTTGTGAGAGAAGATTAGCCTGAACAAGCTCAAATTTTCGAGTATATTCATAAGCCGGTAGCATAAATATGACCCAATGTACGACACGCAAACCCGAATACAAATCTGGATCTGAGAAACAAGAGGAGATGCTGCCTCCCAAGTACCAAAACACCCAAGAGGAGTTGTCATCAAATAGAAAGTAGAAAAAACAAGAAAGAGACCAAGCCAGCCCCGCTAATGAAAACGACACACACTCACCAATTGGACCCCCAATGAAAATCTGGGTTGGGTAATGTTAGCGGGTCACAAAAAATAATATATATTGACAGCTCAAAATTTCTAATTTTTTCCATATTTTTAAGTGTTACACTTCTGAGTATTAAATATGACTTTTTTAAGGGCTTGTCTGGATTAAAGAGAGTTGTTAGGGGGATAATGATTAGGAGAAGATTTGTTAGGGGGAAGTAATTAATGGAGGGAAACTTTTAAGGGGACTCATTTATAGTAGGTTTGACACAAGATAACTCATTACAAGGGAAACTTATTCTTGTGTTTGGTATTATACGGAGCACTCACTAGCTGCTAGTATTGCTACTGCCTCCTCTGCAGTCTGCATATTCTCCATTATAAATTTGATTAATAAAAATCATAAATTAAATCTGATTTACAAAGATGAAATTTATCACAACATTATTAAGAAGTCAAAACAAACGAATCACATTTTTACATTTTTTCAACAAAATCACTTAAAAAAATCTCACAGAAAAACAGAAACAAATTATATAAAAAAAAAGAAGCATAAAACGAAAAAAAGATCTCATCAAAAGAAAAATTAAAAAAAGCATAATAAGAAAAGTAATTCAAAATTTATAAGTAAAAAAATTTGAAGAAATCAAGTAAAAAATTAAAGTAAATTTTTTTGGAAATAAGCTGATTATTGAAAATCAAGTTAATAATTTTTTTTAAACTGAAAATCAAGGTCAAAATTAAGGTAAACTGATAATAAATGAAAATTGAAATTAATAAATTATTGAATTAAAAAAAAAATTCATTTTACATACCAGATCTGAAAACACTTTCATGGGTATGGAAGGAGGGAGAAAGAGAATTTGGAACAGGTTGCAAAAAGAGGGAAACAGAGAAAATGATTTTACCGGGAAACTGTTACTCTAGGGGGGGCTTGGTAATATATTACCCCCATTTGAGGGGAAATTTTTACAGGGCCAAGGTTACAAGCCCATGACTATAACTCCTTTAAATTTTACCCTCCATTCCCCTCAATCCAGGCAGGGCCTAAAGTGTCAAAACTTTTTGACAAACATGGAGCACAACATTCTGATATTAGACTTTTTTTTCTTTATGATCCCACTCAGACTCAGCTACAAATATTTTATACCATGTATTTTTTTTTCACTCATACTCCGTAACATTCCTTACTTTTCAATAATATAGATCTTGTAACTCAATTATTTTTATTTCTTATATTTTTTTCACATGTCAATTACTTCACTTACCGACTCATCTCTTATAATATTAAAGTCAATTAAATTATGTAAACCAAAAAAAACTTGAGAAAGTACAAATAATTTTGATTGGGAAATTCACTGTGGTAAGCCGTCGCATTCAAAAAAATAAACATAGAAAAAATCACTCCTCTCAAATTCATTCTCTATCACTGTGGTTTCTTAAAAGGTAGCAGTATGCCAGTAAGGAGTTGGGGAGTGGGGGCCCATAAATAGCTTATCCTCCTCTTAAAAAAGTGGGTCCCACACCCATTACCCATTACTGGCCAATAAGTCAAGAATGTTACCACTCACGTGGGTTTCAGTCCTACTGCTTTAGGAATTAGGATACTCACTCACCCGTCTTTTTTTTGTATGCTTCTACACCACACTCTCTTTCATACAAGTATTTTTCTACACCACACTTTTTTCATTTGGACATATTTTCAGTTTAGTTCGATTCAGTTTAGCTAAGTTTGGTTCATTATTCTATCTCAGTTCAATGCAGCTTGAAAAAACAACGCTAAGTTATTTTACTTGTGAAACAATGTATGATTCATTGATTCTTATTCGAATGTGCTTTTCTATCTACTAGTATATTTATCATGTAACACTAGATGTCTATTTAAGATTCTTACTTCAAAATAGTATCAGGTTAACTTTTAGAAAATACGAAGTATATTAAATGAGGCGTTAAATATTTTTTTGTCAACGTGGGATATATATATATATATATATATATATATATATATATATATATATATATATATAACTCATAATTAGACAGTTAAGAAATTTTTAATGTCAACATAAATTCTCATATTTCCAACCTTAAGCATGGATGAAAGAGACTAATTAATTTACTACAATCTTTAAAATGTCTTTTCTAATTAATTTGATAAATAATGACAACATGATTAGTATTTAACGGAACTTACATGTTAATTCATTTTAATGGATGCACTCCATATCAAAATGGCATGACTCTTAACACTAAATTTTTATAAAAGCAAAGGGATTCGCTAAGCAGCAAAGCAAAGAGCATCACAAATGTCTCTATAATGTATAGTCTAAATTTAGTTGGGGCCAAAATAATTAAGGTGCTTTCAAGTAATGAGAACGTAATCTAAGTTTTATACAATATATACACTTCTGATGTGATCGTTGCCAACCTAATGAAAATAATTATAACTAATCCTCTTAATTAATTAGTTGTATATTAGAGTAAGTCAAAATCAATCAAATATTATTGATGATTAAGTTACAATCGACTAAGGTCATGAATTGTGCAAACTTGTTTTGACTTATTTAAAACACATTACATTCAGATTAATTCTATTATAGTAAAAATAATTATGATACAGTCATAAATAAGTTTAAATAGAGTGAAAAATCAAGTTCAAATTCATTTCAAATTATTTTGGACTAAAAAAATTGAGTCTCAATCCAATCAATATTTTTCTAGTTCATCAAAATAAGTTTAAATCATCATCTAAAGGCTAATATTTTACCATATCCTGTTTGTTATTGTAACCTATATTGTTTTTCTCTTATCTAATATAATACTTGATATATCTAACAAAATAAAACCTATCATTCAAGGATTCACAAAAATACCTATCTATTAAGTCTTTTGAATTGATCTGCAATCAATACACCGTATATATATAACATTATAACCACTTATATATAGATTTGGAGTATCAACTCTACTCTAGAACATTACTTCATTCATATATACTTTCGTATATGATAGGTGATTATTGTATAATTGCAAAATTTATAAATGAAAATAAAATATTTGAAAATTACTTATTGAAACAATTCAAACGATCCCAATTTATTAAACTTTAAGTTTAATTAAACTCGGACATCAAACCAGACTGAACAATTAAATACCCTAGTAGATAAATAGATAATAGCAAGCCCTTAAATTCAGGTGAAGAGGACAGATCCATATATTACTTATAATTACAGTCCACTAGTTCTTACTCTTGAAATAAACAAATGTGGTTAACCCATCTTACTCATAAAATATCATCTATGCTGTAAACACAGTTCCAAACATGTCAACAACTACCATGTTCTATGTTTTATAATCTCAAGCACAAAGGCCACCATTTTATTAGGGCCTACAAATAATTAGATCCCAGACTACATCAACATTTTTGCAGCTAATGCCTACAAATGTTGTTAATTTTGGTGATAGCTTATTAAGTGTGTAACCTCATTAACATAGAGTTGACGAGTTTAAGTTTACGTTTAGGAGACATTTGATTTTCCTACCATTATTATACCATCTTATATACGTGTGATTATTCAACCTTTTGGACCACGTACCTTGACATCCGATTTCGATGAGTACGTAATTAAATTATTTATTTTGGTTTAAGGAGACTTAAAAGTCATAAGAATCAAATTCTTAACCTCTTACATGCATGTAAGCGTAGCTAATAATACAATAACAATGAGCCACATATGTTAATGTTTGTTCTTAATGTTAGTTTATGTTACTCTTTCTTGCATCTGTTACAACACAATAAATAAATTCGGACCTTAAAGATCAAGCGAAGCTCACGCACCGACACAACAGATTCTCTAATATTTACGGTAAAAATTTTGCAAGTACTACATGCAGTTCATAGTAAGTTAGGGATTATGATATATGCTTTAATTGACAGAAGTAGCTCTGGAAAACACACGAGGAATTAAGAGGGCAAGGCAGAAGGAGAATTATTTGAGGCTAGGAGAAGTTACAATTCACAAAAGTCATGGGTAGAAAAATATCAGAAAAATTCAGTGTTGAAAGTGATAGTGCCCTATTTATTTGGGCCTGTTTCCCTAAATGGTCCCAATTTTTAAGGGGATGTTTAATTCTTTCACCAAGTAAGACATTTCAACAAAAAGAAATAGTTACTATATTATTTTTCAATGTATCTACAGGCTTAAGGTTTGTGGTACCATAGATAGACAAGTCGCACCATTTAATTTTTGTAGCTTGTCACTTCACATTTATATATGAAAGACTTACGGCTATTTTTATTTTTTGGATTCAATGGATTGATACCCAATAAGACACTAACGAGGATATACAAGTACATTTAAAAAAATAATTGCAATATTTAAGATTTGTAGATAGTTCTATTCGAAGATTAATACAAAGTATATGCTTAAAATAAAGACACATAATGTCACTATCATATTAAAATTAAAGGTAGGGAAGTTTTCATCATATATCAACAATCATAATTGAACAATGAACATCATCATATTAGGGCAATTCAAACTAGCTAGAAGTAATAGTGATTGACGGTTTCGCTCAAATTGGACTTATGTATGCATTATTTGTTTTCATATAATTTGTCTAATTTAACTTTTTTTTATCATTAATATATGTTGCATATGGTTAAATAAATGAATTTTGTACTCAATGGGCAAGACAACCCTAGGTACTTAGGTGTTAAAAATCATTTGACGATTTTTAACATGCATCCTACTTCTTAATTATCATGGCCTCTAATCTGCTTGTGTCATTTTAATTCATCGATTCAACTTTTGTAATGTTTACTTCTGTATGTGCATACGTCTTTAATGTTTAATAAACTACAAGCATATACGTACTAGTAGTTAGTTTCAATAAATGTCTTAGCTTGTTAGCTACTTACCTTAAACAACTAAGTACTTATATTACAGATTTATACTTTATATGTGATTGAATTTACAACTCATTTTCTTCAAAGGGTGGGAGAAGTAGGGTTTGGTGTTTCCTAATAAGATTAACAAGTTGATTATGCATGCAAGTGAGTATTAATTCCTGTATGAGTAGATAGAAGTGAGTGCAAAAGGACAAGAGAGGTAAAGGAGCACATCAAAAAAATATAAACCTTAAAATCTTCAAAAAATAAAAAATTACACCGTGCAAATAAATAACAAGTAGGTTGGCCCCTTTTGGCCTCCCTATAGTATGCATGATCATGATGAAGCAAGTTAACAAATTATAAATATGATGAAATCTACCATTAACTTTTATATATTTTGTATTTTTACCTTGTTATGCTTTCTTTCTGGTACAAAAGTGCACTTATTGGATCCCATGGGATACCCATCTGTACAGCAAATAATTAAATTATTTCAATCCATTCTAGACACTACAAAAAGCAATTCACCCCACCTCCTCCTACTCAATAAAGTTGTTCTTGATTGATTTGTGCTCCCTCTTTCCCTCCTTATTCATCAAAGTATTATCAACACAATATTTTAAATATATTATTACTTTATATAAAAATATCATCTAAATATAAGAAATATATTGATTCTTAGCTAAACCAATATATATATATAAAAAAAAAAAAAAAAAAAAAAAAAAAAAACAATAGTTATATCGGTTGCAATGTAATAAGTAATAAGACAGTCTATTGGAAAACTTGTGACTAGAATGAAAAACGCCAAAACCCTAGCTTGTGCTTTAAAACATATACTTCGTTATGTTAATTTGATTTAATACATATTTAAATGCATCATTCATACATTATAGTAGCTATTCCTTTGTAATTTCTTATAAATACCTAAATTACGTCGTAGTGGTGGTGTATTAGAAAATTCAATCATATAAAATGAATGAAATAAACATTATTGATGATAACATCATTGTTTATGAACAAGTCACAATATTTTTCAATATACATAAGTATTAAATCATAGATCGAAGGGATAAACGTAAATTGTAATTTTACTATTTGAATTTCTACTTTTGTTTTTTCTTAATCTTATCCATCTAAAAGAAAAACACACTAATTAATCCATTATATTTCCATGTCAATGTATATGAGGATCTCTATATATAGTAAAATGATTAAGTTAGTCATCGTAGTAGTATTCCAATTCTAAAAAAAAGATGTCTTTGTAGGCAAAGGTTGTTGAACTAGCTACGACGGTTGAGGAGGTCAGATTAAGGGGGCCAGCCGCCATGCATGTTAAAAAAAAAAAAAAAAGAAAAAAAGAAAAAAAAAAACGGCCCTACTTAAGGAATATCTCATCTATGATCTATCTATCTGCAAACAAAAACCATGCATAATAATATACCCAAGTTTTAACTAATTTAAGATCCTCCCTTAAATATATATCTGGCCGCCAGTATATATTATATGTATTTTATAAAAATTATAATCTAAAATATACTACTTGTATAATCTAACAAACTAACCCTTTGATCAGCTGAAACTTTGGGTTATATTATTAATAATTTACATACACAAATATACTGTATATTGTTGGTATGTGGGATCAATTTTTGTATTGGATGTATATTCTCTCTCTTCCCCATAACATTACATTACATAACATAGTGAGATATGTACATACAAATAATTAGCATGTGGGAGTAAACAGTTGAAACCTGGCAAAGTTTTCAGATCAATTTAATCACCTTATCACTTGATCCAACATGCAATTTATACTATTGTCTTTGCTGTCATCTATGACCACTCCACTTTATTTCTCACTCTCATGTAAACCTGGGCACCGTGCCGGGCCGGGCCGCCGCGGGCCGTGCCTGGCGGGCCACGGGCTGATTCGTGCCGTGCCCGTCGTGCCGGCGGGCCCAGGATTTCGTGTCGTGCCGGCCATTTTCACAGGCCAGCCCTCGGCACGGCACGGACCTCGTGCCTGGCGGGCTCGTGCCGTGCCGGCCACGTGCCGGCCTGCGGGCTGGTGCAGTTTTCAAATAATTTTTTATTTATTTATTTTTTTTATATGACAACATTATAAATTAATAAGTTTATAATGTATATAAGTTATAAAATTATAATTATAAGTTTTATAAGGTTATAACTTATAAGTTTATAACTTATAAGTTATTAAGTTATGAATTTTATAATTATAAGTTGAATATTTATGTTTTATAGTTTGTATATTCAATATTTATATTTATATATTTACTTTATACTATTACTTTAAAATTTAATGTTTATGATTTATTAGTAATTGGTATAATTTTATTTTTTTTTAATATGAATTTACAAATTGTAACAAAACGGGGAAAAAAGGCAAATTGGACTTTGGATGTGAATAATGCGTACTTTATATTATTATTACTTGAGTTGAGAAAATTGTACAATGATAACAATGATAAAAATCATACAATGATGGTATTAAACAAAAATTGGAAAATGATAAAATTGATATTTTTAAAATCGTACAATATACAATAATTGTCTATTCTTCTTCTCCTTCTTCTTGCTCGTCTTCGTCTTCGTCTTCGCCTTCGCCTTCAAGGTCATCGGCTAGTTGCATAGATTGGGAACTAGCCGAACCCGAACCGGAAGCGGAGGTTCCTTCTTCGTTGTCGTTGTGGTCGTAAGAATGGTCTTGTGAGCGATTTTCCGCATCCAAACAATCTTTGAAACACACGCACATTTCTAGTGTTTCGGGTTTTAGACTTGTTCTTCTATCGTCTAAAACCCTTCCGGATGCGCTGAAAGCTCGTTCGGAGGCGACGGAGGAAACTTGGATAGCAAGAATGTCTCGTGCCATTGCCGCCAAAGTTGGATGCTTCGAGCTTTGTTGTTTCCACCATGCAAGGAGGTCGAGGCTGTTTATCTCATCGTCGTCCATGCCTTTGGTGAAGTCGTAACTCAGGTACATCTGCAACTCCGAGACGTCGCTTTGCGTTTTCCTGATTGATGAATCACCTGAAAACCTTGAAATCAAGTTAGTAGCTTGTGAAAATAAATGTTTGGCCTTCTTACTTACGTTTTTGGATGGTTGGGAAGGCCCTGAGCGAGGAACGGTGCCATATTTGGCTTCATAGACTCTATATAAAGCAAAAAACTGATCCTTCACATTAGTCTTATAGTTTTCTACATCATCGTCAAGAAACATGCATTGAAAGTAAATGTCAACTAACATAAATGTGTTTTCATACTTTTGCCTAGGATCTAATATGGAAGCAAAAATATAAATCAAAGGAATCTCACTATAATATTTACGCCACTTTTTTTCCATTGCTGGAAGATACTGATCATAATCACTTTGATGGCGATGATCAGCGAAAAGTTGGGCGAGTAAGCATGCATTAGAAAGAAAGTTTTGAGCACAAGGATTGTAAACAGTAGAAAAACAATACGTCATGTTATATAATAACTGTAAAAATTGCATATATCTTTCACAGTTATTCCAATCATCATCATACAAAGCATTTTGTGGAAATTTTTGGTTGTAAAATAATGTTAACGGGCCCTTGTACTCAATTGCCTTTGTTAACATGTCATAGGTGGAATTCCACCTAGTTGGGCAATCGGTTCTAATTTTTATTACCCTTATCTTTTGTTGTTTTAGAAAACTCTTCCATTCTTGGTATCTCATGTTAGAGCTATTAATAGACATAATAGCATCTCTGATTTTGTTGTAGTATGGGCCAATTGCCCGAACTCCATCCTGTACACATAAGTTAAGTACATGACAAACACATCTAGTATGAAGAGCTTCACCGTCTAATAGTACATCGGTTAAGTTTTGTTTGATAAGATTAGCTGTGTATGTCATAGAGGTTGCATTATCAAAAGTCATAGACATCATTTTATCTCGAAGGTTGTATTCGTCTATTGCTTGCATTAAATGGTGAGCAATGTTAATGCCGGTGTGTGGGTATTCCAGCATTTTGAAATGTATTATTCTTTTTTGTAACATCCATTGATCATCTACCCAATGGCAAGTCACACATAAATAGTGATATTTATAACCACTATCCCAAGAATCGGCTGTTAAAGATACTCTACAGTTAAGGTTACTCAATTCGGCTTGTAACCGGACTTTGTACTCTAGGAAATTTTTCATTGCGGCGGAACGAACGGTTTTCCTAGAGATTCTTTTATGTTGGGGTTGTAGTGCTTTGTTAATGTAGGTGTTGAATGCGTCACTTTCCGAGAAAAGAAAAGGTTGTTCGGCATGTACTATCATTTTTCCTAGTTCATCCCTATCCCTCTCATAGTTGTATGTAAAGCCGTATGGATGGAATTGGGAAATTTTGGGCTGGATTGGATCACTAGCTGGTTTTGCACAAGCTTTCATGTGTCTAGATAAGTGTCCCGTCCCGTTTTTGGTAACTGCCGTGAATACACTATTACATGTTTTACATTTTGCCCATTGTTCACCATCTTTACTTAGGACAAAATAACGCCATACCTCACTCCTTCGGTTTTTCAAAAGTAGCATCTCAGTTTCGGTTAACCATTCATGATGTGTGTGATGGTTAGTAGTGGGACTAGTGGGAGTGGCAGTAGAAGGGGTAGAACCGGAGGGAATTCGGGTACTTTCTTGACTACCTTGGCTAGAACAATAGTTTTGTTGATCACCGATATAATTAGGTGGAAATTGGTATGGTGGTAGTGGAAATTGGTTTAGTGGTGGTGCTGGAAATCCCGACGTGTTATATGGCTCATAGCCCAGGGGGAAGTAAATGGGGTCATTGGTTTGACTCGTAATTTGGGGGCTCGTTGTATTTGGTGGTTCCCTAGAACTACTACTACGGATAAGTCGGCCTTTCCCCCTAGACCTAGATGATGGGTTGTTCGATGCCATAATTAACAATTAATTTTTTAATAAAAAGTGGTTAACTATAATAATAATAATTAATAACAACAATTTTAACAATAAAAATATCAATAATATTAATTAATAACAACAACTATAACAATAACAATAACAACAAAAATAAATAATAACAACAATTGTAACAATAATAATAATTAATAACAACAATTATAACAACAACAATAACAATTAACAACAATAATAATTAAACAAGATTATTCTAATAATAACAATAAAACAATAATAAATTTAAGATTAGTTTAGATCTTACAACCGTGCTTCAACGCTCCACTAATTACGATTACGAACTTTTTAATTTTTTCCGATATTAGGAAAATAATTAGAGAATTTAAGAGAATAATTAGAGAATTTAAGAAAATAAGGATTATTAGAGATTTAGAGAATATAAGAGATAAGAAGAAGAGATTGTGATTTTGTGATTTGGGAATGAAATGGAGGTGAGTATTTATAGAATTTTTGGGGAGCAAATGGGCAAAAAACTAGCCGTTTTTTAGGCTTATTAAGGAGCTAGAATAAACGGTAACATTACTGTTGGCCCGCGGGCCGTGCCTGCGGGCCGGCACGACGGGCCAGCACGGCGGGCCATGCCCGTGCTCGTGCCGGGCCGTGCCTGGGAATTCTCAACCCTGTCCGTGGCACGGCCCGTGGCACGGGAGTTGAACTTCGTGCCGTGTCGTGCTTGAATTCGGGCCGTGCCGGACTGCGCCGAACGGCGGGCCGTGTCGGGTGGCACGCGGGCCAATCCGGCCCGTGCCCAGGTTTACTCTCATGCCCACCTTTCTTTTTCATTTTTTAATTGTGGGATTTAATTTAATTTAATGTTAATTTTACTATATTTGTCCTTTTATTTGACAATGATATAACTAACAATAAAAGTTTCAAATACTAAGCTAGTACTATACATATTTATTCATACTAATTTTTTTTCTCCTTCGTAATCTTATAATTCCCATGTTGTAGGAGAGCTACATGGACATGAGTCACATGACGACATGACTTACAATAAATAATTAGAAATTTCATATTTCATATTGCTTTTAATAGAATACTTGCCTAACTTATTATTTTTCATTAAATTGTAAATTATGTGGAGTGACTACTATTAGTACTTGGCCTCTTGTCAGCTACCTAATAACAGTATAGATAATTAGCAAAGAACTCCGAGAAAGATTGAGAATAGTTGGCCTATTAGGCTTTGACAGTGGTCGGCGTACATAGCATGATGTGTATGTACAACACCAACCAATAATAATGATTAATGAACATCAAAGCTTAATCTAGGGAGATTAATACAACCTAACCACCCCCACCCTGTCTCTTAAAAACAAAAAATTAAAAAGTTGTAATCTATAGTCAAAGCATAGTTAAAGTATCCCAAGAAAAAAGGTACAAAAAGAGAATCACAATTAGTACTAGCAATCAAGCTAGTCATGTCCCTTAGTAGATCAATAAGAAAGGCCAAAATGATAACTTTTTTTTTTTGAAGAAGAAGAGAATTAGTGAAAGGTTAACATCCATCTAACATAATGTTAGGTTTTTGTTTTTGCTAATAATCAATCAATTAAGTAGGGTATAGCTTAAGACTTAATAAGAGTAAGCAAATCTAAACTTGAAGTATCCCAAAAAATATGGGCAACTTCCCTTAAAATCACCTGAGAGTGGAGGCCCAATAAAGGCCCAGAAAATTGGAGGGTCTAGAAAGAGAAAGTTGAAATTGTAGAGAGAGAAAGAGAAGAATCACACAATTCACAAAAGGTCCTACCCTAACAAAGGTGCAGAACAAAGGAGAAAGGGCCAAAGGTAGATTGAAATGATTACTTGAATGGAGATTGGGCCCACCTAATAATCTTTCCAAATAATAATTTTGAAAAATTAAATTACTTGACTTGGGAAATGGGGCCCATTACCCTTCCCTTACCCGGCCACCATTGTCTTTATGGATTGAATGATAAAAAGAGCACCTCACGTGGATTCTGAACCAAAGGGCCTGTCCAACCACAATTTAAAGGATACCTCCCTGATTACCACCCCTCTCTATTTCATTTTTTTTTTCAATTTCAGGAAATCTTTTTTATTTTTTTAATTATCATTTTGTTTAAAAAAAAAATATCCTTATTAATAAAATAAAATTCATAAAATTCCATCATTGGTCTCATTCGTTCTTACTGTCTTGAAGTCATTATTTTCATCTGGAAATATATTTTTGTGTAATTTCTCATACGAGTATTGGTCAATTCAAATAATTTGTCCAATTTTATTGATATATAATAAGGTTATTTTTTTTTTTTAATGATTTAATAGAAATTGAATTGATTGAAGGGAATTATATAACTCCATACCCAACAACAAATAAAGCAATTTCCTTTCTAAAAAAATTTTGCTTTTTAAAGCTCACCCTCCATAATTCCCACTCATTATCTTTGCTCCTTAAAGCTTCCTCCCTTCCTTATCTCCTCTTTCTCTCTCTTCAATTCTTCTTCCCTCCTACCTTACCTCACTCACTCATCACCTCCAATTCTCAAACAAAACCACTTGTATTATGACATAGAAAGAGAAAGGTATAGATACATAAATATTTTTTATATTTATAATCTAAGAGATCCCATTAGTCCCACCATTTGTATAGGAATTATACTATAACCCCTTCTCTTCTTATTAGGGTATTACCCAAAAAAAAAAAAAAAAAAAAAAAGTGTGTGAAGTTGGAGATAATTAAGAGCATTACTACTACTTATCTTCATTTATACATCAACAAAAGAAAATTATGGATGGAGATCATCATCATCAGCATCAACACCACCATCATCACGAATTCCACAACCACCACCGGCCAAATTTCCCGTTTCAGTTATTAGAAAAGAAAGAGGAAGAAGCGTGTTCGAGTTCTACCCCGTTTAACCCTTCTCTAGCCATAGCTCCCTCGGGTAGTTCAGGCCCCGGCCCGTCTACTTCAGCTGGGCCTCCCCAGGCCCAGCCCCCTGTTGGAGGTGGGGAATCGTCTTCGGGGCCGAACTCTAAAAAAGCGGCCCCGAAACGAACCTCCACCAAGGATCGTCACACGAAAGTAGACGGGCGGGGCCGGAGAATCCGGATGCCAGCGCTTTGCGCTGCCCGGGTTTTCCAACTTACGAGGGAGCTAGGGCATAAGTCTGATGGCGAAACAATCGAATGGCTTCTACAACAAGCTGAACCAGCTGTTATTGCTGCTACTGGTACTGGTACTATCCCCGCCAATTTTACTTCCCTTAACATTTCTCTCCGAAGTTCCGGTTCTTCTCTTTCCGTACCTTCACAACTTCGATCCTCATCATCTTACTTTAGCCCCAATTTCACCACCGCGGCGTCGGCTTCTCGCCGTAATTTCTTTGCCGGCATTGGGTTATCCTCCGACACGTCACCCTCCTCCGCACTCCTCAATTTTCAGACCGCTACTTTGAACTTAAATCCGGGGTTACTCCAAGCTAAGCAGGAATGTACGACTACTACGAGTTCGAGCCACCACCATTCACATCATAACAACAACGCTGGCAGTCCAAGCAGTAATAATAACAACAGTCAGAATAATAGTAATAATAATAATAACAATCAGCTTGATCTTTCGGAAGCGGCCGACGAAGGCGGGGGAGGTAGAAAGAGGAGGCTAGAAGGCGAATACGGGGCGGCGGCAGCGGCGGGGGCAGGAGGGTACGGTCAAATACCTAATTTTTGGATGGTAACAAATGGTGGTAATCAAGGTGCAGCAGCAGCTGTAATGAGTGGTGATCCAATATGGACAATTCCATCGGTGAATAATAGTGCAGGGTTGTATAGAGGGAGTGTTCCAAGTGGGTTACATTTCATGAATTTTGCTACTCCTATGGCACTATTGCCTAGTCAACAACTGGGCCCCCAAATGGGTTCTGGGGCCGGTAATAATAATAATAGTGGTGGTGGCGGTGGAAGTGGTCATAATAATATGAGTCCTGGTGAGCAGGCTCATCATCTGGGCCTGCTCACCGGACTCAACCCTTATCGGAGCGTACAAGGAGGAGGGATCTCCGACTCACAAGCAAGCGGGTCCCACTCCCATCATGGCGACGACCGACACGATACAACCAGTCATAGTCATCATTCTTGAGAAGGGGCCATACTATTTTTATTTTTTTTTTGTGATGATAAACAGCTCTAAGTATATCAACATTTTTAGCCATTATCACTCTATTATCACTACTACTCCATTTCAAGCACCATCCATACTACAACAACAACAACCATCGCCGGGAAGAAGAATTTGTGTAGCTATTAATTTGATGTGTAGCACACGTGAGGTTTGATTTTTGTTTTTCTTTTTTTGGAAATTAATTTGAGGTTTTGATTTTTTATTTTTTAAAGTGTGATTAATATGATGAGAGGTTTAATTAGGGTTTGATAAGAAGGCATAATATTTTACATTTGGCCTTTTAATTTTTATTTTTTTCCCCTTGGTTGTGAGTGATTATGCTTTAATTTTTTTAGTAATTACAATTTTTATATTTTGCCCAAGGGAAAAATCAATTATCTATCTCCTTAATTATTTATGTTTAATTTTTATTTTTTATTTTCCTTTTGGTCCCTCCATAACCAAAATAGTCATCATTGTTTGTGCAATTCTTTCTAAAGGAAAACTTTGTAATTTTTGGCTTTTTATTAATTTGATGAAGATGACATATCTCCAATTATGCCTCTTTCCAAGCTAGGGTTGGTATTCCATTTGCTAAATAGAGCTAATTCCAATTCAAGAACCCTTATATTTATCAATAAATTTATAATCCCCAAAGTACCCCTTTATTTCCTCGCTCCAAAAATGAATTTAGTACTAAGTATTGCGTATTTACGTATCAATTATTTGAGTTCAAGTATCATATAGTGTTCTATGTTATCCTATCATTTAACTAGCTTTTTACGTTGCGTTACAGTACTATTGTTGAAGTCTTTATTTGGTTGATCGAAAATAATTATCATAAATGTGCTAGTACATGTTACTTTGTTAGTTAGTTTTAGACATTAAAGCATTTTAACTAGCATGTTTTGATTTATAATTTTTTCTAAATAACCTTACAAAAATATTACTTCTAAGAAGAAACATAATGATTATTAATTCTTTGTATTCTAAAATATTACAAAGCATGTCACTTTCTACATTTAATAAATTTAAATTTAAATTTTCCGTGTATGTACAACTGTACAACTATTTATATCCGTAGTATGATAATAACCTTCCCTATTTATTCCACCGTCTACATTAATACATTTATGAAGATGTACAAGTTTAGAATGAAAAGTAGTTTTGATACATTGTAAAGTTGTACCAATTCTACATTTTTTCCTAAACACATTGGTTGATCAAAAGAGTTTGACCAATAGTCTACAAAAAGTTGTATATTAACAACCTCCTTTTGAACAAATATGAATGTTATTTTGAGTTTGCCCCACCTAATTCACCAGAGTTTAGCTCCAATTACATCCGAATTAGACTCAGGTTGTACACCAAACTTATGGTGGGTGAGTCTCTCAACAAGAGCTTTATGCATTCGATAAGACTCAAACAAATATAAATGTTGTGAGTCTTGTAACTCTCTTTAAAATATATGTACGTATAGTCTTGAATGTACGGTACACTCAACGGAGGACTCAGACATAGAACATAAACTTGTCCCATTATGAACCCTTATAGAGAGTATTATTAAGGTAAAACAAATCATGAACAGTAACTTATCGTTGTCAAAAATTACTGCATGCTCTAAAAATCATGTGTGATATTTAGTGAATTTACAGTTAAAATGAATCACACGTTTACAATTACAGCTGGTCTATGATGAAAATGTGAGAGAAAAAAGGGTAAAAAAGAGAGAAAAGGTAGGGCCCACAACCTTATCAGTTCCAGGTATTGCTCAGGTGGTGAGACCCAGCTTGCTGCTCATTGCCTAAACCAATGTACATTGTCACTGACAAACAGGTGGATCATTCTTTCACCCTTTTTATTAATTCCTTCACCTTTTTTAAAAATAAAATTAATTAAAAAAAATGGTTAAAATAAGGAAAAGAAATTTACTTTTTGGTTATTTTTTGAAAAATATAAAATAAAATATATTATGATTTGGGTTTTGCTGGCACAATTAGATATCAATGGTGGGTTTATAAATCACCCTACTTTGGTGGGCCCATAATGGGCCCATGTATATACCATCAATTTTGTGGGCCATGTATTGATGGGCTCACTGAATGATTGGGTTGGGGTCACTCTGGTAAAATACTACTGCATTTTATGTTACATACTTACATAATCTAAAGCTCCCTTAAAAAATCAAATAGTAAAATAACATAAAGTTATGTATGTAACACTATTATAAATTTCACTTTATTTTTTTGTATGAAGTTGGCAACTTGAGTGTTATCCTTTACAGACAAAAATTGCATTATTGGGTTTGAAAAATCTATCTGATGCAGATAGAGAGCCAACTCATAAATTTTTATTATTTTTTATTTTTTTGGAAATTTACAAATATAACACATGTATTGTGGGTTTGAATAATTTTAACTTGCATGATAGTTTTTGAGAAATAATAATGTTAAAACAAATGCTAAATGATAAAAAATATAGTTGTCTTCATGTCCTTAACCAATTATAGGGTGTGCTCATTTATGTTATGTAGAGTCCACATGTTGGTTGTAGTTTTTTGGTGTCCTTGAGCTTGATGTAAGTGATGCATATAAGTTTAAGTACTCAAATTATAGAATTACATTTACACGACAGTTTATATACGGAGTAATAAATTTACGGATTTCAGCATATATAGTAATTGAATAGTACAATGTTTATGTAACATAGTTATTTTTCGGTATCATGAAGGTACATACGTGTGAACGAAGTTATTAGACATAAAGGTGGACATGAACAAAACGTACGTCTAATAACCAATTCTAAGTTGGTCCGATCCAGTCAAAATATAGTTTGATCTTGATTAATTTGTTTATTGATAAGTTGGTTTGCGTTTAAACTATAATTCGACTATCAATTTAATCAAATTCTATCTCAATTATATTCAACTCATAAGCTTGTTAGGTAAAGAAAAATACTTGTTGTTGCGAGAATGTTACATTTCCTTCACCCAAAAACCTAAATGAAATGAGAATTTTAACACAACTTGTCAAGTCGAATAAAATTACAATTAATTAAGCCAAATAACAGCATAATATTTTATTATATATGCATTATTTAAAACATTATTTAAAACATGTTTTATATATTACTGAATCGATCTAGCTTAGAATTGAGTTTGAACACAAATAATATTTCTTATCAAGCTAAGTTTGAATAGAGCATTATTAAAGATCGATCAAGCTAGGCAAGCTCAAGTTCAAAGTTGGTAAAATTAAATCAAATTGAGCTAGTTTAATTCGCTCCTTAGTGATCAATCCTATTGGAATGTAAAAAAAGAAACTTAAAAAAATAAATGAATTAATTAACCCTAAGTTTAGTTAGATTTATAGAGAGTTAAAAACAATACATTTAGCTAAAAATATACTCTGTAAATATTTAAGGTCATCTTTAAATATAACTTAATTAATTATTACTTTACTTGGTAAAGTATATATATAATTTGTATAAACTAGTTCTTGGTCTAAACAATGCCCTAGGCCATATCTATGTATTTAGTTTGCTAAAACTTTTATAACGATGAAGTGAAATATTAATAAGATTGATTAGGTTTATTTGAAATCGATGTGCTATATTAAAAGTAACATACAAAATTATATTTTTAAGCATAATTATTATTGTACTCCAAAATTCATTATCCAAAATAAATGAGCTCTCATTGACAACTGCGTAACACTGTCGCACGTATCACTTATTTTAGTTGGCCACTCTAGCTCGTATTTACACTTAAGCTAAGTTAATGACCTAGGGCTTAGCTAGGGGACCATGCATATATATATCTAATTAAGCATAAATTGTAAGACATGGTTAGTCCTGTATTAACATGTGGACCAAACCTGATTAATTGTCTTGAACTTCTTAAGATTCAATAATAAATGGGACCGAGTTTAGTTTAGCTAATTAATAATGAATAAGGCCTAATTAAGAGGTTTTACTAGTATGATCATGAATTATGATGTATCTCAAATTCTCAACGTACTTATATTGTGGTGGACAATACGATTCTTGTTGGTGAGTGTTAACTCAGATGGAACACACAGGAGGGGGAGGGGGGTTTGAATTGTGTAGGTTTTACTAGTATGATCATGAATTATGATGTATCTCAAATTCTCAACGTACTTATATCTAAATTTTGCGGAAATAAAAAAAGTAGAACGAAATAAAGAGATGCAAAAAGATTTTTACGTGGAAACTCCTTGTGCCTAACAAGGAGAAAAACCACGATCACTTGGAATTTTCGAACACGACTTCACTAAATAGGGCAACTACTCCGTTACAACCTATAAGGAACTGACAAAACTTAAGTTCCAATAAGAACCTAAGCCAACCCCAAATGCTCACTCTAGCTTCTACTCCGAAGCCTGCACTCAAGACTTATCACTAAGCCTTTACAAGGATCACTCAACCCTTTCCCAAATTACAACTCAGTAATTTGAACTCTACGTGTTTAGATGATCTTACAATAGTTGGAACAAAGGAATACTCTCACTGACACAAATATATTTCTTACTCGAATATTGTACGATTGTCGATCAGGATGCCTTAAAACTGAAACTCAACTCCCTTTTTATACTGATTCAACATCCCAACCACCTTCCCCACATTTTCTACTACTTGAGGTGGTGTTCCTAAAAATTAGGAACTAACTCAAGCAACAGAGAGAGGTTAGGAAGAGTCGTTCAATAGAACGTGGCTAGAGAGTTTGAATAAATATTTTTCTTGGAAAGTAATTTAAGGAATCAGTTAAAATCTTTTTACAGAAAAGATATTTATTTTGTTAAAAAGAAAATATCTAAAAATTGTATTTTACAAAAAAATATCTTTTTATAATTTTAACCAAAACCAACTATAAGATAAAATAAAATCCAATTTTATAAAACTGATCGTTTCAATTTTAATTCCAATTGACTCTCATATTCCTTATGTTCCAACCAATCATAAAATATCAAACACTTACATAAAGCCTAAAACTAATAACTCATACTTTTTAGTCTTCATGTAATACTCATTGCTTTATACGATATTCCAATTGGACCTTTGATAACTCTATCTTTTCAAATAGAGCATCCAAGTATAAAACCTTCGTTGCTTTCTTCACTTCAAATTATCCATAGTGTATGCCATATGTAGATTAAGGACTTATCTTTGTTCCAACCCCAAAACTTTGTTCTTAACAAGAACTTGCCTAAACAACCTGCACACTTAATACACTTTTATCAAATCGAGTTTGCTTGTCGTCACCAAAACTAATCGAGGTCAACAGTGAGGCCTATTGCATCACATACACAAGAAAAGTCGTCATATAATTCTTATGTATCACTTGGATAAATCATCATAAACGTAGTTAACCACTTGCTAGAAATTTTCAATGTAGTCGGTCTTATAATATCTTAAAGTGATTCTAGCTACTTGGAATAAAAATTATACACGTCTTAATATCCATCTAATAAAATCTTAGTGACTCATTAGATACTAGTAACTTATATGAGCTTCGTTCACAGTCGATTGCTATGAAGATGATCGAATCAAACTTTAGTTTGACGCTTTTTGTATCATACTTAAAAGTTAAAACACTTCTTTTGTCATTGATTAATTTTGTCATTGATGCTCACTTATTGATTAATTTTGCTTTTGTACCAATTCTACCGTGTTACTTTAGACGGATCAAAGTTGTGCCCAATTGAGTAAAATCTACAAATGCACTCAAAATATTATTGATTAATTGTGTAGTTTTACGCTGTGAAACTGACTTTTTTTTTTTCTTATTAGCTTGATATGTTTGCCACTTTTACGGCATTATTACAACTCGAAAAATTCTTAAGTTTAAAGATTTCAATGGGTATGTAACACTAGAGTAATTGGTCGTGTTTGTTTAAAGGAGCTATAATAATTGGTCAAAAGATTGTTGGATTTTATCTCAAAAATTACAAAAATCTTTTGAACATCATTTTATGAAAGTTTTACGTGTCAAAATATATTGAAGTTAGGACCATTTAAAATGTACTCGTTGGATTAGGAAGTAGATCTGATAAGACTGAGGTTGACTAAATGAAGGCAACACCTACATATCGTTTGGTAGTTCGTCTTCATGGGTGGTCTAATAATAGTAACCATCCCTCGTTTCAAAGACACTAGCTAGATTTTTTTGGTGTCGTCTGGTGTAAAAAGTGAGCAACTTTGCATCGCTTTTATCGTTATTTTGCGTTATAATTTTAGAAGACCCTAAATATGAATAATGTTAAAAATAATTTTGAATGTAAAATTGATTCGTAAATCCTTGGTTTCATTCCGGCCATTTTGTACATGAAAATTTCTATATACTTACGCATTTTTACAATCCCTTAACTTACAAAAAATAATAATTTAACATGCCTTTATTGATATTTAAAGAGTATAGTATTCGTAGCTAACAAAATCATAAAGGAAAGTGTTACAAATAAATGATACCCATAAGATCAAAGAGAGTGAAAGCTATAAGCTTAGAACCAATAATATAGGACGTACGTACTACGTGCACCTTGCTTGAAACAATCTACAAGGCAAACATTACATAATGCACCTTGCTTGGTATTGTTGGATAATTTTCTAGCACAAAAAAGGATCTACGTACCAAGCTTACAATGGCTTAATAGATCTAACCAATTAACTTCATCTATTAATTAATTTGGCTTGAATTTTCTTCCTACCCCTTACTCCTTTCACATGCATGAGATTCATTCCTAAACGATATTACGTACGGCTGGAGCAGATCATGTGTAATTCTAAATTTCTAATGATCAAAACATATTCCATACTTACTAAGCTTGACCTTATTGAAAAATTTAGATTAATAATAGTACTTTGAATATAATATCGCAATATACTTCAAAGATAATAATTCTAATTTGTTTATTAGAATAATTCTAACTTTAGATTAACTATAATTAAACCTAAGGCATATGTTCATCGTAGATGTTAGAGTAGTCTTCATAATAGGCGTTGTGAATGATGGAAAATTAGTCCCACATTAGTAGAATAGAAGTTGATTATATAGGTTAGTCTATATAGCTTAATGTTGGGATGAAAGTCTCACATTGGTAGAATAGAAGAAGTTAGATTGTTCAATTCTATTTAGCTTGTTGTTGGGGAAAAAGTCCCACAATTGGTTGAATAGAGGAAATTAGCTTACTCTATTCTATTTAACTTGATGTTGGGAAGAAACTCCAACATTGGTTAAATATGAAAAGTTTAGCTTGGAGCTAGTGTACAAGTTTAATATTTGGAGCATAACAAATTTTAACGTGAGTCAAAGACTATGACCACGGGCCCGATCGGGTGAGCTTTGCCTCGGTCAGGCCATGAACATATATTTAGAAAATTAATGTTTGCTCGCCCGATAGGGCTAAGTTAGTCTGGTCGGGCGTGAAAGCAAACTTATTTTCTAAAGAATTGATGGCGTGATCGGGCGTGCTTTGCCCGGTCGGGCGCGAGCCAAGTTGGAAGTTTTGTTTGTTTATTTGCCCAATCGGGCGAGTGTAAGTAGTTACTTTCCTAAGGATAATTGACTAAGATAATCGTGACTATTCATTAAAAGTCAGATTATCTTGATTAATTATTGTTTGCAAAATAGTGACTCTTGGATTAAAAGCTGTACATTATATATATAGGGGAGGGATCCGGTAAGAACCCCTCCTTATATAAGAACCCTAGTTATATAGGAACCAATCTCAGCCGTAAGATTAAGTTACTTTGGATGGTTAAGATTAAAACATATATCCTCCCTCAAACCCCTAACCCACCGTCCAAAATTTTCTCTCTCCTCAAACTTTCAAACCTCTTATCTTTCTCTCTCCTCAAATCCCAAAATCGAACACAAATTGCTACAAATTGAAGAATTTTTGTTCAAATTTCGCATAAACAACCTAAATTGCTCAAAGTAGGTACTTTTTTTCCGATTTTGTTCAAATTTTCATGAAAAACGCATGATGTTCAAGTAGATTTTGCGATTTTTCGATTTGATTTTTGCGATTTTATTTTTTGCGATTTTTGTGATTTGATTTTTGCGATTTGATTCATGCAATTTTCTGATTTGATTTTCATGAATTTCGCATGAGTTAAAGTCGATTTTTTATTTTTCTAATATGATTTTCATTTATTTTCGGCGATTTTCATTCGAATTTCTGCGATTTTTTTTCGAAATTTCAGTGATTTTTTTTTTCGAATTTAGGTTCAGATTTTAGGTTCGAAATTTCAGTGATTTTTTTTTCGAATTTAGGTTCAGATTTTTTTCGAATTTAGGTTCGAAATTTCAGTGATTTTCATCTATTTTAGGTATTTTTTCTCCCTATTTTTGTTTGAATATTGCTAATTTTTTGGTTTCAGCGGTTTTAGTGTTCGAATTTTAGCGATATTAGGTAATTTCAGCGCTACTCTTGATTATTATTGTTTGATTATTATTGTGAAGTGAAGCAAATTGAAGTCAATAGACATAGTCAAGCTCATAGTGTTCCAACAAACATATAGGTTGTAGATAACTAGACGTTCATCTTTGACAATGATTATTCTGGCTTAAATGATGCTTTCCAGACAACTTTTCTACACCATTTACACTAAAATCACCATAGGTATATTTAGTTTAGCATGTCAGCAGGCCACTGCTAATTGAAAGCCACAAGATAAAATGAGACAGAATAGTCAAGCTCCAAGTGTTTCATTGTCAAGAATCTTGAGCAGGGTAGGAAGGGAGTGGGAAGGAAAGCAAAAGATAGAACAGTACATATTTTTTTGATGCTGGTAGTCAGGGTAGTAGTGTTGATGCTATCTTATATGGTAAAGAGAGGGATGGGGACTGTTCTTACTCACTGTATTGGTAACTGAAGAAGTTTAAGTAGTTATAATTTTGAGCCCATATATATATATATATATATATATATATATATATATATATGGGCTCCAAATTATAACTACTTAAACTTCTTCTTTGTTATATATTCTAATTGTTCTTAAAGTGTTTTTAGGGAGTTTCAATTACATTGCTTTAATTGATCTCGAAATTTAGGGAAATCCTGAAAGCATATTAACCGGTAACCCATAGCAATCATAGTGGGGGTTAAAATTGCTTTAAAAACAGTATTAACACTTCCCTAATTCTTCATTCCCCATAGTTATTTTCCAACAGTAGATACAAAATTTAAAATTTATAAAATGATATAGTGAAAAAATAATGGTCAAATTATATGATTTGATCACAAACTCAAATATGACTTACTTTTTAAGAGAATAGTATCATTGACAACAACTGAATGTTCATGAAAGAATCTTTAACTTTTACTTGTAATAGTATAATACTAATCTCTTTGACTCTTAGTTGGCACGAATTGAAACTTAATCACATAAATAAATTTAAAAGGGTTAAAGGAGATTAATACAGTACAGAAAAGTGTACGTACGTTCAATTCTTTCATAGCATAAAAATGGTGTAGAATAATGAAAATTCCATTTTACAACTTTTAGAGAATATCGTGTATATATATGTAGCACTACCCTTAAAAAGTAACGCACAACTAAATAATGATGAAATTCATAAGATTCCAGGAAAAAACTAATATATATTTGTCCTTTTGATTGGTTGGAGAGTCTCTTTTATAATCTTGAAAACATGAACTAATGGGTTGTCTTTGGAATTTTATTTTATGATATGATCAATTGTGAGGTGCTTACTTATTTGGATTATAACATTTATCTCCACCTCTAGCTAGCTTAACTTGTGGACTCAAATAAATCTTATAAAAATAGCCTAAAATAGAAAGCAAATTAAATCCTTGTTGACCCTTGTCAATAATTGTAAGTGAATGACGTAATATGGCTTAAAACTACGTATTATAATGAAAATAGTCATATTAATTAAAGGATCAATATGAAAATATATAATTATAAATGCCCTTGTCAATTATTGTAAGTGAATGACACAATACGGCTTAAAACTACGTATTATATCAAAAAGTAATGGTCATCATATTTATTATAGGATCGATATGACAAATTATAATTATTTATTTATAATTTTTGTGTTGTTCAGTCACGCTCATACTCATTTTACCACTCAACCCTAATGGAAGTATTTTAGGAAAGTCAATCACAATTATTTCGATAGGAAAAGTGAAAGTTTTTCTAGGGCATTCTAAAATATAATCCATAATACAATGTATTTAGGATTATAAAATCTCAATAGAGGAAGTATAATTTATTTATTTTAACAAATAATTTTTGTAAAAAAAATTAGCACTTTTTTCTCTTTAACTTTGACAGCATGCAACTTCTTTTAAAAAATGACAGTAAGAAGCTTATCAAGAAACTGTTATATCATGAATAACCTATCCAAATCTTGTAACAACCTTTAATTATAATATTGTGTTTATGTCGCATAAAAAGTGAACTATATATATTACACCATTAGTTGGAATAACATTTTTATCATTGGGACACCTAACTTAGCTTGCTTTACTCGTTGGAAGATCTTTAAAACGGTAAAAATCTAACACACCTAAAATTTGTGTTATTTTTTACATTTGATATTTAAACATTTCTTTGTATATTTGTATTTAAAAAAATGGACATTTACACTATTTTATCAGTATTTTTAACAACCTTAATTTGGGGAAGATCATAATTTCTAATGATGAATTATGAAACATTTTTATTTAACTAGTTGTCATGCTTTTTTAATCATTAGTTTCCGATAATTATTATTCGTTTTTTCTGTTAAATTAAAGAATATCCCTTAGATAAATTAAGTTTTACCAAAATGGTATTGAATGAGAAGAACATCATCATGAGAAATAAGGACAACTAACCCAATAGTTGGAAATTTAGACATTACTTTTGCTTCCTGTTTTTTTGGGACTTTAGACACTACTTTTTCTAAGGAACACTAGTATATTTGTTAGGAAATAAGGGTGTAATCGTGTTTGATTAATGCGGAACAAATCAATGAAAAATAAGAATGAGAAAAGCAATAAAGAAGATAAACAAAGAACACAAGGATTTATGTGGTTCGGTCAAATTAGACCTACACCCACGGGTGAGGGATTCGAGAGCTTCTTCACTATAATGGAGGAAAAACGAGAGAAAAATACAAGGCATCCTAAATCTAATGGCTCAAAAGGTATGATCTAATTGATCAACTAAAGGGTCCTTTTATAACACAAGAAAACCCTAATAAAACCCTAAATTGTTCCCTAAGTATACTCAAATAGCCGTCATAGAAAATATATAATTTTAGGAAATATTCCATAAGTTATCCTAGAAGAACCGAACTACCGAGCTATAGCTCGGTAGCTAGCTCAAGCCTGTTGCAAGTCTTCATAGGGCCGAGCTATAACTCACTCGCCTAAAGCTATAGCTCGCCCGCTCGTCGTAATTTTCCAGTTTCGTCAGGTTTTCGTAAAACAACCATAACTTTCTCGTTTCTTATTGGAATTGGGCATATGACCTATCTTTGGAAAGCTCTTGAATCAAGCTATCACTTCCAACTTAAATCACCTCAAAATCACTTATAGTTTGAGAGATATCTGCATTCAAAGTTGGCCCTACTAGATTTAGAGTCACAATTTAACAATAACACAATGGGAATTCATCTAATATTTACTTTTCCTATATTAATTCTTTGTGGTTCTATGTTAGCCTTTGTCTACTAATAAATCAATTGTACATGTAAGCAAGCATGATTGCTTGCCATTTTAGCTAGTGAATTATTAAGGTGGAAATCAAATTTTGAGATCGAATCTCATTTACAATCATACAGGTTCATGTAAGTGATCTTCATGAATAAAATTCTCTGTATCAGAAATTTTTTTATTTTTTTTTCTTTTCAAAACTGTACTTGTAATTAAAACAATTATTTCAAATTAAAACACCGTAATAATTGGCTCCTAATATATTTCGGCAAGAAAAGAAAAAAGGTGCCACACAAATTAAATTCCTTATTTTGTAAGTGAGATATCCAAACAACCCATATGTGAAATTCTAGACATGTTTTTGTAAAGATGAAAGCTTCATTTTCATATTGAGAGCAATATATTAATAACATGTATGTATGGTGTTTATTAGGTTAGCATGTAGTTAAAAATGGGTGACAAAACCATAATTGTGGAATAGAAAGTGGTCTCTATCGTAAACAAATTGCACATGCAAGTAATTTGATAAGGATACAAAAATGTGGTCCATCCTTTGTATCCTAAAAATGGTACCTTACAATTTGACAAGACTTACCCGGCCCGACCCTAAAAATCATCTTATTCATTTGGGTCATTCACTCTCTTTCTTTACACTCAACTCAACAAACTAGGTCGGCATCCCCATTTTGGCAAATTTTTGGATGTTGTAAAGTTTATTCTCATGAGATTTTAGATGCTAATTTAAGGTTTGTACAATTATTCTTTAATCCTTCTATTAATTCTTTGATTTATTTCGTTGGACCTAGCCTATAGAATTATGAATATACTGGGTGGCTAGGCACCTAGGTGTGACCCAAGTATAGCTAGAAGGTGATTTTTCTTCAGTGTGTGGTGCAATCAACAACGGTTTTAGAGGTAGTTCGTCAATTTGGTTAATTTATGAAGATATTAGCATGTTATCACGTTTGAAGGATATGTATAGTAACACGGTAGCCCGGCCACCTTGTGATAAGATGAAATACTAGTGGTTACTTAAAATTTATTTATATGATTCCGTTCCTGCAGAGACTTGTACTTTTTTAGCGAAGTTTGAATTATAAAATGTCTACCTAACGTTTTCCTAAAAAAAAGGGTAATGCTATATGTAGCCCTAAGGGCTACAAATAAGCACTAAATATCTTTCTTTATTAGGTATTAGTTTTGGAATGCATGATAAAAATATGCGCAAATCAGTGGAATTAATGAAAATATTTCATTAATACTTTCCTCTTTCAGCTCCTTATACTTAACCCTTAGGACCGTGTATAGCATTTTCAAAACAATCATGTCATAATACATGCTTTTCATGCTAGGTTTATAATAGATATCTAAAACACAAATTAATTTAAAAGGTTATTGTCTTCCGATTTGGTGGAGAGTTATCGATCAAGGGGTAGAAACATATTAAACAAAAACACATTTAATTTGGTTAATTTATTAATTGAATTGGCGGTAGTCATTTGATAATAAGTCTAAGTTAACTTTCCTTTGACTCATCTTAGTTGCAAATTTGCAACTTATCGCGGTGACACAATTTAAGTTTTAAGAGAGAAGAGTGATTGAAGGAATGGATAAAAGGATACATATGATTATTTGAGTTAAATACTCTATTTTCTAATTTATATATTTGATTTATCAAAGAAGGAACTAAAGGGTAGTAAATAGCACTTCAAAATTTTAAAAGGTTGTAACTTATACAAGTATAACATATTGTCCAACGAGAAATTGAAGTGATGCAACTAAAATGAAATTTAATTGAGGACGTGTCAAATTTTTTAGTAAGGCTTTGGGCTGGGATTTCGGTATGTGATAGAAAGATTGCATAATACGAGTATATTGTAAACTTATAATAATGTTCAATATTGTTTTGTGGTGAAATATTATTATCATGACATATTCACATGTACAAGTGTACAATAAGCATTAATCACCATGTAGAAAAATGTAGTATGATTTATCATTTGGTGATGTTGTTGCCAATAAAATCTATATCTATATTTATATATTAAATTACATTCTTAAAAATATTTATGTGCCATGTAAATTCTTCTTTGTAGCACTAGAATTGTGCCACGTAATCATTTAATTAGCATTGTGCCATGTCACCACTAGCATTATATTGCAACAATTATTCCATGTCATTATTATTAATGAGAAAAAAATATATATATTTCACAAGTTTTGAACACTAACCTCATGGACATAAGATCACACTTATTACCATCTTAATTTACCCTATAGTAATTTATTTTCTCGATCTATACACACATAAATGAATATATTTTTTAGTACAAAAAAGGATTAAAAAATAAAGAGGAATAGCCTTAGCCATTCCAACACAATGGAGAGTTAGCCGCAAAGTAAATCATAGTTCGTTGATCCATAAATATGGATGCATGATCACACTGATGTGTAATTACTTTGCTTTCACAAGTTAATTTTTTGTAACTTTCATAGCTAAGTTTATAAATTATTATAACAGTTTAATCACCATTTAGAAGGTGTTTAGTTTTACTATAATATCCCTTATAACATAATTTAAAATATTACGTCACACATGCGTTGATATTCAATATATACTGCTTTATAATAGTAAAATAACGGTCTATAAAATAACATAAAGTATCATCATTTTATAAGTCAAAACGTTACGAGTAAAATAACAAACCCTAAATACATATCCAAATTCCAAATACATGAAGCATCTTCCAACATACACAACAATCGGATCTATCATGGATTCATTGGAGTACGTCGTAGCAGTGTAGCACTAACTAAACAAATTGGTCCCACTTAAGCTGACGTTCTTTGTTGACCCAATTATGGAGGTCAGTCAGTTCACACTGTACATACACTTAATTGTTGAATTAAGATGTTATGTTAATTAGTCTTTAATTAACTTTTAATTTAATTTGTCCAATCTTTTGAGAACCTTTTTATTAGGATTTGAGCGTGGATTAATATTTAATTTAATAAAAATCACAACATAAGTACTACAGCTAATTGTGTTTAAGTGGGACTTTATTTTTGCAACTCAAATCATTGCTTGTTCACGTCCACATTTGGCTGATTAGTTTTTGGGAAAAAAGACATTTTTGTTGATTCTTAAGATGTTATTATACCATACAAATTTGTACGTCTTAATTAGTTAATAGTGATTAATCATTGACCCACCCTTAGATTATTCCTTGATTTGTTGGTTATCACTAATCACTACGCAAATTGTCGTGTGTTTTTATACAGTAATTGGTTTTATGCAAATTGTTGTTGTTTGTTGTTCTATTGGACATATCGTAATCATTATTGATTTTATTTTGTTAATTATATTTAGCTCTTAAATTTCTCAATTTTTGATTTAGAAATTGGTAGTTAATTAAGTTGGCATAGAAAATAAGTGTGAGTAAAACAACACTTTTTTATCAGTTGAAAATCTACAAAATTAATTTAATTTTAAGCGGCTTTTGGGAGTAAAGAGCATATTATTCATACAGTAAAAATACAAGTAGGTCAAAAAACATTTGGTTTAGGCAAAAAATAAGTTCTGATAAGAATTATTAGGGCTATCAAATTTAAGTTACTACAGTATTAATTAAAAAAAATCTAATAAGATTTAATAAGTTTGAATTATTGAGACTTGAGTGAATAGTCCTCATCCTTAAACTAGATGCATAGAAATTTGTGTTAAACTTATACGGTTTTTTCACCATATACCCCTGAGTTTTTTTTTTATTCACCGTATACCCCTGAACTTTTTTAAATTCATCATATAGCCCCGAGTTTTCACAAAAATACATCATATACCCTTGATGACTAATGATTGTTAACTTTGTCAGTCATTAAGGTTAATTATGACCCGAAACCACCCTAAATAAATTCCCCTACTTTTTTCCCACCCCCAAAACACCCCAAATTTCCTTATCTCATCCTCAGAATCAATCATATGGATATGATTATGGAGATTTGGAGTAGTTTCGAGGATTGGGGGGGAGAGATTTAATATGGTTTCGATGCATAGTTAACCAAATTCCACTCATCTTGTTGTCATTAGGGGTATATAGTGAATTTTTGTAACAACTCAGGGGTATATGGTGAATAAACAAAAAACTCAGAGGTATATGGTGAAATACTGAATATTATAAGACATGATACAAGAGATAATGAAGCAAATGAATGTTAGCTTCTCTCATTTCCTCCACTTGAGCAAGAGATCGAATTAAAAAGACAACTTTTCTATAAACAAAATGAAAAAGAATGAATTAGTAAGATTAATTTAGATGAAACTATCATATACTTTCAGGCTTTCAGCACATGTACAAAGTATTATATAAGATCGAGAATATCAATATTCTGGTGACACAAATTCACCAAAAAGGCGAGTGTACATTAATTTATTGTATAACGGGTTAAAATTATCGTAAAAATATTTCAAGTTATCCTTTATACTGCTAAAGTTATTATTTTTCTATAATAATTTTTATCTAACAAAAAAATTATAATGTATTAGATTAATCATATTAGCCTTTATAGTATGTAATCATGAATCTATAAGAAATTACACATTAAAATAAAATTCAAACCAACGACAAATTAAAAGTTATCCTTTAAGGGGTTAAAACTACCATAAAAATAATTAAAGTTATCTTCAATCTGACTGTTTTACAATAAAATTAACGTACACCCGTCTTATACAAGACTTATTTTACTCGTAAATTCCTGATCACTAATTTCACTCTCTTCATCTCTTACTCCCTAAATAAACTTCATTCTCATATACCAAACACCTTGTTAAAAATATTTATTTTCCCCCTCCCCCCTAGACAAGTACTCGTAGTGAAGTAGTGGATAGTTCCCTTCAAAAAAAAAAAAAAAAAAAAAAAAAAAAAAAAAAAAAAAAAAAAAAAAAGTAGTGGATAGTTGAATAGTTTTAACATAAAAACAACGATAGGTCATAGGTGTGAGTTTTATAGTCTATGGACCGAAAATAGTTGCAACGCAGAAAGTGGGCCTATGGACCAACTAAGTCGTCTGCAAGTGAAGATTCAACTTTCGGACCATTTCTAAATTTGGACCCAGCTGAGCGTCTATGTCTTTGTACGACACTTTAGCCTGTGGACGTTTTTCCAAAGTGAGCCAATTTTGGGAAATATTAACCAAAATGGTTGCGTGGCATAAGTATTTACCAAACTAAGCTTCTAGGCTAAAACGCTGTGTCGGTCAGCGTTTTAGGCCTGGTTTTTTTTGTTTTTAAAAAAAAATCAACTTTAAAACGCTGTCTGGGACAACGTTTTTAAGTGTTGACTTTTTTTTTTAAGTTTCCTTTTTATTTCAGAAATTGTAACTATTTTGAAAATATAAAATACATAAAACGCTGTCCCAAACAGCGTCTTATGTTCAACATAAAACCAAGACATAAACGCTGACTGAGATTGTATTGTTTTTCTCCTTTAAATGAAACGTTGTCTCAGTCAGCGTCTCTTTCGGTTTTTATGTTTCTTCGCAGGCTGTTTCACTATCATTCTCATTCTCACTCTCACTCGCTCTCACTCTCACTTTCACTCCTTCGTAGAAGCGTCGCTGCCCCACCACGATGAACCTCCGACCTCGAAGCGCCGTTGCCGTCACGGTGAACCTTCGACCACGGTGTTGCTGCTTTCCCGATTTCCCTCACTCACCCACTCAAAATCCTGGTAAACCCTAAGTTCAAACTATTGTAATTTTGACAATTGCTATTAGTTGTTGAGATTGTATTGTATAAGATTCTTGCTAATTATTTATGAAAATGTGGAAATTTTTTGATAATTTTGTATGGCAATGTAGTACTTTGTTGATGAAATTGTTCATGAAACTGTTGAAATAGTTGAAATTGTTGATGAAATTGTTTATGAAATTGTTGAAATTGTTGAAATTGTTGATAGTAATGTGGTACATTGTTGATGAAATTGTTCATCAAATTGTTGATGTTAATGTGGTACTTATTTGTGAAATAGTTAAAATTAGTGATGGTATTATGTGAAATATAATTGTTGAGAATTATAGATTATTGGTGAGAAGACGATTATTTCATTATTGATAATTTATCTACCATTTCATATTAGTTTATTGTTTAAAATAGTAGTTTGTTAGTAATCGTTTTGCGTTGCATCCTAAACTAAGAGTTTATAAACGGAGTTAATGCCTAGTTTGTGGACAACTTTTTTGACCTCGCTATAGATTTCAATTATGTTAATATGTGTTTTGGTTATGTAGAATATGGCTGGACTAAATGTAGCGTCGTTATGTCGGTGGGGAGGTGAAATTTTGTGTAATGGATCAAATGTGGAGTACAGTAGAGGGAATATGGACCTTATAACACTTGAACCGAACATGACTGTGACTGATCTGATGAATGAGGTTCACATTTGTTTGGCTCAAACCCAATGACTGTTGAACTGAACCTTAAAATGAGGTGTGATACTGGTCATGGGGTTCAAGTGTTACCTGTCTCTACGACCAGACATTTGAAAGGTTTGAGGAGCATGGTTGGAATGAAGGGTTTTCCCAATGAGATATATGTAGAAACAGTGCCTATATGTACCCAACAAAGTACTCGGGCAGAACAACAAGCTACATATGTCTCTGATTACAACACCGCGTCCTCCCAAGAGCCCGCAAACCACATTCCATCGAATGCATATGGGATGGGTTCTTTCACTCGAATGATGCAGGACGACCAATTTCACTTGCCTTTTAGTTCTCATATAGCTTCACCAGTACATGCGGGGGGATGCGTGACAGTGTTCGGCCAGCCCGCTCCGTCGTCATCGAACACCGTGGCATCTTCACCGATGCAATTGCATAGCTATTCTCCTATGCAAGGTGATGATGGTTCACCGTTTCGAGAAGAGCCAAATCATTTTGATGATGTTGTGAATAATGAATTGTCGGTGTATGATGTGTATGCAGAAATGGATGATGAGGACGAGAACGGAGAGGGGGATGATGAACTTGCACAGATGGAAGATGGTGAGCCGTTGGTTAGAACTCCCATACCTTGGTTTAGTGAGGTACCCGAGAACTGTGAAGTTGATTAGTATTGGGCCGAATCGGGTAGCCACACCTTTTTTGTTCCCAGGGGAGAATTTGAGAAGGGAATGTATTTTAAGAGCAAGAAACTGCTTCAAGAAATGGTGAAGATGTATTCTATTCAGAGGAATCAATTCTACGCCACAGTGACCTTGAATGATGGTGTCCTACATCTGCAATGCAAGAAGAAATGTGGTTGGATGCTACGGGGTACCAAATCGAGTGAGCACTCGCGTGGTTTTACCATAGTCACGTACAAATGCCCGCATCGGGAGACATGTGTCACTGAAGTACTATCTACTGATCACCCACACTTGGATTTGTCCGTAATAGCCGAGTATGTGAAGTCCTTTGTGCGAAAAGATATTCCACCTCCCATGTTCTCATGTGCTAGCAGTCTGTGCTACATACTCACTATCAGAGCGGCCTTGGGTGGACCCTCTGTTGCAGTCGGCTGCCTACATGAACACCTATGCACCACAGTTCTGGCCGATCCCCTGCGAGACAACCTGGGCACAGTGGGCACAGTCCAAGGTCGAAGCGCATACGCAATGAGATGGATGACAGCAACCGGCCCCCAACCAAATGCAGCCGTTGTCACCAGCAAGGTCACAACCGCACTACTTGTCCATCTAGACCAACATAGGACCTAAGTGTATATGTGTTATTTGATATAGTAGTATGTAGTGGTGTTATTTTGATGAAACAGTTATAATTTTCTACATTATGTATTATTGTGTTCAATTGGATGAATTTTATTTTGTACGTTGATGTTCGAGATTTTCTGTTTATGCCTTTCAATCGAAATTAGTATTCAATATATTGTGTTGGTGTTTGGTGTGTAACGTTTTCAATGAACAGATATCATGGATGTACGGGATAGGACACCCGGACCTGTTGACCCTTCTATCCTGACACTACAGGACACCCGTCGGAACGTCGACATATGGAACCTGACAGTAATATGTCATCTGATACTTTTTTCGATTTTTTTGATGTACTATCTTTTGTCACTTAAAAATGCTCCTGTGTTTTCAGGGTGACGTAGCGAAGCCACTACAGTGCAGGCACTACAGGAACCCCTGGGTTGTCCATGATCGCTGCCTTGAGTACGTGACGCACGCTGGCTTTGGCGGTGTACATCGCTTGGGATTCAGGGAGATCGACCGACACCTTGTCACGACGCTAGTGGAGAGATGGAGGCAGGAGACGCACTCCTTCCATCTACCCGTTGGGGAGGCGACTGTGACATTGCGGGACGTGGCAATACTGACGCGCCTTCCAGTACAGGGGACTGCGGTGACGGGATCATATCTAGTCGATCCCGTTGGATTGGTTGTGCGGGTTCTCGGGGTGCAACCGGGTCCCAACGATGTTAGGGGCTCCGCCTTGAGGACTGTCTGGTTACGAGATACTTTCCAGGGCTTGCCTGCGGACACCGATGACGCCAGAGTACAGAGACACGCTCGAGTGTACTTGTTTTTCCTCATATCCGGCGTGTTGTTCGGGAACAAGAGCGGGAGCCACTTGCAGCTTATTTACCTACAGCTGTTAGACCACGACTGGGAGCATATCCGTGGATACAGCTGGGGTAGTGCCTCTTTGGCGGTGTTGTATCGCCAACTTTGCAGAGCCTCACTGAGTGGTGCGCTCGAGATTGGAGGACCCCTGTTTGTGCTTCAGGTATACAACGTATATTATCACAAGCGAATTATGCAATGACTAATGTCATATTTAACATAGTTTTGTGTTTTTCTATTGAAGCTATGGGCTTGGGAGCACATCCACGTAGGAAGACCAGTAAGGCCTATTGTATATCGTCCGTGGCAGCAGGACCAGGATGACCAGTATGAGCCGTACATCGCTCCGCCTCGCCTTGCAGCTGATGAGGCTTACGGTTGCAGGTTTGTAACAATTGTCATTTTTTTCCCATATACGATTTCATTTTGTTAACATACATACCAAATTTTTTGCCACCAGGTGGATGGTCCCCAGACTCACACAGGTACATGCGGCGACGGGTCTCCTATACTACCGAGATGCCCTTGATCAACTCACTGAGGATCAGGTACAAACTCTGAGGACATTTGTAATCATTTAGGTACTGTGTATACTGATTGTGGACTAACTTATTTAGGATGTGTTATTGCAGATCACATGGGATCCGTATGTACCGGAGTTGGTAGATGTCATGCCTGCACATCTACTAGAGCATCAGGGAGAGTGGCGGGCCCGGGTCCCCCTGATTTGTTTCGAGGTTGTGGAGAGTCACCTACCTGACCGCGTCATGCGACAATTCGGACTACAACAACCTATTCCCCAGCATTGTGACACTGTCGTGCACCTTCACGACATTGACCGTCAGGGAAAGACGGAGACAAACTGGGCACTAGAGCATTGGCAGTATCTTCAGCTATGGGAGCAGCGGCTGGGTCATGTCGTTCAAGGTTATCCCATGCAGGGCGTTATGGATCATGACGATCCGTACATGGTGTGGTACAGGCTTATCACACGCCATTTCATCAACCCCAGCTACACACCACCGTCCACACATTACCACCCAGCACATGACGTCATTAGCGGATATGTGAGTTTCTTTTACTTTACTTATCATCCTCATTTTTTAACTTTTTTAAATATCATGTACTTGACTGATCGATGATTACTACAGGCGGCGGATATGGTGGCGATGTACGATGCACTGTCCCTCGCCCTTACAGACCGACCCACCAGAGCCCAGGTCCAGCGGATGCGAGATATGTCTGTGACTTCCTTACACAGACATGGTCACGGTTATCTCATCCAACAGCGGGACGGTGATGATGGTCACTCCGTCCATTCGCGGTTCGACTCCGGCCAGAGTAGCAGTGGAGGTGATCCTACGTCGCACACAGAGGCAGAGGAGTACATCTTCCACAGTTCTGCACCCTTTAGAACCCAGGAGGACGCATCGTCCAGCCAGCTCACTCCCCCCCGCGCCGGAACCCATTCACCACCATTCACCATTACATTCGGCGTCGTCCAAGACGAAGGGACGACAATGAGGCTAGGGAAGGGTTAGACCAAATTGATGAGTAGTGAACGTATTGTATCATTGTTTTGTTCTACACAAACATTTCCTGGAATGTTGTATATAACGATTGCATTATTAATATAAGACATGCTGGTTGAATGAATCTGTTTGTGTTTTGAAGTTTTGTTTGCTTATTTATCCAAATCGGATTTATGTTAGTCAAAATAGATCCTTTTCGGCTAATGTATATTAAACAACAGACATTTGGAATCCATAGTCGAAAATGGGGAAGAAAGGATGGCCCGTGGTGGTTAATGTGGTTGTTCATGGTGGTTTTAGTGTTGTTGGTTGTGGTGGGTGGTTATCGACGGTTGTTGAATGGTTGGGGTTGGTGGTGGAGGTGGTTGAAGTGTTGTTGGAGGTCAAAAGTGGTGGAAGATGGTGGTCGACGGTGGGGGTTGCTGGTGGATTGTGGTGGCTAAATCATGGCAGGGGGTGGTGGGTGGGGGCAGAAGAAAGTGGCAGACCAAAAGAAAGTGGGGGTAGAAGAAAGTGGCAAAAGGCTGATTCTGCTACTGTATTGGAGACCAGCAGAGAAACGCTGTCCCATACAGCGTTTTATGTTGAACATAAGACGCTGTCTGAGACAGCGTTTTAGGTACAACAAAGTTTGTACATAAAGCGCTGTCTGGGACAGCGTTTTATGTCTTTTATATTATTAAAATTTTTACAATTTCTGAAATAAAAAGGAAACTTAAAAAAAAAAAGTCAACACTTAAAAATGCTGTCCCATACAACGTTTTTAAGTTGATTTTTTTTTTTAAAAAAAAAATCCAGGCATAAAACACTGACCGAGACAGCGTTTTAGCCTGGAAGCTTAGTTTGGTAAATACTTTTGCCACGCAACCATTTTGGTGAATATTTCCCAAAATTAGCTTGCTTTGGAAAAATGTCCTTAGCCTGTGACGTTGTACTACTACTAGACTATGGCCTCTTAACCTCTATAAGTCTAAAACACTTACGCCACTATATATATTTTTTTAATCCAAATTTTACTACATTAGTTTTGACTTAATCAAATGACTGATTGATACTACCTCCATTCTTTTAAGGAAAATTTAACAATAACAAATTAACCTTTGCCCCATTCTCCCAAAATACACCAACCTTTAAATCTTCCCAAAGTAAACCTAAGTTTGCATTTATTCTCTCAAAATGAACCCAAATGACCAGTGCCTGTACAGCCGGTCATTTTTATAATTTTCTTTTAATTATTTTTTTAATTAAAAACTTTTAACTATCCTTTTCAAATTAACAATATTATTAATTAACAATATAATAATAATAATAATAATAATAATAATAATAATAATAATTATAAAAGACCACTCTCCCCTCAGTCCCTCACCCCACTGCCAACCACCCCCTCTTCCACCTCTCTTCCCTTTCCGGCCACCACTCCCCCTCCCCCTTCACCTCCCATTTTTATTACCTTCACTAACCTCCATTTCTCTTCATCAATGACATCTTCTCTTTGCTATTCCACCTCCTCTTCCTTCGACGAATTCAACGAGGATTATTCCCTCGAACACACTCTCCTCTTGTCCGCGAAGTCTCCGTCTTCAAGATCCCTCCTCGCTCCACCTCCGGCGGCTACAAATACGGCGAATGGCTCCGGTCCGATAAGATATGGTCCGGTTGTCTTCGCGTCGTTTCCTACAAGTCTCGCATCAAAATTTGACTCGAAGATCCCATTTTCGGCGATCTCTTTGCTGCTTGCTTCGTTTATCCTGGAATTCGCGATCAATCAGTTGAACCTGCGCTCGATTCTAGCCGATGCTTTGTGCTTAAGATTGAGGATGGTACTGGTAAACATGCTTTTATAGGGTTAGGGTTTGCTGAGCGAAATGAAGCTTTTGATTTCAATGTTGCATTGTCCGATCATGAGAATCATGTTAAGAGAGTGTGAGAAAGGGAGGTTTTGGGTGCCGGTCGGTGTGGGTTGCTGGTGCTGCTCTGTTAGTGCGGCAGGTGGAGATCAATGGAGGTTGTTGGTGATTGATGGTGGTTTTGGTGGCGAGAGGTGGTGAAGGTTATTAAGGTGTGGATATAGCCGGCGTCGGCAACCGGGGGAGGGGGTTCTAGGCGTCGGGGCAAGGGTGTTTGGTTTTTTTTTTTTTATTATTTCTTTTTTTTTTTTGTAAAAATTTTCAAAATTAAAAAAAAAAAAAAGAAGAAGAAGAAGAAGAAGAAGAAGAAGAAGAAGAAGAAGAAGAAGAAGAAGAAAACCCTTGACCAATGATTTAATAACACGTGGATTTTTACCTGATATAACAGGTAAGGTGACATGTTGGGTTTATTTTGGGAGAATAAATGCAAACTTAGGTTTATTTTGGGAAGATTTAAAGATTGGTCCATTTTGGGAGAATGGGGCAAAGGTTGGTTTGTTGTTGTTAAATTTTCCTTCTTTTAATTGATAATATGTTTGACTTTAGCATTATTCACACGCTTCTCTTTGACCGTATTTTGTATTTTATACATAGTGAAAAATATAGTTGTTTCAAGTGTACTCTGGTGGGAATAACTGAATCACTTACTGCACTGTTGGGGTCTCAAGTTGCTTGCTGGGATATGGGCAGTAGAGTTGGAGCCTCCAGCAGCATCCCTGGAGGACCTACAAGAGAGAGAGCATAAACTGCCCTCAGGGGTGGTTTCGAGGAACCCCCTCTGATGGCTAAATAAGTATGAGATCTTGTTATATTCGTCACGATATATATTTTTAAAATATCATAATGTTGCTTATCGGTAATTAAATATTAATGGTTGAATTTGTGCATTCACTACAAGAAATAGGCCTATTTCCGACGGACATGATATTCCGTCGGAAATCCTGTATATTCCGACGGATTCCCTACGGAATAAAAATCCGTCGGGATTTATGGGCTTTTCGACGGATTATTTCGACGAAACATAAAATTTCTGACGGAATTAAAATATGTCGGAAATTTCGGACGAAATATTCCGTCGGAAAATTAATAATATTCCGACGGAATATTCCGTCGGAATGTAATTAAATAAAAAAACCCTAAAAAACCCGAATTCCCCCCCTCCCCTTTTATTTTTCATTTCTCTCTCCTTTCCTCTTCTCTCCGCCTCTCTGCTCCTTCTCTCTCCTCTCTTCTCCTTCTTCTTTTCCGTTTCTCTTTCCTTTCTCCATCACCTTTCTCCTTCTTTTCTTTCCTTTCTCCTTCTTCTCCTTTCTCTCTCCTCTCTTCTTCTATCTCCGCCTCATTTCTCCTTCTTTCCTCTTCTCGCAAATTCTCTGAAGCAAAACCACTCAAGCTCACCGTACGATTTTTGAAGAACTTGAAGAACTTTGAAGAACAAAATAGCATCTGGGGTTTCACCGGAATTTGAAGAACTTTTTTTGTAATTTTTTTGGTTTTTTTTTTTCAGATTTTGATTTTAGATTTGTATATGTTTTTGGTTTTTCTTTTTTTTTCGGATTTTGTTCTTCAATTTGTGGGTTAGATCTGATTTTTTTTATTTGTATATATTCAATTTTTCTGTATATTAGATTTGTTCAATTAGACGAACTCAATTTTCCTCTCCTCCTCTCATTTTTTTATGATTTTTTCGTTTTTTTTTTTTTGTTTTTTTTTTTTTTAATTTCTGGGTGGGGTTTCGATTTTCTTGGGTTTTCAAGTTCCTGGATTTTCGATTTTCTGGGTTTGTGGGTTAGTATAGTGGGTTAGGGTCTGGGTGGGTGTGGGGGTGGTGGTGGTGGGTGGGGGTGGGGTGGTTTGGGTGGGCGTGGTGGTGGGTAAGGGTGGGGGTGGGGGTGGTCTGGGTGGGCGTGGTGGTGGGTGGGGGTGGTCTGGGTGGGTACTTTTTGGTTAGGGTTAGGTGGTGCTCTGGTCTGGGTGCTGGGTGGGTGGTGCTGGGTGGGTCGTCTGGGTGGGTGTGTTGAGTGGTCTGGGTGGGTGTGTCGGGTGAGGTGGTAGGTGGGTGGGTCTGCTGAGGTGGGTTAAGGTGGGGAGGTGGGTTAAGGTGGTAAGGGGGTTGGTGGGGCTGGTGGTGGTGGTGGTGGAGGCGTTTTTTTTTTATTATTATTTTTATTGACTTTTCCAACGGAAATTTCCGTCGGAATCCTCTCCAACTCCGACGGAAAATTACATCGGAAAATTGCGACGGAATTTCGTTTAAAGTCAAAACCAGCTCCGACAGAATGGATTCCGTCTGAAAAGTGGCTTCTGACGGAATTTCCCTCGGAAAACGTCGAATTTCCTACAAAGGGTGTTGCGACAGGCTGTTTCCAACGGAAGGCCGTTTTCCGACGGATTTTCCGATGTTTCTGACGGAAAAATTCCGTCGGAATCCAACTGTTTTCTTGTAGTGATTTGACAAACATAACTAAAGAAACGTGTCGGCTAAAAAGAAACGGAGGTAATTGATGGTAACTTTAGATAAAAGTTGAGTACTCACTCTGGATTTTAAATAAGTGCTCCATTTTAACCGGTATATTTGTCAACGCGTTAATTTGACTAATAATATCTTTAATTAATTAGCAATAAGTATATATATTGGAGTATAAAAATTTGATATTTGAAAATGTACATTAAAACGAATCTAACAGTTACACACATGAGTATATGTTCAATCTTATTTATAAAACATAAACATTGGTGAAAATAGTGTACATAAATAGTACAAAAGTCAAAATGGAGCACTTATAAAAAAAATAAGAGGGAATATCGAAATATCAAACCCTAAATTTGTTAACAAAATTTGATTATTAGTTGATATCTCTGGTGGATCTCAAGCCCAATAAGTAACATAAATTAATTATACTCCGTATCTTCTAATTCAAATGAATTTCGCGAGGTGTTTCAAAAAAGAAAAAAAAAAAAAGAATTTCGCGAGGTAATTGATGGTAACCTTTATGGTGTGTTTTGTTCACCTTATTGGACCCGAACTGTAACATACCCGATTTACTAATTAAAAATAAATAAGAATTAAGGGAAAATAAACAACCTTTACATAAAATTGCGAAAGAATAAACCTAAATCGGAGGTATCACCACCACACTCGACAACCTGTCAAGTGTTAAGGCTTACAAAATCCCAACTATACAACTTTATAAAACTAAGTAAGCTATTTATACAACTCTATAAACTCGTTATAACAAACTAATCGAAACACTTGAGTTCCTTTAATTACAATCACTCGATTAACCTGTTACAATCTTGACAGCGATAGCTCACCATTAAGGACAAATTTCAAAATAAATCGTCGTAGTGCCACCATAAGAAAAAGAAATGACCGCAAACACATATAGCAAAACAAATAAACAACATACACACGTCAGCAAAAACCTAAGTAATCACCACTTATCAATATATATAATTAATAATAAAATAATTAATATAGAAGCTCACTTAAAAATGTAGTTAAAACTACATTACACTTATATACCTCAAAGGTAAGATAACTCCGTACTCTAAAAACAACCTTTACAATACTCAACCTCGAATAATAATACAATCCTTTACTCAATTAACTCATCTAACCAATAAATGTGCCACGGTGAGTGATAGTTCAGTGGAGCCACTCCTCGTTTCCGTGGCTTAGACCTGGGATTGAGGCACACCCCGGGCATTCCCACCCACAGATTCCTCCTGTGATAGGAAGGACTATGGGGCCCAGCTTACCAATTAAAAAAAAAAAAAAAAGAAGTGTGCCACGCTCTTTGTTTTATACCTAGCCTTGGATATGGGTAATTTGAATAAATAAACCAACAAGTATAAAAACTTGAATATTCTCAATAACAAAAAAAAAACGCCTTGAACCATGACCAACATACGGGTCAAATCCCATTGTAGGAGACCATTAAAGAAAATAAAGATTGTACCTCATTCTTAATTGATATTTATCATCTCTTTACCAACATGCCAAAGACTAAGGTATATAACGCAGAGCCTCGAACCAAGAACAAAATAATAATACTCAACTTACTTTGATCAAATAACCAATCACAAGCTAATAAATAATATCTCAATAATGGCATATCTTCCCAAATAATATAACACAACATACTCGATTCACAAAATATCTCAACACTTACAGGGCAATAATACTAATACCCAAATTTTATTAATTCTCAATCCAAGATTATAGTAGTAACCCTAAAACCTCAAATAATACTCCCTATAGCAACAACATTAAAAAAAAAAAATTTACACACAATAATCAATCAATACGACAATTAAATCATATAATACAACACACTAATCACACACACACAATAATACGAAGTATAATCAATACAAATAAATCATAAAATTTACACACAATAATACGAAGTATAATCCATACAAACAATAATCTATAATCAAACAACTCCAAGAATTAAGGTTAGTGTGATTACCTTTCGGAGCAAATTACTCAATCGAACTACAACACCGTATGCACAAGAAACCCCGCAGGGCAAAACTCCTTGCGTAAACAACTTGGTAAATTTGCAAAATTCACATTGAAAGGTGGAAATTAATGGGTTTAAATAATGAATATAATTGATGATCATACATCATAATAAAGACTCATTAGGCTTAGAAATATATATATATATATATATATATATATATATATATATATATATATATATATATATATTGTAGGGTTTAAGAATATAAATATCTAATAGCTCATAAAAGAGTTCGACTAAAGTAATATGAGGTTTTATAAAGGATTTTTTAGAAAATACACTACAAAAAAACCCAAATTTTGATTATAACAGCACAAAAAAAAGAACTTTTATCATAACACCACAAAAAAAACTCAAAAATTTAATTTCACCACCACTTAATGGATTCTTGGATGGAATCTATTAGTGGGGTCCATAATTGACACGTGTCAATAGCCTATTGGTTTAAAAAATTAAATTAATAAAAGAAAAAAAATTAAAAAAAAAGCCTATCCTCTAACCCAGCCAACCCCACCACCGGCGCCACCTTGCCTCAGTCGCCGACACCTTAACCTAGGCCGCCAGCACCCCTCTCCCCCACCAAAACCGGCGAAACCAGCCCCACCACCCAATATTGCCTTCCCCCTCCCAGAAAACCACCCCACACCACCGATCGAACTCCTACCACCAAACCCGAAAACCACCCCACGCCGCCGAACTCTTACAAGCAACATCATGCCACCACCACCTACCTCAGCAACATCACCACCATCGTCACTGAATTGAGAACTCCTCTCCCCTACCCAAAGTCGTCGTTCGAACCCCAACCTACACCAACCCAAAAACCACCCTACTCTTCTCACCCTCACCTGAATCCAAACCCGTACCCAGAAACCAAATCGAATCAGGGTTGAAGCTGAGGCTGGTTACGGTATTTTGGGGTTAGGGTGGTGCGTCGTTCAGGTGGTCGATTGGGCTAGTTTCGTCGGTCGAGGGTGGTCGGCTGGGGGAGCCAGCAACGGCGATGGGGGGCAGGGGGAACCGGCGCCGGTGGTGAGAGTGTTGTGGCTGGGTTAGGATTTTAGGGTTTTTCATTTTTTTTTAATATTTGATATTTTTTAATCCAATAGATAACTGACACGTGTACAGTGTGTGGCCCACTAACGGTTTTTTGGACGGCGTTTGTAAGTGGTGGTGAAATCCAATTTTTTGATTTTTTTGTGGTGTTATAATAAAATTTTTAAATTTTGTGGTGTTATTTTCTAAAAAATCCTTTTATAAAATTAAAAGATATAATTTAGAATATATGAAAGTTTTAATTTTTATATTTTATAAAAGTATTACATGAACTTATCTTAATTTAACTGAACTTATCAGAACTTATTAAACTTATTAAACTTATTAGACCTTAATGAACTTATTAAACCTTATTGAACTTATTAGAACTTATTTAAACTTATTGACCTTATTAGACCTATTATTAGAATTGATTAGAACTTATTAAACATTATTTAACTTATTGGAACTTATCGGACCTTATTTAACTTATTGGAACTTATTACATCTTATTAAACTTATTAGACCTTATTAAACTTATTACAACTTATTAAACTTATTGAACCTTGTATAAACTTATTAAATCTAAAACTTATTTTTATAAGGTGAAGAGAACCACCCTTAATGGGATGCCATTATTCACTCACTTATTTAGATATTATATTCACCTATTTAAATTTTACAGTCACCATTTATGAGAATTCAAAAGCTTCTATATTGACACTCATAATGAAATCCTTTTATGATAGTAAATTCTCTCTCTCTCTCTTTCTCTCTCTCTCTCTCTTTCTTTTTTTCATTCTCTTGATAAGGTAGAATTGAGTCTTAAGAGAAGACTCCCTTAACCTTAGTGTATTTTTACAAAATAAAATTAGTTGGTGTCCACATTTTTTTTTTTATTTTAAATGGTGTCCAATTGTGAATTGTCCAACGTAAATGGTTGTACTGAGTGGATATGAGACAAAAAAACTATATTTATATTACTGTACTTACCCGCTCACCGCCAATCTATAAATAAATATTACTATAATAACAACTGCTAACATCATTCCCTTTTTCAAATTATACACATGTCAAGTTGTGGTAGAAAATTTTCCCGCATAAATCAATTGTTGACATCATATTCTTATCCTTATTTTTAACCTCTTTTTTTTAAAGATCCTTATTTTTACCTTAAATTATTATATTATATAATTTTTTAAAGATAACTATATATAGTATTTTGGATTTATGAGCGACTATTTGGCTTCCAAATATAATTACTCCTAGTTAAAGAGTACTCCGTATTGTATAATTTGCTTAAATTTTTACTCTTCTTCAAAATTATTTAGATCTAAATAGTATTGCAATTAATAGTTATGTATCTATAATTTTTCGCATATAAGGTACGTATATAATTAAAGAATTTTTTTTATATTGTGCATCGCACGGAGCTAATCTGGTGGTAATATGATTCTTATTCCAAATCCACCCACTAATAAGTTACTTCAATGCCGTAGTGCCCAATACTCGAACCTAGACTAATACTAAAACCTGTTCTGATTGGGAAGGATCGTATATTTGCATTGCAAATATATCTCTCCTTATCCACTTATCATTATCAATGTCAGATGTCACGCCTAGAAATGTATTCTTTGTGTCAATAGTATGCTTATTCTTTTATTGAAAAATATAAATACAATCTTAAAGATTAAGCTAATTAACTAAATTATCTAACATATGGACATACTCACATACCACATACACGATCTATTTACCAAGCTAAGCTTGGTCTAGTGGTAAGGAATGCACCTTCCAACCCTGAGGTTAGGGGTTCAATCCCCACTAAAGACACTTTGAGGGTGAGGATCCTTTACCCTTCCCCCTCGGCCCTCACTTCAAAGTGTCTGACCTGCAAATACCGGACCAAAAAAACCGTGAGGGTTGAGGTACAGTCAGGATCCTTCTCCTTACCTTTTAAAAAAAAAGAAAAATTGTCAAAAAAAAAAACCTTTTAAAAGCCTCATTTTGCAAGAAAAATCCTTTTAAAAGGATCTTTGTTAAAAAAAATCATCACAATCACTTTTTTTGTTTAATGAAACCTGAGCCCTCTTTTCCGGCAATAACTTGAACTTTCAGGCGTTGACTCCTTACTTTTCCTACTTGCAGCCTACAGTTGGGTAATTTTCCCTCCCTTTTTGTTTGGCTCCCTAATTTTCCCTCTATAAATAATCTAGGGCAAGCGTCCCCAAATCACTCCAACGAAAATTTAGGGCAAATCTCACCCAAATCAGATCAATTGAAAGGTAAATTAAGGTTCTTCATCTATTTCTTCAACAATTGTAGTGATAAATTCACCATTGTAGCGCTCCATCGCTCTTCTCTCTTCTCTAATTCTTCTGTGGTTGTGCGTTCTTTTCTCTTCTCTAATACCTCTATTATTGTTGCTAATTTTGTAGGTAAAATGGTGAATTGCGGATGTGGCTTTCCTTGTGCGAAGAGAACTTCCTGGACTCATGAAAATTCCAGGAAGAAGGTTCGAGGCTTGCAAAAAGTACAATCACGACACTGGAGAATGAGGTTGCAACACGTTCAAATGGCTGGATGAGGAGCAAACGGAGTGGCAGTGTGAAGTGATTAATGTTCTACTTGCTAAGAGGCACAGGAGGGCAACCGAGTTGACTATTATGAAGGCTAGGAATGCTTTCCTAGAAGATCACAACAATCTTCAAAGGGGGATGCAAAGAGGCTTTATACCAGAGATACAACAGGGGGGTCATTTAAGCAAGTTAGTATATGTATGTGTTGTTGTTTCTGTGATTGTTAGTGTGTTGTTGATGAAAATGTTTGGATAGTTTGGGTAGGTTGCTAATCATGTATTAGGTAGATGATGTATGGTAGATTGCTAAGTAGTTGTTATGTTGATGATGTATGGTAGTTTATGTTGCTAATGGTTGATGTATTTTGGACCCTTTTAATGAAATAAAAATGCAATCTAATTTGGTACATATTACTTGTCATTGTTCCAAGTTTCATTACTGCAATTTGCAATTTGAATAATATTGTGATGACAATTGAAGCAAAAACAGTATGCAAATAATATAACAAAAAGTGAAGCAATGAAGTTGGAAACACAATTAGCATAGCATATGATGCTTAAAACACCAGTACAGAAATAGTTACCAAAATATTAGTTGTTACAAGCAAACATGCATCCTTAATCTAGTTGTTCTTAATACAGTAGCATTTGAATAGTGTGATTGAATTTTTCAAAAAATACATCACAAATTGCTTGTCATAGTTTAATCAGCATGCTAGGTTCCATGTTGGGGTGTAGAAAGTGAGATGGACTGTTGTGAAGCTTGGACAACTTGACTGAGTTGCTGTGATGATGTTGATCCTGCTGCTTCCCCTGCTACTGGTGGCACTGTTTCTGCTTCCCCTGTTGCTGCATTCTTTTTAGGTCTTCCAGGCTTCCTCTTTGGATTATCAATAGGTGGAGTTGGGCACTTGTTTTTGTAATGCCCCAACCCACCACAATTGAGCACTTGTTCTGCTGCTTTGACCTCTTCACATTCTTCTTCTCTTGGTCTTCTCCAGCTTCCTTCTTTCTTTTCTTGCTAGAAGGCCTCCCTGGTAATTTTCTATGTGCAGGTGGCAAATGCCTGGGATATGGAGTGACCTCCCACTGTTAATGACCAGGTATTTCCTTAAAAGATGGAGCATATGCCTTGGTGTATGTTGCTACATGATAAGCAGGGTGGATGAAGGGCTTAATGTCCAGTCTTTTCATTTGTATGCAGGCAAGAACATGCCAACAGGGTATTCCCATCAATGTCCATCTATTGTAGCTGCATGCCTTGTTTTCCAGGTTAACTGCATAAGTGTCTTCTAAGTCATCAACCTCAAATTCCATCAGGTCAGCTTGACTCACTCTCATGTTAGACACTTGTTGCAGACCTCTGTGCACCATCTTCAGGACAGTGGGCATAATCACACCTTTGAAAGCTTTGAGGCCTTCCTTTTTTTTTTTGCAAAAAATCTGCCCATCACATATCTCCTCACCCATTCCATCAACTGTAGAATAGGTTTTGTTCTAGCTTCTCTTAATACATTGTTGAAGCTTTCACAACAATTGTTCAAGAGCATTCCTAACTTTGATGATGTGCTGAACTTATGCCTAGACCAATGTGCAGCTGGAATCCCTTGCAAATAGTTGAATGCATCTTGACTCAACTCTTTGATTTTTTGTATATGTTACTTAAAGCGGTGCTGTGGAAGGTGGAATTTGCACTTAGTCAGTTAGAGATCAAATATATAGCATTTATAAACAAATAACATCACAAATTGCAGCTTTCCAGAAGTGTTCCTTGTACATAGTCCTAGGGAACTTATTCTTGACATTGCTCCAAATATGCCTGCAGCAATATCTTGTGTCTGCAACAGGCATAACTATAGCAAATGCATCCAGTACTCTCTGTTTTGTTACTCAAACAGTAAGCATCACCACATATGTGTGTAAACAAGCCAAATGTTAAGTCACAGAGTAAGTATCACCATACCTTTTGCTTGTCACTTATGTATGTGAGTTCATCTGCTTCATGAACCCAAGTATAGAGTCATCCACTGATGCTATGTCAGCCCTTAGCAATTCAACTCCAAAAACCAAGTCCAACTCTCAACATTTTCCACCTCCACAACTGTCCAGGCTATTGGGAAGATGTTATTATTTCCATCTTTCCCTACAGCTGTCAGCAGTATTCCAAGATAAGCACCCCTCAAATGAGCACCATCAACTCCTAGAATTGGTCTACATCCTGCCATAAACCCCTCTTTGCATGCTTGCAAACAAACTGTAACACCCCAATAATTCTCTCTTAAAAACATGGAAATACCTTTATCAATTTGCAAGAGAATTACTGATGTGCTACCACCACGTGTTCAAACGTTAAGGCTAGTTCATAACTTAGCAGCGGAAAACTAACTCAGTTATAAATAATAATCAAAACCAAATTTAGTCTTACAAGTTGGAACCATTACGACCTTTATTCAAACCCAAACAAAAGTAGTAAATAAATCAAATCAGAGTTAAAATACATCCAACTTAAGAGTTGCAATAAATTGTGAAAATATCCAACACTCCACTCAAAATCCCACCACCTTGATGCAAGTTCTGAATGTGTAAAAACCTGTGATTAGTCTGCTCCCCAATATTACAAGTGTAAAAATTGGATCATTACAGGGTCATTAAAAGGCGAAGGCCATGACCAAGAAAAAGACACACAAAAGCACGCAATCAGCAACGCTGAGTACATACAAGCTACGAAATATAACAAAGAATTCCTAGCATACTACTAATGAGCAATCAACACACACAATTTAATTACTTACTTAGGCATATGTCTCAACTGTTAACATTACTAAGACTTCACTAAATAATAAAAAATAATTCATTTCATTCATTGATTGGATTAAGCAATAGACCAGGTTGTCTTCCCATGCTCCAATTCGGAATATCAATGAAAGAAAAACCCTATGCCTCATTTCGGAATCATTAATAAACATCCAATGGCAGATGGGCGCGACTCCGTGGCCATAGCTAGTATGAGATCTCATCTAACTCCTTATAGTTTAGAAAAACATTTGTAAACAAGAGTCTCGTAGATCAGACGGCCTCTAGAAAGTACACGACTAATACCCCGTGTACCCCAACCCTTATTTGTCATTACTCTAGATGTGTACAAATCCAGAGTTTTATTGCTCATCCTTCTTGCACTTTACGTGATTTACCAGTTTAAACTTTGTGATGACTTAAATGCAAAATAATACAACCAATCATACATCCATCATTCAAACAATTCAAATTTCCAATTCAATTCTTGATTTATTAGTGACAAACAATATTTATTATTAAATCCTTTAACTAACTCGGTGTATAAATACCTTAAATGCATAGGGCATACCTCAATCCTCAACCTCGTCTTATAAGACTTTAAATCTCCCTTTACTCATTCCATTTCATTAATTATGAACGAGTAATAAAATAATTCATTCCATATATTACCTTTGTCTCAAAGCCCATCTTGCAAGTTATTGCATAAATAATACTTACAAGAAAAACCAATACGCATTTCTCATACATGAATCAAACCAATCATCACATTAATCATCAATCAAATTCACTACCAAACAATTTCAACCAATCTACAAGTTTCCCTAACATGATTATAAGGTTTTCCAAGTCCTTAAACATGCTTCTAAAGTCAAGGTTTCGTATCCTTGTACGTACCTTGAGTAAACGAGTTGGTTGGTCACTTTAGGAACTAGAAATCGCCTTCTATAAAGTCCTTTCCTAAACCAAATAATAATAATTCAATCAATACCCAAGCAATACTAACTTACTTTAAAACCCCTTAAACCATTGAAATAATGCTTTTAAATTACTCACAATAGTCAAAGTTAATAATTTAATAGTTCAACTATAAGTTTATATGTTAAAATTATGAAAATATAGCTTATAACATAAAATTCCAGCAACTTTAAAGTAAGGATTATAATCTGGAAATTTAGTTTAAGATTATAAAACAACCTCATAAACATATCTTCTTGAAATAATCATTATGTAGTAGGTTAGTATGTTAAAAACCTAAAAATCCATCATAAACCATGATTTAAAACCAAGATTAAAAATCTAAAAATTATTTTAAACATTAAACCATCGTTAAAAATCAAAAACTGCCCGAAAACCATATTTAGAGGCTGAATTTGGCCACGAGAGGGTGGTACACAATACCATAGGTAGTGAGTTTTGATTACAACGTCGTTTACACACGAAAAACACTATATTTTTGTAATAATCGGACGAGTTAGAATCTAAACGTGATTAAAAATAAATTAAGAACGGAGATCATAAGTTGATTACGGAAAACTGAAAATTTGTTTTTATGCTTAATTAATCATTAGAAATTCAATAGGAACAAAATCCTCAAATTAATTGATCATTAGAACCCTAAAATCCCAATTTAACTAAATTAAAACCCTAAGTTTAAAATTACAAAATCTGAAAATTAAAACAACAATTATAATCTGAAATTATTAGTTTAAAACATCAAAAACATAATTTTGATACTAAATAAACTAATTTCAAGCAATAAAAAACCAAAACCCAAAAATCAATTACATAAGCTTTATGAAAATAATAAGAAATAAAGGAGGAAGAAAATAAGACTAACCTTTTTGTGTGGGGGAAAATTTGGGGATTCATGGGGTATTTATAGGAGAGAATTGTAGGGTAGAATTGGGCCTCATGAAAATACTGGGCCAGTTAAATATACAAATGTGTTAGGCTTTGTTTTTATGATACTGGATTGTAGGATATAGGTTCATAAAATAATTTAGCCTAAAATAATTTTTGACCCAAATTAATAATTTGAAACTTTTAAAATTAAATTCTGGAAAAATACAAATAAATATTATAAATAAAATAAAATTTCATTTATAAAATATTTAAAAATACGGGGGATTACACAAACATACATTCTCTAGAAACACTGGTTGAGGATTTTGCACTCCATCTACCTTCACAACAACTGTATTACCTGGGTTGTACTTCAAGATTGCTGCTGCATAAATCCCAGATCTTCTCATACTCCAAGCTAGCATCCCCAAAAATCATTTTGAAAGCTCTCTTTCTAGCATGCTAGGCTAAATAGTACCCTATCTTTACCTTACACTCCCTTCTTGCTCTTTTTATGAATGCACCAAGCTTCCAATGAGGGTCATCCCTCCAATTATCAAGATACCTCTCAGCTAGGTATTGAGAAGTTATCTTTGAGTTCTTAACCTGGTGTCCACATATATGCTTTAGCCTAAAACTCTTAATCTGACAAGTAGCTTAACCCTTTAACTTCCTGCAGTGAATCCTAAACCTACACTTTCTTCTACACCTTTTTTTGCATTCCAATATCCTTGCTCTTTTCCATGGGCAAGCATATCTATGAGCACAATATGCACTAACTCTTATGTTGTTATGGGCAGAAAATAAAAATCATAGCCATTGTCAATAGCATGGTACTGTAAAGCCCTCCTAAACACCTTGTTACTTGGGAACTTTAGCCCTTTTGTCAACACAACCTTGCCTTTAAAATCAGTGTCAGGATTAAACTCTAGGTAAACTGGACCCTTATCATCTGAATCAGCAACAATAACTACTTCATCATCTGAATCAACTATATCTTCCTCATTCCCAATATGTACACCATCATCAATCTCATCCTCAACCTCATCCAATGTTGCATCCTTGAACAGCCCCCCTAAACTCCTTGTAACTCTCTCTTGTATGTCATGATCTATATACTCATTAAGCAATTCATCATCATCATCCTTGTCTTCAAAATCATTGTCACTTAAATCCACATCATCTTCATCACTACCTGGAACCTTCTCACCCTCAACATCAGCTCCCTCCCCTCTCATCATCATCAACAAATGGAATAAGCTGGTTCAAATTTGAAGCTCCTGGGTTGAGTTCTGAGTTTGTTTCTGGGTTGGATTCTAGGTTTAATTCAGGATTGGGTTCTGGGTTTGATTCTGGATGGTTGGTTCTTGGGTTATTTTCTGGAAAATTAGGCAGGTGCAGGACAGTTGGAGGTATTGGGATGGTGCTGGTAGAAGTAGGAGGGGTTCTTAAATCAATGAACTGGTGGGTGGTTTTTTTTTTTGCTGAAGTGATGGGTAACTTTGCTCTTCTGTGTTTAGCTACTGTGTGGGAGTGGAGAGCACTTTCAGAAGAAGGTTTAGGGAATGTACTTTGAGTGGTTAATCTAGGGTTTTCAGCTTGGAAATCATGCATCATGTGTGTATGTGGTCCCCCCTTTGAATTGTTTAATGACTCACTAACCTCATTGCTTTCCATCTCACTCTCTTTGCTCTCACTGTTTGTGTAAAAAGTGGCACCTAGGCCATAAAGATTCCTATTTACATCCTCCACCTGGTCTTCATGCACAACATAAAGGTGATAAAAACCATCTTTCTCAGGTGCTTCAAGAAACTCAGCTATGTCCTTATCACCATCTATTCTAGCCCTCCCAATGTGTAAAGAACATCCCTTCTTCCTAAACTAGATTTCCCCCACCTCAGCAAATCCTAAGTCAGATTTAATCCAATAAGCAAACTCAAAATAGCACACCTCCTCAACATTCACACGCAATGCTACCCTATACTTTGTTGGATCTAAATTTGGTTTTTTTTTTCATAAGTTGTCTTGTTTTTCTTAGTCACAAAATGGCCACCATAGTACATCCTAATGTTAATCGACTCCATGAATTTAAACCAAGGTTCAAACACATTCACTCTTTCATTAACCTGACAAACACACCAAACAAAACAAAATCGAACATATTCAACGAATTAGGGCAACAATTCTACTCAACAAATTCAACAATCCATCAAAGTTTCAGGGTTTTTTTTAAGCATCACACTTCAAAATCAACCAACAACATGCAACAATTAGGTAAATTAGGTTGCTTTTTTGTCGAATTAATTTGTTAAACCCTAACCAATTTCACGTATTTTATGCAATTCACAACGAAATTGAAGAACATACCTGGGTTTGTACTTCACTCTCTAATTAGGAAACCTTGATTTGCAATCTAAACGACCCCTTTCTTCCTCCTTTAGCCATTGACAACAGTAAATATGTGAGTTTCTCACTTGTCTTAAAAAAGCCCCAATTTTATACTAATTCCAGTAATAAATTGATGATTATAAACTTACCTTACTTTATGGTTGAAGTATTAATGGCGAGCAGAAGAGGAGAGAGAGAGAGAAACCCAAATTGATGTGATGGAAATGCAGAGCATTCATGGAAGAATGAGAAAGAGAATACTGGGGAAAGAGTTTGGAGGGAAAATAAAAGGGAAAAGTAAGGGGGAGTAAAAATCTAATATATATATATATATATATATATATATATATATATATATATATATATATATATATATATATATAAAGGGGAGTTTTTTCCCGAGTTTTTAAAGCTCCACATAGGATTTTATTTTTTAAAAAATTATTAGAGCGCCACTTAGGATTAATATTTTTAAAACGCCACAATCTGATTATGCCACATATGATTAGTTTTTGTAAAGCGCTACGTAGGATTATAATAAAAAAGCGCCACGTATGATTAATAATTTTAAAACGCTATAATAATATTATGCCACGTAAGATTAATTTTAGAGCGTCACATAGGAAAATGTTATATTTTAGCCAATGAAAAAAAAAAGAATTGCAATTTATTTTAGATAAATTTTTTTATATTAATTATAAAATAAAATCAGCGCGTTTTTTGTGTAGCTGGTCATATCGTGTGGCCGGATGAGACACATCCAAACACTGACTGAATAACCCCTGATCGATCAACTAACCCTTAATCAACCAAGTATCCTGACCAAGTAATCCCGACCACACAGTGTGACCAACCTCATACGAAACTTTGTAAAATAAAATATTATCTATTTATATTACGAATCTAATATATATATCCACAAACAATCAAATTCATACTAAATTATATGAGCAAAAAATTGGTTTGAAATGATTTATAACTATAAACTTTGTTACAATTAAATTCTCATACAAACTTGTGTCTCCACATTACATAAATGAGCCTACGTGGGATTTGAACCCACATCTTTTGTGCATTTGCACAATGCTCTACCCTTGAGCTAATAGGCTAACGTATTTAAAACATTCAAACACACTCACAAATAAGCATTAATTTGACAAAATGAACAAGAATCATTTGCTCATTTGAAAAATGAGTATTAAATAGTTTGCTCATTTGAATTTTTTTGCTCATTTGACAAATGAGCAAAAAATTATTCCTCATTTGACAAATTAAAAAAAAAATTAATTGCTCATTTGACAAATGAGCAAAAAATTAATTGCTCATTTGACAAATGAGCAAATAATTAGTTGCTCATTTGTCAAATGAACAAATAATTAGTTTCTCATTTGTCAAATGAGCAAATACTTAGTTGCTAATTAAAAAAATGAGCAAAAACTTAGTTGTTCATTTGTCAAATGAGCAAACTATTTAAAAGGCATCACTTAGCGCACTTTGTCATGATCTGTGCTTCTTGCAAAGAGAAAGGAACAAATCAAAGTCTAAAGGGGCTCATACTTTCACCTGCTTATATAATCCAGCTAGGATTCTGAAATTTCTGATAATGGAAGAGGCAACCTAGATTAGTTTTCCAGTTAACGTATCACAAAGAGCGCTAAGGAAACTGATGTTTAAAACAATAAGCAACCAGGGCAAGCCAAAAACAATGCGTACCATTTTCTAGACAAAATTTACAAGTATCATGTTTGATTATGTATTGCAGGAGAAATTTTACCTATCGTTAATAGCACCAGTTAAAGCACCTGAAATTTTTTATAAAGACTGATATAAAACCCATAACAATACATGCCAATGATAGCTTTTAATATACCAATTTCAAATCATGCTCATGCAAGAAGACTTCTAACTGTTATTACAAAAGGCCAAGGTAACCACCAAAATGTCTGAAATAAAATCAGACTGTCTTCAGTTGCATCTGTATAGAAATTACACCTCAAATTCTCTTAAAGTTTCATAAGTTTACAGAATATCACATAGATTCACCGTAAGCTCAAAATCAAATTCGAAAACTAGATCCACAAAAAATTAAAATTAAATGAATTCATCAAATTCCAGAAACTTACACTGAGATTCACGAGCAAGGCAAGTGAGGTCGGTGTGAACTTGCTTATGATTACTTGGAGGATCCAATTTGAAGCAATGAGAAACAGCGTTACTAAGCTTATCAATGACTGTAATAAATGGCAGTAAAACAGCAAAAAATCTCTCCAATTGTCAATGAGCTCGAATACTGCAACAAATCAAGCAATTCATAAATCAATTTTCAGAGCAGTAAAATCGAAAATATGAAATTTAAAATCAGATTAAGAGAAATTAGAATAAGAGAAATCTGAAAATTACTACTTGAAACTATGCAGCAGTGAAGAAGATGAGAGAGGAATCGTCGATCTTCAATTTTTAATCTCCACTGTAATGCCACCTTCAAGTTGTTTTGAACTTATCAAAATTGGAAGAAGATGATTTGAATTTATCAAAATTACAAAAATCTGAACAAGAAGTTTGGGAATTCAATTGAAATTATCAAAATTAAAATCAAATTAAGAGAAATTCGAATAAGAGAAATCAATTACTACTTGAAATTATGCAGCAGTGAAGAAGAGGAGAGAGAAATCCCACTTTCAAGCTTTGAAGAGAAAGAAAGAGGAGTATACAAAATTGTACGGGTTTTGGGGGCTGATTTGTTTATTTTGAGAATTACAATATTGCCATTATTAGTGGAACAATCTCAGCTGTTGGATTGATACAATCTAATGGATGAGATTTGTACTCATATATGGGATGAGTTCTTACATAGGAGGTGGTTCTCACCGGATCCTGACCCATATATACATATATATATATATATATATATATATATATATATATATATATATATATATATATATATATATATATATATATATATATATATATATATATATATATATATATATATATATATATATATATATATATATATATATATAGAGGAAGGCTCATGTAAGAACCCTCCTCTATATAAGAACTCAATCTTATATAAGAACCAATCTCAACCATTTATTAGTTTTGATCCAACCATCTAAAACCATCCTTTAGTAATGGCATTTCTGTAATTCTTTTTTTATGTTTTAAATTTTTTTGCCTACTCTTATGTTCTAAATCTAGTCTACCTATTTTCTAATTTTTTTTTCTATGTTCCAAATTTAGTCTACTTATATACTAAAGTTTTTATTTTTTTTATTTTTTTTATTTTTTTTTTAAAATTTTTCCAACCTATGTTCTAAAGTTTTTTTCTTCTTCTTATGTTCTAAATATTCTTTTACCTATGTTCTAAATTCTTTTGCCTATGATCTAAATTCAGTCTACTTATGTTCTAAAGTTTTTTTTTCCTAAGTTCTAAATTTTTACTACCTATGTTCTAAAGTTTCTTTTTTTTTTCTTTTTTTTTTGTTTACGTTCTAAATATTCTTTTACCTATATTCTAAATATTCTTTTATCTATGTTCAAATTTTTTTTTTCTATGTTCTAAATTTAGTCTACTTATGTTCTAAAGTTTTTTTTTCCTGTGTTCTAAATTTTTTTAACCTATGTTCTAATTTTTTCCTATATTCTAAATTTTTTCTACCTATGTTCTAACGGTTTTTATTTCCTATGTTTAAAATATTCTTTCCTATGTTCAAAATTCTTTTGCCTATGTTCTAAATTCAGTCTACTTATGTTCTAAAGTTTTTTTTTTTTTTTTTTTTTTTTTTTTATGTTCTAAACTTTTACTACCTATTTTCTAAAGTTTTTCTTATATAGTTATTTATAAATATTGTCTATGTAGGATTCGAACCTATATCAACTATGCATTTGCATAGTGCTCTACCACTTGAGCTAATAGTTTTTTAATATAAATCAACACCCTCCCATAGAAGCCGAGGAAAACAATCACATACAATGTAGAAACTCAAATGCGACAATTTTGCATAAAGAAGATCTATGGACACCCCATTGAACTTAAATCTCATCACCGGGACAAAAGCATCAGGCACAGGGTGCAACTTTGTAACCTCAGGCATCTCAGAAAGCATCTAATGGAGTTCTTCGAAGAAATCTTCCTATATCCAGTAAAATATAACAAGTTAAGGGGCACTAAAGTAGCAAAAAATAATGGAAAAAGTATAGAAGCAGACAAAAGTTATATCTTACCTCTCGCGTAGCATGTCTAGGGACCGACCAAGATCATAATTTAGAAATAATTAGATTTGATAATTAAATCAAGTTAAAATATATAGATAATATCAAAACTAAGATTTGTTGTAATTCATGAGATAATAATTAAGCTAAAGTTGTTAATTATTATTAAGATAAAATCCGGAAAATAAAATTAAAAACGGCGTACAACGTTAATTAATAAAAGTACGGACCGACCAAGATCATAATTTAGAAATATTTAATTATTTCAATTAATTAAAGAAATTACTAATTAAGAAAATATTTTCAAAAATTAGGAGTATTACAGAATTCACCATGAGAATGGGGTTGGATGAGTAGAAAAGAACAATTTTTTGCGAGTAATGTGAACCCAATTTTTTTTTTGGCGAATTAACTTTTTGATTGCATTTTTGGGAGGGTTTGCGGAGGCCGAGGCAAATTTTCCTAAGCATGTTTAATGAAAGATAAGGGTATAAAATTAAGTATTAATCAAGGAATAAAAAAAAAACAAATTCAACCCAATTAATCAACCACCACCAACCCAGCCACGACCACCAAACCACCAACCCCAGAAACCCAACGACCCCCAACCCACCAATTCCACCAGCCACGACCACCAGAAACCCACCAACCCCAGAAACCCAACTACCCCCAACCCACCGATTCCACCGGCCACGACCACCAGAAACCCACTAACCCCAGAAACCCAACGACCCCCAAACCCACCGACACCGAAACCACCAACCCAACACATCAGAACCACCAAAACCAAAACACCAACCCCGAAACCCACCGATTTGAAACCCATCAGTTTTGTAATTAGGGTGTTTAAAAAAAAAGTAAGGGTAAAATGGTAATTTTATCACTAAAAAGTTACTAAAAAAGGAAAGAAATGGGAAAGTTGCAAGTAATGTGGACCAGCCCAAAAAGGAAATAGTTGCAACTAAAGTAGACCGGAGGTAGTATAATGTATTTATATATATATATCAAAAAAAAACTTGGTGAGAGCGACAACTAATTGAAGCTTAGAGTAGAAATATCTTTGTGTCGTTTTTGGAGGAGTTGGTGTCTTTAGTGTGACCTCATTCCTTTCCTCTTCCTTCTTCATTGTACGAAAGAAAAACTTAAGCTTATTCCAAATCAGAAATACTTTAGAACATTATAAAAATAATGTTTCAAATCAGGTTAATGTTTCAAATGATATTAATATTCCAAATGATACCCATGTTCAAAATAGTCATCTCCATATTTGTACAAAAAATGTACTATATATTGTTTTAAATATATGTCTAAAGATATAAACTTAAGATTTACACAATCATATATCAATTTTTGTTCAGCTTTGACCACTTTCTAGCCATCTTCATCACTCTTTTCCGTTCTTCATTTACTTCTGATGTTATAATCTTCCCACAATACTCCACTCATAACCTTTTCATTTGCTCAAACTGCAAACAAAAAAAATACAAACACGTTAAAATTAAAATACACATGTAATTCAGAATATAATAAAAAATACTTTAGAACATTCCCATGTAATTTAGAACATAATCAGATTAACTTTAGAACATAGACATCTAACTTACAACATAATCAGAATTACTTTAGAACATAATCAAGTAATTTAGAACATAATCAGATTAACTTTAGAACATAGACATTAAACTTAGAACATAATCATAATTACTTTAGAACATAATCAGATTTATTTTAGAACATAATCTATCTAACTTAGAACATAATCAGAATTACTTTAGAACATTATCAAGTAATTTAGAACATAATCAGATTAACTTTAGAACATAGACATCTAACTTATAACATAATCAGAATTGCTTTAGAACATAATCAAGTAATTTAGAACATAATCAGATTAACTTTAGAACATAGACATTAAACTTAGAACATAATCATAATTACTTTAGAACATAATCAGATTAACTTTAGACCATAGACATCTAACTCATAACATAATCAGAATTACTTTAGAACATAATCAAGTAATTTAGAACATAATCAGATTAACTTTAGAACATAGACATTAAACTTAGAACATAATCATAATTACTTTAGAACATAATCAGATTTACTTTAGAACATAGACATTTAACTTAGAACATAATCAGAATAACTTTAGAACATAGACATTAAACTTAGAACATAATCATAATTACTTTAGAACATAATCAGATTAACTTTAGACCATAGACATCTAACTCATAACATAATCAGAATTACTTTAGAACATAATCAAGTAATTTAGAACATAATCAGATTAACTTTAGAACATAGACATTAAACTTAGAACATAATCATAATTACTTTAGAACATAATCAGATTTACTTTAGAACATAGACATTTAACTTAGAACATAATCAGAATTACTTTAGAACATAATCAGAATATGGAGATGTAATTAGAACCTAATCAATCATATGTCTTGACACGTACATTACCCTTCTCTAGCCCCGAATTTCATTGTTTTTGACATTGTCCTTCATAGGTTTCCATGTGCTTCAACAAAAATACTCCACAATCATGTTTGTTTGCATTGCTCTTCCATTTCATCTCAATGTTTCTTGTTTCGAAAGTGGACAAAACGACACTCTTGTTATCAATTTCTTCATAAAATTCACCAAATGCCTTCAACTACAAAATATATATAAATTAACCTTGAAGAAGATAGGAGGGGCAGTAGGCAGAGTAGAAGAGGCTGTAGTAATAGCCATAGCAGCAACAGATCTATTGTTCGAATACACATACTCAAAAAAAAATTCAAAAATTGACATTAATTTGCAAAAATCGAACTAATTCGAACAAAAAAAAAATAATTGACAGATCAAATTTTTCGAACATAAATATTTCACAAAAATCAAACAAAAATAATTCACAAAATTCGAACAAAATAATGAACAAAAATCGAACGAAATAATGAACAAAAATTGATCGAAATAATGAACAAAAATCGAACAAAAATCATTCGCAAAAATCAAACAAAATAATTCGCAAAAATCGAACAAAATAATTCGCAAAGATTCGAACCCTAAATTTGCTAAACTCGAACTCAAAATAATCAAACTCCATACGAAAAATCCAACTCAAAAATCGCACAAAATAATACGCAAAAATCGACTCCTAAAAATCGCAAAAATAGAACCCTAAATCCGAACCCTAAAAATTGCAAAAATCACCAATTAAAACTGCAAATTCACTTGAACATCATGCTAATTTCATGAAAATTTGAACAAAATCGAAAAGAAAAACATACCTGAAGCGAAAATCCTTCAAATTGCAACTTCTATCAGATTTTTGGGGGTTTTAGGAGAGAGAAAATGAGAGAATCGGGAAGAAGGGAAAGAAAGTTAGAGGAGAGAGAAAAGGTTGGGAGGTGGGTAAGGGGTTGAAAAAGTTGGACACGTGTTTTAATCTTAACCGTCTAAAACAACTTGATCCTACGGTTGAGATGGATTCTTATATATCTAGGGTTCTTATATATCTAGGGGTTCTTACCGGATCCCTCCCCTATATATATATATATATATATATATATATATATATATATATATATATATATATATATATATATATATATATATATAGTGTGTGTGTGTGTGTATTATGTATAATTCACAAACATTGGTTGTAGTAAACCAAGTGAAAATAGTGCAACTTACAAAAACAGAAAATAATAACAAACTTGAAAAAAGAAAGGTAGTATTTCTACTCTCTTTTTGTATCTAACATTTAAAAAAATATAAATACTAATAATAAAAATTTTATTATTGTTATTATTATGATAATTATAATTATAATAATAATACAAAACATGCCCACAAATAAGTACACTCTTTAAAATGGGTATATACGGGGCAACGCTCGGGGCACATACTAGTATATATATAAAGGGGAGTTTTTTCCTGAGTTTTTAGAGCGCCACCTAGGATTTTAATTTTTTTAAAAATTATTAGAGTGCCACTAAGGATTAATATTTTTAAAACGCTGCAATCAGATTATGCCATGTAAGATTAGTTTTTTTTAAAGCGCTACGTAGGATTATAATAAAAAAGCGCCACGTTGGATTAATAATTTTGAGACGCTACAATAGGATTATGCCACATAAGATTAATTTTAGAGCGTCACATAGGAAAATGTTATATTTTAGCCAATGAAAAAAAAAAAAGAATTGCAATTTATTTTAGATCAAAATTTTTATATTAATTATAAAATAAAATCAGCGAGTTTTTTGTATGGTTGGTCATATCGTGTGACCGGATGAGACACATCCAAACATTGACCGAATAACCCCTTATCGATTAAGTAACCCTTGATCAACCAAGTAACTCCTGAACAAGTAATCCCGACCACACGGTGTGACCAGCCACATACGAAACTTTGTAAAATAAAATGTTATCTATTTTACAGATTTTATCTATATATGAGAAAAAAAGTTAATTATTGATTTTATAATAAAAAAAATTCAAGTAGTAAGCAAGCGAATAGCACAAAATTTATTAGACAAAAATATATTTAGTAAAATATTATTTGAAAATTACAAATAAACCGTGCATCGCACGGGCTTCATCTAGTTTTATCTAAGTATAAGGAAAAAAAAAGTTAATAATTCATTTTATAATAAATAATTCATGTAGTAAGCAAGCGAATATCAAAAAGTTTATAGATAAATATATATTTAGTAAAATATTTTATTTGAAAAATAAAAACAAACCGTGCATCGCATATGCTTCATGTGGTATAAAAACAATTGGGTGTAAATAGGAAAAATAAGAAGTCAACGCCTGAAAGTTCGAGTCAATGTCATACTCGAATTTGACCCCAAATTTACTCGACGGGCACGTCACGAATAGATTTATGAACCAACAAAGAAAAACTTGACGACTTGGAAGTTAAAACAAACATTCTCACAACTCCAGCAATTGAGTGAGAGACCCACTGTAGGAAGACTAAGAAGTAAGAACAGAATAGCTAAATAACCCTCAACCCATGTCCACAAATTCAAAGAAGAAGAAAAACCGAAATTTATGCTGTTCAATGATCTTGGCTAACGCCTAAATTGTGCAATGGCAAGGTCTAATAATTGTTGCATGCTCCCAAAACGCGTAATTTTGATCTGGGTTCTCTGTATTTTCCTCTTCTTTTGTGCATTCAAGATGATTCTCAAGAATCCCTCACTTCATACTTCTACATCATCATTATCTTCTTCTTCTTCAGGTATAATCTTTATCATTATGTTTCATTTTTATGTATATTATATGATTATGTGTCAATATTTTTGATTTGGGGTAGTTTGATTTTGCGATCATTGGAGCTTTTTGTGGAATTGGGAAGATGGGTGTGAATTTTTTGTGATTATGATTTCTGGGTTTCACACTTCTTTTGGTGGTATTGCAATTGATGATACTGAGTGGTTATGTTTAGAAATTTTGTGAGATTGTTATGTGAAATTTGATAATAGGGGATGCAATTATGAATTGCATTTATGTAATCATGGTGCTAAGGTTGCATATAACTCAAACTTTTGCCGAGACGGCGAGGCGTGAATATAATCTTGTTGAATTGCTAGATTAAAGATGTATGCCAATGAGTTGTAATTTGGAAAAAGATTGTTAGTTATTTGTTAGGAAAGAAATCCAGGTGGACTACCTGGAAATGATGATTCTGAGACAATTATAATGAGATTAAAGAGTACAATGAAACTACACTCATGTGAAGTAGGTTTGATAGTTGGGTTTTCGGGTTTTCATGAATCTTGTAGGGATAAGAAGCTGGGCAGTCTATAAAGGCTGATGGATTGGTGTGTGGTGGTGCTCTTGTTTGAATTAACAATCATGTGTAGAGTTTTGGGTACTTGGAAGACTCAAGAATTAGCAATTATGTTAGATGCACAATCACAAGGTTATATCATGTTTGAGATACACAATGTAATGTATCAGTTACATTTGGTATGCTTAATAGAAGAGAAAACATTTGGGTGACCTTTGTGATTTAACACTTCTTTTAAATTAATTCCAAATTTTGTAAGGTTTTATATTGCATTTGAGGTGGAAAATTTGGATCCGAGAATGAATGTCATGCCGGTGCCTTTTGAAGCCAGAAGCCTAATGAAATGACTCAATTTGCTTAATTTGCCACTTCTAAATTTGAAATCTGCTGAGATGGCTTTGTTCTCTTCTCCTTAGCTGCAATAAGGTATTAGTCAAAAAGTTTTAAAAATATGGTCTAGTTTTGTCCGGTCTGAAATTTTGTCTAATCTAAAATTTCTTGTCTGATTTGAATCTTGGGTGATTTAGTTTAAGGTAAAGCATCTGATCTGGCCTGTTCTGTTTTTATCTTCCACATAAGTTCCCGAAATAAGGCAAAGGGAATTATGCCTAATTTATTTTCTTCACGTGTGTTATCGCCATCTTTTAGTATACTAGAGTAATCTTATCAGCTTGGCTCCACTACACAAATTTCCAATTTGCCCAAAGTTTCCTTCATCTTATACTTTGGTGTTCATGCCCCAATTGCCCATCAATTCACTGTGTCACCGTGCTTCTTTAAGGATGCATGTTTGGTACTTGATATATTCCAGGAATACAGACTGAGTAGATATTCATGCGTGGGAGCGTTTACAATTATAGTGTTTATGACCTGGAGCTTAAGCTGAACATAAGAACCTAATTACCATAAACTAGATATAAACTAGGTAGCAGAATAACTATGATAAGGAATCAAACACATGCTTTCTAGATACACCCCAAAACTACCAAAATTTTATCCACAATAGTAGTCCTTTGAATCCTTAGAGTAAGGAGCCTTTCTCCTTTGTCGATCTTCCAAGAAGGATTGATAAGTACTCGATTGGAACTGTGATGAGACTAGGAGTGGACTAATTTGAATAAGGAGTTAAAGTGGAGCATCAATGCTATCCTACTAGCATGAAGTAGCTGAAGCTGTCATAGTGGTGACATTAATCAAGCTTGTCTCTCCAATTTCCCAACTTTGTTCCTATGTTCTTCACAACACTTGATTGGTATAGCTTTGGGGGTTGGGTGAACTGCTTTAGCCGCCTTATTGTGTGAGTTTCAATCCCAATTTTATTACGTTATTCATGTTACAAGGTTGTAAGATGTGCCCATATCCACAATGGCACAGGCCATAAGTACAAACATAAAGTTTGAGTGCTCATCATTATCTTCACCAGGTCAACTTCTCATTCTAATTTTCAAATTATGTGTACACAACTAATTCTCTCTTAGACAAACATTATGACCATAAGAGCATGCCAATGGTTTACACTTTTAAGGACTATAGAGCTATTTTAATTACTTTTTCATTCATCAATACATACAACTTTGTAGCCTTTTGCACTATTCATCTATCTACTAACCTTGACCACATTTTATTATGGATATGTAAAAGTAATTGTCAATAATTTGATTGGTGGTTTAAACTTAACGTATATTTTCAAAATATCAACTTATTCTTATTATCCCTCTGTGTGAAAAAAAAATTGACACACTTTTCTAAAGCAACCGTTTTTTTGTAAGTGACACTTTCAAAAATTGGAAAATTTCTACTAATATTTTTAATTATATATCTCTCCTCTCTTGGTCCCTATATGATTAATTTTTTCTCTCTCCTCATGATCCCTATTACGTTCTTTATCATTGTTTCCCTTAATATCCTTTAGTTTTGAATAAGCTTTTTATCCACTATCATTTTCTCACAATATTTAATTCTCCAACAATACCCTTATACATAATATTATAACCAACCTACATAAAGCTCCTAAACATTTGTTTTGGTATCAGGGATGAAAATCCAAAGTCCAAAGTCAACAGATTTTTCTAGATGTGATGCTTTTATAGGGTCATGGGGATTTTAGGAGTGAAGGAGTCTAATCATGGATGGGACATTTGCTATGTATGCTTATTTTGAGAGTGATACTGTTGGATAATATTCCTCCTTATTATTAGAGTTTGCTAAAAATAAATAAAGGAGAATTTACAAGAAAGAAGAAAAAGAATGAGAGGAATAAAAGGAGAGTAGTAGCAAAATAAGAAATAATCAATGGCAAATTATATAACGATAATTTGCATCATTAGTTATTGAGATATAGGCTGATTATAAATATGTAATCAGATTATTTGTTAATTGTAAAAAATTGAGATAGAATTTATATCACATTATTTTTGATAAATAGAAATACAATTTAAATTTAAAAGTATGCCATCGAATATTAGTTTATAGTTTATAAACACTTTGTGAGTTAATCTATTATGTTATAGAAATATAATTGTTACCTATTTTGTTTATACACAAAGGGAAAGCAAATATTATTTCCGCTGCAAGATTATTTGTGATCTTTTCCAACAATCTGGTATCAGAGCCGGTTATATATATACACGTTGTATAAAACAAAATGGAAGATTCGATGGTAAACTTATCGGGAATGATTAAATTGACGTCGTCCAACTATTTCATGTGGAAGTCTCGAATGGAGGATATCCTTTATTGTAAGGATATGTATAAACCCATCCAGGAAGAAAATAAACCGGAAAGTAAAACCGAAGATGTATGGAAATTGGAGAATCGAAAGGCAGTCGGGCTGATACGACAACATATTGATCAAAGTATTTTTCAACGTGTTGCTAATGATACTAATGCCTACAAGCTTTTTCCAAAGCTTGAGTCAACGTATGAGAGGAAGACGACTTTAAATAAAGCTACATTCGTAAGAAGGTTGGTTCGTCTTCTATACAAAAAAGGTAAAAATATGGCAAAACACATGAATGAGTTTCAAGGCATTGTTAATTAGCTAACAAATGTTAGCATGACAATTGAAGATGAAGTCCAAGCCTTATTACTCCTTAGCTCATTACCCGATTCTCTTGCTATCTCGTTGAGCAATTTGGCTCCGAATGGTAAACTCACCCTTGACATGGTGAAACATAGCTTGTTAAATGAAGAAGCTAGAAGGAAAGAATTTGCCTCTACAAATAATCAAACTGAAAGCACACATTGTTGATAGTCGAAGGAGATCGATGTTTAGAGGCTCCCAAAGTTAAGATAAATCGAGAGGCAAATCGAAATTTAAGAAGAGGTTCACTTGCTTTTATTGTCACAAGGCAGGACATAAGCAAAGTGAATGTCGAATATGGAAGAGGGACATGCGATCAAAGAATGACAAGAGTAATGATAATGAAGACAAAAAAAATGTCACGGCTACAGCAGTTGGTGACGAAGTTTATTTTGCATGTGATGACTCATGTTATAACCTTACAAATGAAGATTGTAGCTGGTTGATGGGTGATTGATATAGGTGCTTCATATCATCTAATTGCAAACAAAGATTACTTCACATCGTACACTAGCGGCGATCTTGGCTTTGTAAGGATGGGAAATAATGGATCCTCCAAAGTAATTGGTATTGGAGATGTTTGCTTGGAAACCAATGCAGGGTGTAAGCTAACTTTACATGATGTTAGACATGTTCCAGATATAAGGCTGTATTTGATCTCAGCTAGCAAACTTGACGATGAAGGGTATGCGAATCACTTTTCTAATGGAATGTGGAAGTTGTGGAGAGGCTCGATAATCATTGCTCATGGAAAAAAGCAACAAATCCTTTATGTCACAAATGGGAAGCTCAACACACAATTGAATGTAGCCGAAGAATGTTCTACCGAGTTATGGCATAAGCGGCTCGGGCATATGAGTGAGAAGGGATTGCAAATCCTCACTCGAAAGAAACTTCTTCCGTCGAAGGATGTTCATTTGAAATCTTGTGTTGATTGTTTAGATGGAAAACAACACAGAGTTTCATTTCGAAGAAATCCACCATCTAGGGGTGAAACAAATTTGGTTTAAAATCGAACCGAATCGAAAACCGAACCGAATTAGGAATATGGTTCGGTTTTTTTCTTAAGTGGTTCGGTTTTGGTTTGTAAAATCAAAAAACCGAAATTATATGGTTCGGTTTCGATTTCGGTAAATGAAAAACCGAAAAACCGAAACCGAACCGCATTTTGGCCCATACTATATAAGGCAAAAAAAAAACCCTAATCACTCTTCTTAGCCTCTCACTCTCTCCTCTTCTCCTTCCGCCCTTTCTCTCTCCTCTAATCCTCTTCTCTTTCCGCCATTTCTGAGCTTTCTCCCTCTCTGTTCTCACTCTCCTTTCCTCTTCTGATCTTCTCCAATCTCTAGTTCTCTACTCCGTCCTTTCTCTCTCCTCTTCGATCTCTTCTCCACTTTCACTCTCCTCTCGTCTTCGACAGTACGACCAAGGAGGCAAGGACGACCACCAGGGCACCAGGGTTCACATTCTAAAGGTTTTCATGTCAAATTCGACCATGAAAACACTAGATCTAGTGTTTTCATGGTCGAATTTGACCTTTAAAACCTAAATTCGAGGTTTTTCGGTGGAATGTGAGGTATGTCCTCTTTTTCTTTCTTTTAATTTGGTTTGAGTTTTTTTTAAATTTCTACTTTATTTTTATGGTGGTGTGTGATTGAATTGTGGTGGTGGTAGGTAGTTTTGGGTGGGTTTCGGGTGGTCAGGATGGATGGTGGGTGGGTGTTGGGTTTCTTCAGTTTTTGGTGGGTGGAGGGGTGGTTTTTGATGGATTCGGGTTGATGCATGATGAGTGGGTTTCGGGTGGTTTTTGATGGGTTAGGGTGGATGGCGGGTGGGTTTCGGGTGGTTTTGGGGGATGGGTGGTGAGTTTCGGTGGTTTTTGGTAGGTTAGGGTGGGTGGTGGGTGGGTTTTAGGTGGTCAGGGTGGTGGGTGGGTATTGGTGGTGATAAGGTAGGATGGTAATAATTAATACCCTGGATTGGTTTGGTTTTGTTTGGTTCGGTTTTAATTGGTTTAGTTTGGTTCGGTTTTTTTGCAAAATTTGATGTTCATGATGCTTGATAGGAAAATTTGGTGCGGTTTGGTTTTTTTTAGAAAACCGAAATTTAGGTGGTTTGGTTCGGTTCGGTTTCAAAGCTAAAGTGGTGTGGTGTGGTTTGCAAAATCAAGAAACCAAAATATGGTGGTTCGGTTTCGGTTTGGGCCAAAAACCAAACCGAAAACTGAACTTTCACCCCTACCACCATCTAGAAGACCACGTATTCTAGATTTGATTCACACAGATGGATGTTCTATGACAAAAAAATCTCTTGGTGGGGCATCTTATTTTGTCACATTTACTGATGATCATTCCAGGAAAGTATGGGTCTATCTTTTGAAAAGTAAAGACCAAGTCCTTAATGCATTCAAGGAGTTTCATGCAAAAGTAGAGAGAGAAATGAGCATGAAATTAAAATGTGTACGATCTGATAATGGTGGTGAGTATAGAGGTCCATTTGAAGAATACTGCAAGAGGTATGGGATAAAGCTTGAGAAAACTGTCCCAAAAACGCCTCAACAAAATGGCATTGCAGAAAGAATGAATCGTACGATCATTGAAAAAGTTTGTTCCATGTTATCTCACGCAAGGTTACCCAAATCATTTTAGGGGGAGGCAGTTAAAAATGCAGTTCATTTGATCAATCTTTCTCCTTCGGTTCCACTTGATGGTGAAGTTCCACAAATGATATGGTCAGGGAGAAAAGTAAATTATGAAAGTTTGAAGGTGTTTGGATGTAGAGCCTTTGTTCATATCCCGAGGGATGAGAGATCAAAACTTGATAGCAAGACAAAACAATGTATTTTTCTTGGCTATCTTGAAGATGAGTTTGGTTATAGGTTATGGAGTCCTTCTGAATTGTCGGAAGTAGAGATGTCGCCTTCTTCGAAGATCAAACCATTAAAGACATACAAAAATTGGGAAAGTCTACAACATCCCATGACGAATTGCCTATAATTATGAATCCAGTTCCTTCCTCGAGTGTAGTTGATAATCACGGGGGAGATGTAAACCAAGAAGATCATCCTCACAACATCGACGATGATGACGAGGATGATAATAATGAAAATGTGGAACAAATGACACAACAAGAAAGTCAACCGACATCACCATTAGAGTTAAGAAGGTCTAATAGAGATAGACGACTTCCAGCAAAATTTGCTAGTGGTGACTTTCAGTTGCTTACTGAAGGTGGAGAGCCAGAGTCTTATGAAGAGGCTCTAAGAGATATTCACCAAAAAGAGTGGATTAAAGCCATGCAAGACGAGATAAAATCCTTGCATGAGAATCATACATTTGATTTGGTACAGCTACCAAAAGGTTGACGACCACTCAAGAATAAGTGGGTGTTCAGATTGAAGACCGAAGAAAATAATATGCAACCAAGATACAAAGCAAGGCTGGTTGCGAAGGGGTTCAGTCAGAAGAAAGGTATTGACTTTGAAGAAATATTCTCACCGGTGGTGAAAATGTCGTCAATAAGAGTTGTTCTCCGCATGGCAGCATGCATGGATTTAGAAATTGAACAACTAGATGTAAAAACAGCTTTTTTACATGGTGACTTGGAAGAAGAAATATACATGGAACAACCTGAGGGATTTAGGTCGAAGGAAAAGAGCACATGGTATGTCGTTTGAATAAGAGCTTGTATGGTTTAAAACAAGCTCTGCGTTAATGGTATCGAAAATTTGAATCCTTTATGAAGGATCATAAGTATCACAAGACGACATCAGATCATTGTGTGTTCATCAAAAGATTTGCAGAGGGAAATTTTATTATTTTACTCCTTTATGTTGATGATATGTTTATTATTGACCGCGATACCACTAAAATCACTAACTTGAAAAAGGCGAAGAATAAGTTCTTTGCCATGAAAGACTTAGGACCAGCAAAACAGATACTAGGCATAAAAATCTCACGTGACAAGAAAAATAAGAAGTTATGGCTGTCATAGGAAAGATATATTGAGAAGTTACTTGAGAGCTTTAACATGCATAAGGCTAAACCACCACTTACAAGTCATTATAAGTTGAGTTCTCGACAATGTCCTACAAGTGAGAAAGAAAGAGGAGATGAATAAAGTTCCTTATCTGTCTGCGGTTGGTAGTTTGATGTATGCTATGGTCTGTACGAGACCAGACATTGCCTATTCGATAGATGTTGTCAGTAGTTTCCTCTCGAATCAAGGGAAAGAACACTGGGAAGGTGTAAAATGGATTCTAAGGTATCTACGGGGCACATAAAAAATGTGCTTATGTTTTGGTCAAGGAGATCTTAGTTAAAAGGTTATACAGATGCAGATATGGCAAATGATGTTGATTCGCGAAAGTCAGTATCAGGCTATATGATGACTTTTGGAAGGGAGCTATATCATGGCAGTCAAGGTTACAAAAACGTGTTGCATTATCAACAACGGAAGCTGAGTATATTGCTGTGACATAAGCTTGTAAAGAGCTATTATGGATGAAGAATTTCTTACAAGAGTTAGGGATTAAACAAAATAAGTATACACTTTACTGTGATAGCCAAAGAGCTATTCATCTGGCGAAAAATCCTACCTTCCATGCCCGTTCCAAACATATAGGCGTAAGGTATCATTGAATACGAGAAGTCTTTGAAGCCAAGCTGTTGCATTTGGAAAAGATCCATACCGACCACAATGGTTCAGATATGATGACAAAAACATTGACCATGCAAAAGCTTGATGTTTGTCGAGATGAAGCGGGTTTATCAATAATCTCCTAATAAGTTGGAAGGGGGAGATTTGTTGGATAATATTCCTCCTTATTATTAGAGTTTGCTAAAAATAAATAAAGGAGAATTTACAAGAAAGAAGAGAAAAAGAATGAGAGGAATAAAAGGAGAGAAAAAGAAGGAGAGTAGTAGCAAAATAAGAAATAATCAATGGCAAATTATATAACGATAATTTGCATCATTAGTTATTTAGATATAGGCTGATTATATATATGTAATCAGATTATTTGTTAATTGTAAAAAATTGAGATAGAATTTGTATTACATTATTTTTGATAAATAGAAATATAATTTAAATTTGAGAGTATACCATCGAATATTAGTTTATAGTTTATAAACACTTTGTGAGTTAATTTATCATGTTATAGAGATATAATTGTTACCTATTTTGTTTATACACAAAGAGAAAGTAAATATTATTTCAGCTGCAAGATTATTTGTGATCTTTCCCAGCAGGTACTAACACTGATTCTTGTTTATAGGTGTTCCAATCTCAAACATGGAGAAGAGAGCGAGATTATATGAGAAAATGGCAAGGAATTTGGATGAAAATGGGCCAGCTTTCCTTAAAGATGGAGAAACTTCCCAGTCATTGTCAATTTCTGATTTGTTTAGTGTAAAAGATGGTGCTGTAATACCTAATCCCAAGGTGAAATATTTAGGATGTTGTACCGTTCTTATTAATAGGAAAGGATCTCTGAGCTCTTCCTTTCTTGGCATGCATACCATTGACTTGATGCTGTTTGCAGGCAGCTAATCCCCCTGTACGAGCAAACGTTTTGTATTTGAGTACTGAATATTCAATTCCCATATCGTAAGTTAATTTCACTGTGCAATGTTTTCTTTCTCTTTTCAAACTGTGATGTCCATATTATTTATTCCGGCTTTACCTTTTGCAGAAATGCTGTAAAACTGGTGTTTTCACCTTACTTTGACAAAGGTAACAATTCTGTCTTTTGCTGTATTTGACATCTGTTTTTTTGAACTTTAAGTTATCAATAATGCAGTTTGAACAAATCACATCTCCTGGGCAATGAGTAGTTCAATTATTGAGTAGAACATAGGCAGCTTTTATTCTGTAAACATCTATTGCCCATTTCTGATGTATTTGTTAATGTGCATATTGTTTGGTAACTTTGGTTCATACAGGCTTGAACATTCAACCTTTTGCTTTTTTGTCTTACAATGTATACGTTATGTGGAGTACACCTGACAGTCTGACACTTTCTTGTTTGATTCTATTTATTGTTCCGTGTTCCTCATTTATGCTTTGAATAGCAATCTGGTTTCAGAATTCAAGCTTGTACCACTTTAGCATGTTCCACGCGTCGCATCATATTCAACCTGTCCCTGCTACTCATGATGAAGTAAGGCTTTTTTTTTAATCATTTTTTAAATTCTGTTTATTGTCTGCAGTTATTTGTAACTTGTGGCTTTACTTGTCAAGTAACATTGTATCTATACATTAGGTTGAAGCTGAAGCAAATGCAGTTAAAAATGTTGCTGAATCGCTTTGCCCATTGAAAATCGTTCTAGATCGGGTGGTTTTGACTTCAAATGGTGTTCTTCTCGGGTGCTGGCAGGTGCCATTAATAACTCTTCCGACTTTCTGGAAATACATGGATAATATTTGAAAGTTGTGCTTCCCTTTATGGTGCTTGTTTCATGAAGTTTTTGTTGAACCACCTTTATTCTCAATATATGGAACTTTAATGCGGAACTAGCAGAAGTTTCTAAATCTAGAATGGTTGGAAGTGTTTCATTTTATTTTCAACCACACACGATGTAGACCATAAAGCTTGCTAAGAACTTGAGAAACTTTTTGTCCATGAATGGGAAACAATTTCATGAAATTGACTTTTGTGATGAGTAGTGGTTGTTTTTGCTCGAGTAAATGCTTTCATAGTTCTTTTACCATCCAACAGCAATAGTCTGCTGGCCATAGAAATTCAGTACCAAAATCTTAAACCTAGAATAAGTGTCATGCGATTAGTGCATCTCTTAATGTTTTGTAATCCAAAATCTGTTATTGCTATTATTTTCTGTTTTTCAGCTGAATTCTGTGCATAGGCTGCAATTTCCGAGATTGTTGCTGGAAATTAAATATATAAGATTTTTTTTGGGAAATGACTAATAAGCAATTTGACAGTTCAGAAGATGTTGGAATTGCTTAATTGTCTTAGAAAACTCTGATTATAATTGTGACCATATAAATAATTTAAGACCTTGAATCCCTTTGCGCTTTGCCTGTTTCTAGTTCTAGTCTTACTACTAAGCCTAGTGATTCTAGCAAACTAAAAACAATTTTAAGAGAAAAGATGATAGATCCCTGACATTGTGGATACCAGCCTCCGATGTATGTTGTCTGTATGAGGCTTTTGATAAATCTTATTCTTAACATCAATAACTCTTTTTTGTATAGGTGACTTCTGGTACTGATCCCACTACTGTACGCGCTAAGCTGAGGACAGCCCTTCCACATGCACCGGAAAAGCAGCTTGTAAGAGAATTCCAAAACATTACATATACAGGCAATACAACTATGATAATATTTTCAAATTTCTTGTCTTCTTTTTGGCCTTGGATATACGAAGATGTCTCTAAGCCCCCACAGATAGGCTTTTGGTTCATGCAGTTTTTCATTTAATGATGAAAATCCACACAGGCCAATATTTTTGCAATTTTAAAGTACATTTTATGGTGTCCATCAGTTCATGGTATGGTAACTGAGAAGGGAAAAAAAAAAAAAAAAAAAAAAAAGCTGATAGTGAGGAATAATAGCATCATGTATTCATGTGATCGTCTCCTGTGAATGCCCCACACAGATGCATGATAATATGAATATGCAATGAACTCTATGGCTCTACCAATAACTCTACCTCTCTTATATGGTTACCTTCAATAGTTATCCAATTATGGCTTGATGTGGTTATTCGGGTCATTTTCCATCATCTTGTTCATTTTTGTCATTTATATGATGGAAGTCCAAGTGGTTGCTTCACAATTCATCAACTAAGCATGCATCTTGTCTAACTTGCTGCAGTATGATGATGCTATACTTCATACTTCATTTGCAAGGCTATTGGGTCCTCCAAGAATTCTAGATAAGGTTAGTAACTTAGTATCAAGTGTTTCATGCTCACTCTCTTATTATGGCGATTTTTTTTTTTCCATTTTAATTTGCTTTACTTTCTGCGAGAATATACTTCTTCCATCCTGTTTAGCCTGAGTTTGGAGTTTGTTGCTGAAGCTGGTACTTTTCAAGGCTGAGGTGAAAGGAATGAAGGGGTGGGTAGAATGGAAATGTGAATCTCTTGAACTGCTGTGTTTAATGTGTGTACATGTTGAGATCACCCCTTCTTTTCCTTTTATACTTTCCACCAATTTCAGAAATTCAGATCCTTATTTGGTCTCTGCTGTGCATCCACCCACAAGGAGAGTAACTGTTGTATTCCAAGTTACTTGAGTCAACTTTTTGAACTCGGTTTATCAGTGGGTAGCCAATAAAGGGAAAATTATATATTCTGCTTCTAGTACATTAGTAGCCTGTAGTTTTGTGTTCCAATTGCTTCTAAATTGTAAAAGCAAAATGTGGGTTACAGTGGATCCTCTAGGTTTCCAACATAGCATGCAGACACTTTTTTGAATGAGTGACTTGTGTGGGAAATGCTGAAGGAAAATTACTTAACAAATTTATTTTTTGTTTTTGGTGGTGGGATTAGATTGATTAAACTAGATCTAAATGTAAACGATGCTTACTTCACATTTCGAAAAACATATACGATAACTCATATTATTTTAGCATTGAATATATTGAAGATTACATATGTATAAAAGTTAGTTATATTAGGTGGACACCAAACACCTCAAGAGTTGGCTTATATAATAGAGATATTATTCCACGTGATAAGTGATACTTTGTACCTTCTAACTTGCTAAGGAAGATGTATGAGCAAATATTAAAGTATCTCCACCTGTAAAAGGGTGTTTTTGATTCTATATTTCTAATTTAGATCATTTTGTAACAAGTGCCACTTTCTAAAATAGCGAGGAGCCCGACGACATGGGTTAGGAATCCTTTTTTAGCTTAATCAACCTTCTCCATTTGCAGAACCTATATGTATTTCCTTACACTTAACCCAAATTTTGATGTGACATATATAGTGGCCAGATTACAATACTACTATGTAGTCCCTGATTTTGTTAAATTGAGCTCCATGCGATTCTGTGAAAATCATGGTATTTTGAGCTTACTAGTGGCGTTAATTATCTGAGTTTGACACACAAGAGGGATGCCTATACTGTCTAACTAACTAACTTCTGGAGTTACATAATTTTTCTTTTTTCCTTCATAGTTTTCTTGTGATAAAGTCAAGGTTCTCAAGCTCTTAAATCTAAGAAGCAATCCTATCATAGATCCAAGAAAAAACACCCAAACACAGAATCAGTTCTTATAAATGCAGGCCTTAGTTTCCTGAGAAAAGCAAGTCGTGATATGAATTTAGTCCTTTGATGAGGAGATCATCCTTATTAAAAATTATTTGGTTAGCCAAGTCTTTGATTGATTGATTGATATAGCCAAATCTGCATAGGATGCAAACAGGGAAACAACCACCCTGTAATGCATCAGGTATAGGGGACAGGGACATTAGTAATGGTCATTATACTTCAGTTATGCTTTGTTTGGATAGCAAAGGAAGGAGAGGGAAAGAGGGGGAAAGGGAGGGGATATTGGAGGGATATTGCTTATTAAAGAGAGAGGGAAAATGGATCCCTCCCTTTCCTTCCCCTTCCCTCTCCCTATCCTTTACCCAAACAAGAGAATTGCCCCCCTCCCTTTCTCTTCCCTTCTTTTACTTCTATCCAAACAAAGTGTTAAGAGTTAGCTTGAGCAAAGAAGATGGAAATCAGCTAGAGGAGGGAATTAATTAGTCTACAGTTGAGGAGATTAGGAGAAGAGAAATCATGCGGAAAATTGTGGAGTTTTCCTTATTTCCGTTTAGTTTCAGTTTATATTTCGGAGAAAATCAAGCTTCTCCAAACCTTGAATATTCTCTTAATTGCACATGTTCATCTTCCTCTTCAATTTTCCTGCTCAAAATTCAATTCATAAACACCCATATATGTTTTTACATATTCATATTGGTCTTTTTGTGCATTTATTTTTTCATTTAATATTCCTTTTCTTGCCTTTTCTGAGTATTGTTTAAATGTCATGTGCAGGAGGCAGGTAAAACTTCAGACAACATTCAATTGCTTCATAAGCTGGTGGCTCACCTCAACAATCAAATTAGTGGATTTCAGGTAAAGTGATTGTACATCATATGTTAGGAATATCCGCGTCTCTCTAGATCTGTAGCTATGTTAAGTCTGAGTGTTAAAATTCAAAACTGAAGGCAAAATTCGCTTGAACTCACTTCAATCCAAAATGATAATGACCAAAAAAAAAAAAAAAAAAAAGCGAGGTAAGAGATCTGAATTTTGTTAGGATTGTCTTGTAAGGTGTTATCCACAAAAATTGGTATTCTGTGTCTATGCATTTTTCTGGAAAATGTCCCTTATGAGTTATGAAATACCTTTCGATACCCATCAGGCAGGACATTTGATTTTTCAATGAGGTGGGTTTTCAAAGTTCTAAGAATTAGATTTAATGTGGAAGCAATTTGAACTCAGTTTACCTGAAGTTATAAGGCCTTCGTATAAATTTCAAAATTTATCAAAATGACCTAGCAATCTAGCATCACCTAATACTTTTGTGCTGGATTGTTTATGCTTTGTACAGTTCAATTTTAAAATTCAATTTAAGCATTTTTCTGTGGAAAAAAGGGGCTTGGTCAAAATTTTGGATAGAAATAGATTAGATTAGACTAAATAATGTATCCAAGCTATTTCAAATTAGTTATGGAACAGGAAGTCATATCCCCTGCATACTATCGTCCTTTTCTAGGTTTGAAGTGTGAATATTTGTAGAGAACTAACTCTTGTTAGCTTCATGAAGGAACATGTGTGGTGTCAAAAGACAAATTATTAGTCCCGTTGTTTTCATCTAACTACATCAAATTTTGAACTGCTTATATCTATTTTCTTTTACTTGTAAATCATTGCAGGCCGTCGTTTCTGAACTGTGGTATGTAGAGGAACTCGATGTGCTCGCTCTTGGATTGGATGGAAGAATGAAGGTTCGACGATTTCATCTTGGCTGCTCTAACACCTGAGAGTATGGAAGAATGAAGAATGAAGTTTCTTGGGCAATATCTGGGAAGCCCTCTTCAGAAGATACTGCAGGTTGTTAATAGATACTACGGGATATACATAGCATATTGAGCGGCATTTGAAATTGATCAGATCCTACTGTATATTTGTAAAAACCCCTGAAGTCCCTGATTGAAACAGAGCTATTCTTGGAATTCGACTTTCTATCCCATAAATCCTCTAATGGTAGTTGTACACTTGTACTGTATAGGTCTAAGTCATTTTGTCATATTGATGCTCGAGAACAGAAATGAGCGTGCTTTCCTGCTATTTTAGGAGCGTAATTTTGTTGCTAGTGAACACGAATGTACAAAAGGACATGAGTTTTAGAAATAAATGCTGATTTAAACATTCGAAATACATCAATGCATATTACTTGTATTAGCTTTCATTTTATGGTGTATTTGGTACGTAAAATCGTAGTGCCCATGTCATGGCATGCTAAGAAGTAGCTGGACTATACATTCTTTTGTGGATCTCATGATGTTTTTGGTTTCCGCAAATGTAAGCTTTAGAGAGACAAAATGGCGTGTGAATGGTAAAAAGTCAAACCATTGCAACTAGACAAAATATAGAGGAAGTCGAGGTTTTTTTTTTTTTTTTTTTTTTTTTTAAATGTACTGTAGCAATTTTAACCTAAGTTTAATGGAACAAAAAAGAAAGTTAAAGAAAACACAATGGATGATCTCATCTCTTAATCAACCCTCCACCTGCCAAACTAAACTACTACTACTCCGTACCTGTCACATTATATGCTACTCTATGACAAACTCATCCCATGTCATCCCGGAAATTGATGTTGCCACGTACATTAACATAGGTAATTTTGATTTACACCTTGTCTTAGAGAAGATTTGGATTGAAAAGAAAGAATATGACTTTTTCATACTTAGTATTTGGTCTAAAATAAACAGTTGCATCACTTTTCTACGTACTAAAATAGAAATATTATAATAATTGCAATATTAAAAAAAAATTACATGAACCATGGTGTATATAAAGAGGTAGATTCATTTAAGTATATATTATTCTCATTTGTTGATTATAAAATGAAATAACAATGTCAAATTAACCAAAAAATACTACGAGTTCAAAGTGTAGCTCTTGATGCACCTAGATGTAATATCCATGCACAATTTTCTTGTTCCGTATTTGTAATTTTCAGCAGAGCATATTTCGACATAGCAAATTACAAAAAGTTGTTGTCGTCTTCAGCAAAATAGAATAAATTTCAACCGAACATAACAGAGCAGATTTCAGCAAAACAACTTAAACGAACAGCAGGGCCTTAATCTATTTCTAAAAAAAAAATGTGAATACTACTACCAAACAAGCTTATGCCACACAATCAAGAGCTCTTTCCCAAATTAAAGTCAAGAAGAACCGCAATTCCCAAATTGCAGCCAAATCTTTTTATTTTCCCATTCTACCGTCCACGTAAGCACTGGTTAAAAAACCGGTTTTTTTTTTTTCCGGTCCAGGGTAAACCGCTACTTGAAGTAGCGGTTTCTTTGCAATAAACCGCCACTTCAAGTAGCGGTTTCTTAGTTTAAAACCGCTACTTGAAGTAGCGGTTTCTTTGCAATAAACCGCCACTTCAAGTAGCGGTTTCAAGTAGTGGAAGGCGTGGATGGGATTTTGGTGAGAAGACGAAAATGAAAGAGGAAAGTGAAATCAGGAAATTATACCTGCTAGAAAACCGCTACTTGAAGTAGCGGTTTATTAAACAAAAACCACTACTTGAAGTAGCGGTTTATTAAAAAGAAACCGCTACCTGAAGTAGCGGTTTATTAGTAAAAACCGCTACTTCAGGTAGCGGTTTTGCTGTAGACCGGATTTAAAATTTCTTCCCCCTGAACCGGTGACGTGGACGGTACTTTGGGAATTCTTAAAACTTTGGCTGCAATTTGGGAATTGCGGTTCTTCTTGACTTTAATTTGGGAAAGAGCTCCACAATCAATCACCTACTTTACCATTATTTTCTTTTCCTTTTTTATACTTCTAGAATAATAATGTCATTTTCATATTTCATTTAGTTTTCTTTCCTTTTCTTGCCTCAAAATCTGTGCTTTTCTCTCTCAACTAAAGCCCCCTATCAAGAGATCCTTAACATTAATCCAAATTTGCTAGATTTGTAAAAAAAAAATCTCCGAATACATTTTAGCCAAGAAAAATGGGAGGAAGTGGGGGTGTTACTTTTCTCAAAGTTGTGCTTCAGAACTTCGATATTCTTGCTGGGTTTGTCCTGCTTTCTCTTTCTTCTCTTTTTTTCTGTTAAATTACCATTAAATGCTTGGAATTTGCTATTTTCTGCACTAATTTTTACAATTTACGGCAATTTAATTACTCATTTGATTGAAAGATTTAAACTTTTGACTATTATTATTGCTTGATTTCATGTAATTTTGTTAACTTGTGTGAATTTGCAGTGAAGAGCATATCATTGATTTCAATTGTAAATTTTGGGCAGCTTAATTGTTGGTATTGTTGAAAGATTCCATCTTTACCTCAATCTTTTGCTCTGATCATGGGTTTTCTGATTCAATGTTGTAATTTTGATTGTTTTTGATATTTTTGTGTGATTTGGGAGTGTCAAGCTTACAATTGATAAAATTTTGACAACCCAATTGCGCTTTTTTTTAGTTAAAATATTGCCTATTTTCCTCAATTTCTTGCTCAGTTTTTGGGTTTCTGTTTCATTGTTAACCAACTCCACAAGTTCACACTCAATTTTGTCATGCATTCCGAAATTTATACTTCGTATAATATTAATAAATTTTAATGCTTATATGTGTAGCAAAACCCTTTTTGATATGATTGTTAATTTTTTTAAATTATCAAATTTTTTTTTTTTTGGATGTGATCGTATCTAAAATAAGGTTTGTTTGTGTTGTTACAGGCCTGTGGTTAGTCTTGTTTATCCCTTGTAAGTATTTTTGCTTTACTCTTCATTATGTTGTGCTGATTTTGGTTTGAGGCGATAGATTTGAGTGTTTATTTCGATTATGAATGCTAATGAAATAATGGAATTGGGATGCTTTTTATATAACGATTTCTGGTCTTCGATCTATCCTGAGGGTTAGGCATAGTGATGGGAAAGATTGACTATTCATTTCGCCTGGTAAAAAATTTCGGTGTTTGGTACTCCGTACTCAGATATGAGAATTACAATATGACAATTTCATTCAGACCTGGAATTGCTGATACTCATCTTAGTGCAAGTCAAACTAGTAGTAGGTTTATTTAACTAATTTCTATTCCGTGTGTTTTATTTGTCTATATACAAAGTAGGAGTCCGAAATTCTAGTCAGTTATTAACAACTTTAGTTGGTTTACATGGATTTAAGATATAAATTATGATTTTCTGTTAGATATGCATCAATCAAAGCTATTGAAACCAAGTCTCCTATTGATGATCAGCAATGGCTCACTTATTGGATTCTATATTCCATGATCACTCTTTTTGAGCTTACCTTTGCAAAGGTTATTGAATGGTAAGTTTCCTTAGCTTTGATCTCTTTGTTTTCAGCTGAAAATTTTTGGTTTATTTCGATGCCATACTACGATAAATATCATCTATAGTGGATTAAAGCAAGCCGTCTTGGTAATCAACTAAGTCTTTGCTCTTTAATGCTATGTTATCTGGATGTCAGTATCCTGTCCATGGAATGTCAGTTACGGCTGATAGGAGCATGTCTTCACATATTCACTATAATTCTAGCATACACTGAACTGATTTTCTTTGTTAATCTCACTCTTCTCAAGTCAAGACTTTGTATGTTTCGTGAAAAGTATGGTCTAAAACATCATTACACTACCTCTATGATTCTAACTAAGCACAATTATTAATAGAGGCAGGGATTCAGATGTACATTGCCTTACAGCTACAATAATAGAGAGTCTATTTTCAGTTGACCATAGATGGCAGCTGTGACCATTTATTTCTTCCTTACCCTGCCTTGTGTTGGAGTATCAGTTGAGGCATTAGGTTAATCTTGATGTTGATGAGGAACTTTATTAGTATTTTGAAATTCAAAGGAATATTATTTGCTGCTGACTTGAGTCTTGAGTTTGATATGAGTAGGTCAAACTTTGGCAGGATTTGCTTTTTCGAATTATGTGTATGTGGATTTGGGAATAGAATTTTTGTTTTCTGAGTTATCTGTAGCATATTTTTGACTGTCAGGTAGCCCCTCCACAATCTAAAGATTGTTTGGGATTGAGTGGACTGAAAAAAGGTTGGCAAAGGAAATGGTAAATCTTGGAGGCATATTGAGAATCATACAAGTCTTGGAACATCAACCATGCATGGTCTGGTTGTCTTTAAATATCCATGTTGCTCCTGAAGATTCCCAGCTTGCCTCATTTTGTGAAAGCTCAAATTCTCGTTTTGCCATTATCTTGCTCTCGTTGGACTACTTTTACACTGTAATAGACTAACCTTAGGAGGGGCAAGTCTTTATCTTTAGTATAAATAGAAAGAGGGGGGAAAGGCAAAGGTAGGCAGAATTTTGGAGTGAATCCTTGAGAGAGCTGTGACCTAAAGTCACTATTTGGAGAGTTGTGACCTAAAGTCACTAATATGAGCTTTCTAGGCTATACCTACTACCTTATGTAAGAAATCATAAATCTGTTTAATCAAATTTCCAAGCTTTCCCCTTTAAATTTCCTCTTAATCAGTAAAGTATAGAAGTCAGATTTTCAGTCCATTACATTTACTTTCTATTTCTTTAGTCTTTTGTGTTTCTGAAGACATTCGGAACTTCAGTAGGTGCAACTGCTTTAACTGCCCGTCTACCCCCCCACCTCCCCAACTGGTGCTCTATATTTTATCAAAGAAACTACCAACTCAGAAATTTGTCTTAATTAAATACCATGTAGATTTATTTTGGTTGAAAAATATTCCTGTACCCTAGCTAGCTTAGTAGCTTATGACAATGGACTACCTGAATAGCTTATGACAGTTACGCTACTCTTAAACTACCTGATCAAATTGCTTAAATTTAGGACTAAAATCAATGAGAATCAGACAGTGGCCAGACCGCACACCTTATCCTGTCTTTGCAAGCAATCAAAAACTTACAGGATTCACGAGATGGGTGAACTGTATCATAATATCCTGATAATATTTCTTGATTGGGAATTCTTGATGAAGTTATTGCATTCGTATCTACAGGATCCCTATTTGGTCATATGCCAAGTTGATTATGACTTGCTGGCTGGTCATACCTTACTTTAATGGAGCTGCATATGTATATGAGCATTTTGTGAGACCAACATTTGTCAATGCCCAGAATCGTACTGTCAACATCTGGTATGTCCCAAGGAAGAAGGATGTTTTTAATAAGAAGGATGATATTATAACAGCTGCAGAAAAATACATACAGGAGAATGGAACAGATGCTTTTCGAGATCTAATTGACAAGGTAAATTTGCCATGAAAGAAGTCTAATCATCTACTTTTAGACGTTTTACTATCTGCTTTACAATTTTATTACTAGTTGGATAGATTGCCCATTACGGCACTACCCTTGAAATCTAGCACAAAAAAGTATCAATTAATTTGTCTTGGGAAGTTCTGTTTCCATTAAGTTACATGTCTCGAGGAATAGAATTTGACCTAATATGACTGACTTACCGTATATGTTCTGTTTATTGATTTTGGTAGGCTGATCACAGAAGTACGAAGCCAAAGACTGATTATGGCATTTTTGAGAATGAACACTACTATTGAGTGCTGCAGTCTGCTGATTTCCCAATAATGTAAACTTTTTTTCGACCACAGTTTAATTTGTGCTATGTGTTATCTTTTTAAGCCGTTTGTCCCCTCTGTAATTAGCTTGGTGTCTTTTATTGTGTAATTATGATGGCCTTTCATCCTTTTTAGTGATTTACAGTAGTTAAGATTGCTGTACGATACATCCTTGTGTCTTAATTTGTCTGGAAATACTCGAGCAGCCTAACAGAGAAAAGAAGAATGGAGGGGGTGCCATCCTTCTATTTTGTACCTTGTTGCTTATGCTTTCTAACACTTTTGCTGCTAATATGATCAGAGATAACATTAACCTTGATTGTTTCCCAGGACTGGTATTTTCCTTTCATTCTTTCCCAAAATTCATTGTCATTGCAACCTTTCACTCTCATTTTTGTCTATACTTTCTTGTGCTACTCAGTATGATGCGAATTCAAAGTGGCTACTAAGGTTATGGCCTAATGTGATTGTAATGTTATTTTGGATACGTAGAGTCAAGTAAATTGAGTTTCCAGTTTTCGTAAAATCTCTTGTGAATTTGTGAAGCGAATATTCGCGTGAGTCTAAGAGATTCTTATTCATAATGTAAGCGGTTTTTTTTTTTTTTGAAGCACTTGAATTGATTATATTAGAGGTACTAAACTGGTAGATTTTAGCTTTGCTGATATTCCAAAACAAATGACAATGATATAAGATGGCCCAAATTGAAGGATGAGAAGCAAATACAATTATTTTTTATTGGTCAACTCCGGATTTTTCAAGTAATATACAAAAAATTTCTTGTAGTTTTTAAGAATGAAAATCCGTCAACATTATCTTTTTGTACAAAAAAAAATTGTGTAAAAGGTTGTTTCTTGTCAGGTTTGTTATTATTTTATTTGGTAATTTCTCGCAAAAAAAAGTAATATACAAGGGAGTTTTTGACAATTTCCTACAAAATAAAGTTTGATTCCACAAACTATAAGTTTTATTTAAACAGTTTCATACAAATTAAGTTAATTGCAGACAACTTCAGATTATTTCAGAAAATTTCATTTTCATATTACTTCAGACAAACAAGTCAAAAAATTTAGATAAGATCAAACTTCAAACTAAATAAAATAAGTTTAGATATATTTAGACAAACTAAGATAAATTTTGATTAGAAAATTTCATACAAAAACAGATAGCTAAACAGGGCCTGATTTAGTAAAATATTGTTAAATTAGTTTCATTATCTATTTTCATGATATCAAACTTTTATACGAATTATGTTTTACCAATAGATAACTAGAAATAGTTTTGGTCAAAGTTATACTAGTACAAGAGCTTTCTGACGAGAAACTAAAGTTCCATTGATGATACATTTCCCGGATAAATTACATAGTTATGATAAAGGATAGATATATCTGGGCATGTCTTCAGAACTCTTGTGCCATTTCAAAAACCGAGTGACCTTTGTTAATGTTCCACCATCTACAGCACATCAGTCTGCACTCTAATTGTCATCCTTGGGATCAGCTGCGCTAGAATCATGGGATGCTGACAGAAGTTGCTGAGCTTCAGAAAGCGCAGATTCGTTCTCATCGGCAGAGTATAGTATTTTCTTAATCGCAACAGCCAACTGCAGCAGGTGACAACCACAGGAGTAACGTTACAGTTAGCCAATCCGAAAGCAATCTAAAGCATAGGTAATTTAAACAAACGTTCAATTTTTAAGGGTGGACAAGCTTCTTTCCCCCAGCACTTTAAACACCCCTAATAAATAAGCTAGAGATTACTTTAAGATTTGTCAACATACCACACTTAAAAATGCATTTATCAATACTTTTTTCTGTAACACCCCAATCTTTTGGAGCTATATTATATTATTATACGAGTATATGGCTCAGGAGTCAGGAGTCATGACCCTCAATTTCAGACATCTTAGTAAAGTTTTAACCATATCAATCTGTTTAGTTTCATTTGGCAGATCAAACACTTCCCAGCCCTCTAAATGGGGAAAAAAAATGATTTTGGAATGGTTCTAGGAATATATTCCAGAAATATTGATCGACAACACACTTTGAGAAGGAAAAGAAAAAATGAAAGCTGACCATGCTGTAACAAGGCTCAGTGACTTCATTAACCACGCAACTCAATCCTAAAACTCACAATGAAGCAGCAAATTGCTTCATACCAGATTTCCGTGCTAGCCATCACTATCCTACTCCATATAAAAGGTCCCTGCCAATAAAATCCTGGAATTTCATCATGGGATAGTTAAGACCAGGACAATTTAAGGAGAAGGGGAAAATCTCATAGCTACTAAGTGGAGTAGAAGTTCTTCACATCCTCATTAATTGTGACAGAAACACTATGCAAAGCCTGATACAAGTACTACATCTGCACCCTACTAACTTACTAAGCCCCTTCCTTAAAACTGGCTAAACTTTCTGGTCACAGTGTTGAAATTGGAACTAGGAAGTACATACCATATGACAATATACATAATAAACAATCAGTCTGAGTGACCATGAGAAAAGATTGTATTTTTAGCAGATTCTCACCGGCAGAGTATCCACTTCAGAAGCTTGACAAAGCATTTCAATATCCCTCAATTTTCCGAAGTAGAAGTCTCATTCTTTTTCCAACAGGTCCGCTGAAAGCTTTAGATCAGTAACCTGTGTGAAGAAGTTGAGTTTAGCAAAGAAGCCAGAATGTGGCTATATTTAATTGAAGTGACCATTTTTACTCAAATTACAACTACATCGAAAGGAGAAATCAAAAGCATAAAAAGGTCTTCAAGCAATGATTTATATAATTACAGCAGCCAAGCATGCAAACACAGGCATGAGTGGGAGAAGCGACCCAAACTTTTACTTTAGTGGCTTTCTCATTAGTATGTTAACCAGGGTATACATTTGACACTGCATCAATAGTTTTAAATCATCTTAATCGCACAATTAACAGGTAGCTAAATAGAACTATTATACAATACACCAGAATCAGCATTATTACAACAGAAAAAGAACTTCCAATTCTAAAGAAAGCATTAAAATAAGGAACCTACGGAAGAGGGGCAAATGAAATGAAAGAAGCAACAGGGCTGCTGCAGTTGAAGATAATACTTTTACCTCCTGAGTCAAATTCTGAATTTCTTCTGAAGAGTCGACCTCACCAGGAGGGGAAGGAGCCTTCCCTTGTTTGAGGCCTATAAGAAAGGACATTAGTAAAACATGCAAGGGATTCTACATGCTTAGTACTCGTAACTATAAGAACAGGAAGAAAATTTTGGTGGTACTCCCTCCGTCCCCTAATACAAAGCCTCTTTTGGTTATTGTGCGGGAATTAAGAAAGTTGTAAATTCTTTAAAACGAATGATTAAAAATACATATGTGCATGTGGGGTTAGAGAGAGATAGAGAGAAAGAAAAAGTAGTTGGGAATAATTGAAGAGATAGAGAAAGTGTTGGAAATTGATGTTAAAAGTACAAAAAAGTAAAGGAAAAAAGATGACAACTCATCAAAAAGAGGGTAATAATGTCAAAAAATACAACCTTTAAATAGAAAGAGGCATTGTATTTTGGTTTACCTAAAAAGGAAATGAGGCTTTGTATTAGGGGACGGAGGGAGTATGAAAAAAGAGCAAGGTATAGGCTGACCAGCAGTTTTTCTAGGACCAACTCTATCACCAGATCCAGAATTAGGCAAATTGTTTCCCTGCAGAGACTTTGAATTCTTCTGTGTGGTCCTCAAAGGTCGGTTACCACCCTTACATCTTCGCTCTACTGGGTCATAGTTCCTGCATAAAGAACAAATTTTAAAAAATACGGAATATAAATTTACTAGAAAAAAAATACAATTGTAGATACTAGATATTAAAAAGCACAACTCATGGGATAAAAAACAGAATAAGATTGCATACTCATTCATCATTCCACCATTGATGGAATCACAATAGCGCTTCAACCACTGCAGAAACTCCAGATTGTCCAAAGTTCGAGCTTTTACAAGCTTATTAACGTCAATATGCTGGTATCAAGCAACAGAAAGTATTAATAAAAAAAAAGTCATATTAACTACTTCAAAAAATGCTCTTCCATTTATTATGCAAACTAATTTAAAATTTGGTTACAGCTGGGAACGGGAAGTAACATACCTATATGAAACCAACTACTTGGAAAATCTGATTGATACTGACATATGAGACTAATAAGAGTATAAAAACATCCAACAAAACATGTAGTGCATTATTCATTCCTATTTCACTAAAACAAGAGGGGCCAATTACTCCTAAGAAGCCTTTAATAGAATTCCTCATGTCCTTGTATGAAACCCACAATTTGCAGAAAAAACATCAGATTATCATGATAACTCATTACTAATGCGCAAATGAGTTGTAACATGTCTCTTAATCACCAGAACAGTATAACCATGCATTATTGCATTCTTCTATTTTCATGGCAATTAATTCTAATGAGTTCTGCAGCTTCATGCAACTGAATCATGGTAACTGACTAATTGTGGTGTCACAGTACTTTGAGTGACAATTCATATGTTTCTTGTGCATAGTAATTCAAGGCAACCACAGTGCAGTGCAGGTACATATATCGGTCTCATAGCTCCAATCAGATTATATCGCATTGTGCAAGTTGGGAAGAGAAATCAAGAACAAGGGGGCATATTGATGAGAAGATAATCATGAAACATCTATAATTACCTTATCAATTTTTAACTTGCTGAAAACATCTTGCAAAATCTTATAATTCTGGATATAATCATATTCTGTCTTGCCATCAAAGTTTACCTACAAACAAAACCAACTCCATTGAAGGTATACCAAATGGAATTACAAGCTTTGTAACAAAATCAGACAAAGAAAAAACTTCATACCTTGTGCATGGGCACAACTCCTGGATATATCATGTCCATCATTTGACATTGCACTGCGCCAGATGCAGCCTATTCACCGCATCATAAATACATAATGTAAAACAAAATATGTTGATGTTTGACGGAGAGAACAAGAAAAAGATGCGAACACATTCACCATATACTATAATTATCATGAAAGAGTCAAAACATATCAAACTCAAAAGAATGAGGTAACAACCGGATATTGAAACCTTATATGGCTATGGCCTATGGGAGGAAAAAGACTACGCCAGCAGACAGTATAGCTAGCACTAACATTGTATTCAAATAAACAAAAACATAAATTTTTATAAATAATACTCCGGTAATGTATTCAGCTTTAGTGCTTCTATTTAAACCAGAAATAATGATGGAATAAAGCGGAGAATCTGATGATCTAAGCACGTACATCTTCTTTCATTCAACAGCCATGGTCCTAGTTACTCCTCTCCAAAACTCCAACAAAGTTACTAAAGGAACGCAATAAGATCTTACTATCCACCGTTCCAATTCACACAGTTCTCCACTTCTACCAACTGAAGGATTCAAACCCATCATTCCACAAAAAGAATATATCTTCAGCAAGTCTAAAGCATACCATTTGCCCATTTAGAGCAGATTTGATGGTTGGCCTTACTATAATTAATAAATATTAAACTTAAATGACAATTATGGCCTCATTTTCTTTAGTTCCTAAATTTTAAACTTAAATTTCATCTAACATTAAGGCACTTTCTAATTAGACTTTTCTTCTAACCAAAAACCAATGGATAACGTCAATAAGGTCATAAACTCATAATGTGGATGCCAACATGCTTAGTTAGTTAAAGTTTTACATACATTACCCAATACAAATCGAATACATACTGAATGTATCCCAAAAAATCTATAAACAGTGAAAAAGCACTTTCACACAGAAGGAACCAAGCACTAAACTAGGTACTCAGTAAACAACATATGCAAATTTTTTTTTTTTTTGTTTTGAAGGTGGAACTCAATTCCAGAGATCGAATCCCGTCTACATAATTGCTGGCTTACTTTACTCCAAAGAAACAAAACAAAAATCATTTTTTTTACCTAAACTAATTACAATGTACACCAAAATCTGTAAACCACCCTACAGAATTTCAACACCACATTTCTACATTTACAAAAATCCATTAACCCAGTAGAGAGAAAAACTAATAGAAACTTGAATTATATCAAAATTCCAAAATTCTTATAAAATTCAAATTAACAAAAAAACATTTGAAAGGAAGTATAAATGTATATACCTCTTCAATTCTAGAGAGATTAAGTTGAAGGCTGTTATTAATCCATTGCAAAATCTCATTCCTCCCCGCAAAATATGCACTGTCCATCATTCCTATGTTCGACGCCATACTTTCTCTCTCTTCTTCTCAATTCTCACCAAAATGTGCAACTTCCTATAAAAACCCAATTGAAATCTGGGTCTTTTTATATAAATTCTAAATTCTACAACCCAAAATATTGAAAAAAAATTGTTTTTTTTTTTGTTGGTTTTTTTAAATCAAAAGAGGAAATTTGAGGAATGGGAATTGAATAGAGGAGACCCCACGCCTTTATTGAAAAGAACGTTAAAGAATTATAGGTAAGCGTTATTAATTCAATTAATTTAGGGTTCCGCCATTATTAATTACATTCGAGAAATGATGTGACAATTGGGTTTGTTTCCTCAAAAAAAAAAAAAAAATGTGACAATTGGGTTTGTATGTGAAGAGAATGCAAAGAGGGATAAAGGCTGGCAAACACCCAGTAAAGAATGAGGGATGTTTACAATTACAACCCACCCACGGTGAGATGTTCTAGTTTACTAGTAATTTTTTTTGGTACGGAGAAAGTAGCTAACGGTCTGTTTGGTAAGTGATTCTACGCTGTAAAAAATAATAGTAATAAATACTTTAAGTGTAATTTAGCAAAAATAAATAATTATATTTGTGATAAATTGATAATACAAATGTGACCTTTATACATTATTTTTCTATGATTTAATAACATCTTAGCATTACCTTATTGATATGATGTTTGTATGATTTTTTTTTTCTTAGGAAAATCCTTCCTATAATGAGGTGGGTGAGATTTGACCTCTAAAAGTCGGAGAACTAGCCAACTATTCTAGCCTTCTATCTCAATGATGTTTGTATATTAAATTATACCCATGTCGCAATATAATATCTAATTTGAACCTTATCAACTACGGTAAAATAGTTGGTATCCTGACTATCCTCTATATTGAAACTCTTAGAGTTACAAGTATTGTATTCTAAATACAAACATGTTGGTGGAATCTATACCTTAATATAGTTACATGCTTGGATCCCAAGATAGGAATTCTTAAGTGAGTTGCTTGTTAAGTGCATCACTACTATTCATGTGATATTGTGAGAAGCAACACAAGCTTCAGCCTAGCTAAAGTTAATAGACATCACAAGAGCAAAGCAAAAAAGATATTGAGGCTTTAATCTGACACATACAGCCTTTGACAGTTATAAAAATATTAACAATTATTCATTGTATAAAGTATTAAAGTATAATTATCACTTTATCAGCAATGAATAAGAAAGAAAATTATATAGAAAATGATACTTTTGCTCCACATCCAGCACTATGGGATTGTGGAGACTTCCCTTTTAGGTAATTACTGTAATAATCATTTAAACAGGTAGGTCAACCACCCCCTTCTTTAATTTTTTGAGTTTTTACAAAACTTTGACCTCATAATTATGGTATGCCTTGCATGGGTGATTTGTGTGCAGTGTGTATTAATCATACTTGTATTAATAAGTAATATACTAATGTATGTTTATCTTATCTCATGATCCCTGCTTCGTCCATGATTGTTGTTCCTACAATCCCATATGAGTGTGAGACAATCACTGTCAAAGTAGAAACAACGTATAAATACTTGATAAAGAACATTTTGTAGGGTATTATTATTAGCGGTCCTTTGGATGGTGTACTACTACATTATAAGAGAAAGGTGCAACAAAATAGCAAAATTATTGATATCTAATAAAAAAAAATCATGTATTCGTGTAAATCTATTGATGTTCTTCATAAATTATACTTTGTTTGTTGATGAAATATCTAATACATAGTAATTGAGCATAATTGTCGTGTTTCCAAGAAAATAAAATTAATGTCTTAAGATGTGAGTGTCACCTTATTCCTCTCTCAATGTATACTCAAGGTGTGTTACTACCTTCTTTTCCTTCTCCACTCAAGGCTAAGGTTTGATTTTTGACGGCTTTTGAAAAGTTGCTTATTTCATGTCTATTTTCTACTCTATTAGGTTTTGGTTGAATGAATTAATGAGAGAGAAAAGTGGTGGAATTTAAAGTAATTTTTGTGAGTGTAAAGTTGTGATCCCATAGACATCTATAATATGGAGCAATCTTTAAAGGACATCTTCCCTCACCCTTTACTCGTTTTTAAGTGCTAGTGGTTTCAAACGTATATCACAAAGTAAATCCAATCTCCACGAAGATAGTTTGAACGTAGTGATCAAGCCATTTGAACCCGCTTATCTCTAACATTTCCAATCTCGGATATGATTTTCAAGTCGGAGATCAAACTTATAGTACAATATAAATTTAACATTTCTAGCGATAATATTTCAAATTGTTTCAATTTATGGCTTGGCACTTTTTCTCATTTAATACGTGCACAGCTCGATATATTAAAAAAAAAAAAAAAAAAAAAAAAAAAAAAAAAAAAAAAAAACATGTTTAAGAGGAAATTAGACCTCATATAAATTTGACTTGATCAATTGAGATAGGTTAAATAAGTTTCATATATTTATGCCATTTTTAGTAAAGTCATCGTTCGTTTTAGTTTTTGTTGCTAAAAAACCAAACCTCTTTCCATCGAGGGAGCCCTTGCTTATCTTCATGATAAACAAAGAGGCAAAATCGGTCAACTCGCTACTTAAAGCAACAGTTTCACCTCGAACCCTATCTCAAATAATGGATTTACTTATAAACATTGCAAAAATTACGCGTTTATATAGGCCATGTTTACTTCACCTTAAAAAATTAATATTTTAAGAAATAATTTCAGTTCAGTGAAAATAATTTATATTAAAAAAATTATTTCAATAATTTCAGTTCAATAAAAATAATACTCCCTCCGTATTTAAATACTTGCTTCATTTCTCCATGCGCAGAGTTTTAGGAGAAATTGGAGAAAGTAATAAAATATGGAGGTAGTGGGGTTAGTGGAATAATAAAAAATTGTAAAAAGCAAAGTAGTTGAGATAGTTGGAGGAGAGAGAATATGAAATTAATAAAATATGGTTTATGTTGGGTCCACTAGATGAAATAAATGAATTAAATACTGTAAAAGCTTTCCAAATAAGGAAATGGAGCAAGTATTTAAAAACGGCCGGAAATGAAAAGTGAAGCAAATATTTAAAACCAGAGGGAGTATCAGCTCAATAAAAATCAGTAACTTTAAAGAATAAAACCCTGTTCACTACTTCACTTTACTTTTGCTGAATTCAAATTATTTTTACTAAACGGAAATTATTTTTGCTGAATTTAAATTATTTTACTGAACTTAAATTAATTTTACTAGACTGGAATTATTTTTATTGATTCTCTGTTATATTTCTTTTTTGATATTACTGATTTTTATTAAATTGAATTTTTTTTAGAACTTAAATTATTTTTACAAAATATATTTTTTTAAGATGAAGTGAACAGGGTCTGAATATATTTCTGTTTAGTAAAAAATAATTTCAATTTAGAAAAATTAATTTGAATTTAGTATAAGTAATTTAAATTCAGCCTAAAAAAATAAAAAACTCAGTTTAGTAAAAATAATTTTAATTCGGCATTAACAAAGTATAGTGAACAAAGGGTTACAATAGACCTGATCAAGTATGGCCCGCCCCGATTTTTTTTTTGGGCGGGTTTGGGAATGCGTTTTTATGCATATTTAGTTGATTTTTTTAGGCCCGGCCCGAAAATGGCCTGAAAAGCCCGCACGGCCCGACCATTTTGGGCGGGTTTGGGCACAAAAATTCCGGCCCGACCCGAAAATGGGCAAATTTTTTAGCTCTAGCCCGCCCAATGATCACCTCTAGGTTAAAATTACAATTTTGCCATTGAGTTACCCCTATCGGGGTGTTTGGTATGAGGGATAGCGATAAGTAGGATAAAAGGGTGGCATAAGTTTTGAGGATTAGTAGGTGGGATAAGGATAAAAAAGAGATTGATCTTTGTTTGGTATGAATTGGGAATTATATTAGGATAAGTAAGAAAGTTAATTAACTGCCCTTATTCAAATATCTCCTCTTTCTTTAATTAAGAGTAAAAATGTATTTTACCTCCTATATTTTGTCCCCAACCCTTATACCATCTCCCCCTAATTATTATTTTGGAGAAATAAGTTGTATTTTTATCCCTATCCCTCTCTCCTATGTTATTCCTATCCCCCTAAACGAATATTTGAATCCCTTTCCTTTTATCTCTGTCCTCCTCTTTGTATCCCTCAAAACAAACACCTTCTATAGGTCCTATACACACTCAGTCACACTTTGGCACCAACCCAAAACCACACTCGCAACTCTCTCCTCCTCCTCCTCCGCCACAAATGGCGTTCCTCCGAGCACGCACCACCATCCTAACCACCCTCCGCCGCACCTTCTCTTCCTCCTCCTCAACCCCGATCAACGAAACCAAACCCCCAAAAATGGCCGACTATCTCCTAACCAACGATCTCGCCTCCCAAATCGGCACTTCAATGCCCATCTCAATGATGCGAATCGGAACCCTAATTCACAACATCGAGCTCCGCCCCAGTGAAGGGGGTAAACTCGTCCGCTCCGCCGGCACCGTTGCCAAAATCCTCAAAGAACCCTCGTCCACTCGCCGCGTCCTGGTTCGTCTCCCTTCTGGGGTTAGCAAGCTTATTGATACTCGATGTCGCGCTACAATTGGGTCTGTTTCGAACCCATCTCATGGGGCGAAGAAGCTCAAGAAAGCTGGGAATAGTCGGTGGCTTGGACGAAGGCCGGTGGTTCGTGGTGTTGCTATGAACCCTATTGATCATCCTCATGGTGGTGGTGAAGGGAAAAGTAAAGGGCATTTATCTGTTTCTCCTTGGGGTAAGCCTACTAAAGGTGGGTATAAGACTGCTTGTCCTAAGAAGAAGAATCGCCTTATCTAGGATCCTCTCATTTTGGGTAAGTTTGATTTTTGTTTTTTGTTGGATAATTTGGTAAATTTTTTGTTTTTGGTGAATTTGATTTGATATGAATTTGCTGCTCCTGTGAGGCTGTGATTATACGAAGAAAGTTATAATTTTGAGGTTGTTTTTTTATGTTTAAGTTATAATTATCATTTGGTTTTGTAGTTATTTTTATTTAAGCTGGTGGATTTTGGTTGTTTAGGTCAGTTCAGTGATTAGTGGGGTTCTTTTTTTGTGATTGAGAATGTTTAAATTATAATTAAGCTATAATTATCGTTTCGTTTCTCTGGTGAATTTTGGTTGTTCAGTTCAGTTTAGTGATTAGTGGAGTTCTTTGTGACTGGCATTGCTTAAAAATTTCCTAAATTTGGTGTTTGATATGAAGGAAGTGATTTGAAAGTGTTGAGTTTGATTCAAGGCAGTCGAATTTAGGAAGCTTTGGATGTTTTATTTTGAAAATAAGGGGTGAATATTAAGAGAATAAGGTAGGGTGATTAATGGAGGAGGGGTCTGAAATCAAAATGACATAGGCTGCTAGTCGTACTGAAATGTCATGAATCATTTTCATTTTGGTTTTACAAACAGAGGTTGGTCTAGTACTCTAGTTTTACATGCCTAGTTATTAGTTTTGGTTATATTTTGCCCCATATATATGAAGTTCTTAGTCTGATTGTTGGGTGTTTCTGTTCATATTTTAATTGGGAGTGCTTTGTATGAGTGTGATGATCAAATGGCTGTTCATGATTTGGGAGCTTATAGTGAAGGCAATCATGCTTAGTTTTGGTAGGAAGTGGAAGTGAGTTATATCAGGAGCTAGAGGCTGAGCTTATTTAAGTGCTGCTCACCAAGGCTTTTTTGAGAAGGTCGCGACAATGGATGCATTTGAGTTATGTGGGGAAGGCTTTTAAGTAATACACTATGCTTATATAGAAAGCAGATTGGTGCTTGTGGGTATGTATGCAATGTCTTCTTTATAGAAAAATCTATAATGGTGAAAATATTAAAATATGACTGAAAGTCATAGTGAATTTTTCCTTAGTCTCTGCCTCTCTGGTGTGCATTAGCAGAGGATCAAGATATTGAGCTTGAGTATTTTATGTTTTGTGATTAGTCGTTTAGCCCTTTCGTTTTCTGTTGCTATTTTCTGTTTTTCACTGTAAGGATGGAGAATTTTTCCAAATTGTAAGATTCCCATTGTAACTTACTCTGTACCTTCTTATCATGAATTCCTCAACTGAATGATTTCTGTTGGGGTCTTTTGGTTCCTATGGCACCCTGTTTTCTGATCCTCTTATATAAATGCTTTAACCTCAATAGTTTCTTGTTATTTTCGGCTGCTAATAAGTAGTAAATACCTTGCATTTGATGATTTTAGATAATGATTCTTTTGACTTCCTTCACGGCAATAGGGAATTAGGGATAGGGTTGGGTTGGTTAGTTCCAATGCACAGAGACATTTGTGTGCTATAAGATGTTGTGATTCTAGTTTCAATACTTGTGGGAGTTGCCTACTTGGGGCTCCTTTAGATTATGGTTCTTGACCTTTTTTTACTTATTTATGGGGATCAAGGATAAGGATGTATTGAAATTTTGACACACTTATACACCGATTTATTATACGACATCAAGTGATTACAATTACAATAAAATGAGTTGCCTAAATGAGGTTTCTCTGGTCACCATTGCATTCTTCAACTTTGTGTAATGGACTGATTTTCTAGTTTAATAGTTCAGATTTGACAATGCAAGTAAATAAAGATTAAAGCTTGAATTTTGATTGAAAATGGCAAGGTTTACAAAAGATTTAATAACTTCAGGCTTTCACTCTCAAAATAGCTCAAGGCTATCTCTCTTTAACAATGGCTTGAGGCATGACTTTTTAAGGTTCCCTTGAACACAAATTTTTGCCTCCCATTTTCTTTGCCTCCCTCTCTATATATACTAAGAAGTAAGGACTATTAACCTAGTAAAGTATTATTACTAGGATACCCATACTACCCTTCTTTAGGTTAGTCTATTACAAATACCTATTGATGTAAAAAAGAGATAAATGAAAGCAAAAGATAAAGCTTAACAAATAATAAACTGATATTGCTTCTTCATAATTCTGCGTGATAAAAAACTGAAGTATAAAAGAAATTCTATCATTTAAATAGGCTAACACTAAGCACAACTACTTCCTAATATTAAGGCCCACTAATGACCTTAGTTTTAAAAAGCGTGCCTAGGCGCAAGGCTCACAAAAGCGCGTACCAGTGCGCTTCAACCAAAGCAGGCGCAGGGTCCTACAAAGCCTTTTGTTCAAAGCCGAGAGAAAGATAAGATCTAAGTTGAAATTATAGAAAAATCCGGAAAAAAACTCCAAATTAAATCTTACCCGACTTTAATTCACAATTTCGAGCAAAAGCCCTAAGTCAATTGAATCAATTTTACTTTAATTTAACCCTCGAATTGAAAACCCTAAATTTAAGAAACCCTAATTCACGATTTGTTAAGCAATTGGAAAAAAAATCATTAGGTTGCCGGCTAGTCTTCTCCGGTGGTTCTTCGAGGTAAGTTGGTCGAATCTGTTTTTTTCCTCCCGTCTTGAATTTTTCTTCTTTCACTTTTCAATTTCTACCTTTTCTATATATATATATATATATATATATATATATATATATATATATATATATATATATATATATATATATATATATATATATATATATATATATATATAATGCTCTTCACGTGGCTTTCCTAGTTTCCTCCCTTCTAACACTAAGCACAACTACTTCCGAATATTAAGGCCCACTAATGACAAACTACCACTCACATTGGAGAAGCATACTCCACGTACTACCACTAATAGTTTTTATCAACTCAATCAATCAAAGTTTTAAATATCGGTTTGGCATGTCATGGGATATGACAAAGTTTTACACTAGCTGTCACTGCCTACCGAAACCCTCCTCCTGTATCCAGGCTGGCAGCGGGAACAATTTTTATCAACTAAATAACAAATTCAACTGACTCCTAAGATTAAGCCACTAACTACCTAAGGAATAGGAAACAATAACCACTAATTATTTTGAAGCAATACACCAACACACCCCCTTGCTTCAAAGCCACATGCAACTTCTTAACTTCAACAGCCATATTGCGACGATGGACTTCGACTTGAACTCGACACGCTTTAACGATCTTGACACTCAAGGTACCTCAACCCCGACTTTCACGACGCTAGATTTTAGAAGAGCCTAGTCTCTTCCTCTTCGACCTTTTGAGCATAGTCAGATTGTTCACCTTGCTCATCTCTTTATTTATCCCAACAACGGTCTTCTTTGTGACCATACCTTTTGCAATAGTAACATTGAACATTACTCATATTTCTTGCGGATTGACCATGTCCTCCACTTTCTTCTCGACCACGGTCTGGACCAACACCACCACGACCATAACCACGACCACGATTGCGACCACCAAAGCCACCCCTACCTTGACCACCATCATATGCTACGACCACGATTGCGACCACCAAAGCCACCCCTACCTTGACCATCATCCCAGCCTGCACTTGGAATGCCTTTTCTTCTCCTTCATCATTACTCATATCAATTCTTTTTTCATGAGCCAACAAAGAACTCATCAACTCATCAAATGTATAAGTTGACAAGTCCTTAGATTTCCAATATTGCAGTGACAACATGCTTATAATTATTTACTTTGTTAAGAGCTCTCAACATCTTACTCACAATTGTTTCATTGGTGATAGTATCACCATAAATTCCTGATACTCTAGATAAAAAAAAAATTTATCTTGCATTGCCAAACTTCCAAAGCTACTACGAAGTGTTTGTAATTTGACAGCTATTACCTTCTTATCTCCAAAATATTCCTGCTTCAAAATTTCCCATGCTTGCTTGGATGTTGACGCAGCGGAAATTCATTGAAAAACCTTATCCTCCAATGCCGAATTGCCAATTGAATAAACAATAAAGCCTTTGCATCTTTCTTGCGATTTTCCCGTAAATGTTGATCGGGAATAGCCAGTGCCGGGTTCGGCTCATCATAACTGTACTCCACCAATTCCCATAACTCTCGGGACATGAACAAAGTCTTCATGTTGAGACTTCATAGATGATAATTCTCACCCTTAAAAACTGGAATTAAGGGTTGCGACGACGAGTTTATACAACCATTTGTCATGCTTACTCACTCACAAAACTTACTCGAATAATACTACGACAAACACTAATGAAATAAGACGGTGTTCCTTGTTTCACTCACGACATTTTTTTTTTTTAATGTGTATGTGTGTATGTGTTTTTTTTTTTTTTTTTTTCTTAGAATCGAACTTGGATTAGATCGGATAAAGCTTAACAAATAATAAACTGATATTGCTTCTTCATAATTCTACGTGATAAAAACTGAAGTACAAAAGAAATTCTATCATTTAAATAGGCTAACACTAAGCACAACTACTTCCTAATATTAAGGTCCACTAATGACAAACTATCACTCAAACTGGAGAAGCATGCTCCACGTACTACCACTAACAGTTTTCATCAACTAAATAACAAATTCAATTGACTCCTAAGATTAAGCCACTAACTACCTAAGGAATAGGAAACAATAACCACTAATTATTTTGAAGCAATACACCAACACACCCCCTTGTTTCAAAGCCACATGCAACTTCTTTACTTTAACAGCCATATTGCGACGATGGACTTCGACTTGAACTCGACACGCTTTAACGATCTTGACACTCAAGGTACCTCAACCCCAACTTTCACGACACAACCACGACACTAGATTTTAGAATAGCCTAGTCTCTTCCTCTTCGACCTTTTTTAGCATAGTTAGATTGTTCACCTTGCTCATCTCTTTGTTTATCCCAACAACGGTCTTCTTTATGACCATACCTTTTGCAATAGTAACATTGAACGCTACTCAACATAGATTGACGTCCTTCAATTCGACCACAACCACCACTTTCTTCACGACCTCGACCATAACCATGACCACTTCCATCATGACTACCCATACCGCGACCACGACCACGACCTTCATCATAATGCCAATCATCCGACAATTTTCCTCTAACTTGAAAGGCTTTCTCTTCGACATTTTCATTAGCACACTTATCCATTCTCTCCTCATGAGCCATCAAAGAACTCATCAACTCATCAAATGTATAAGTTGATGTCCTTAGACTCTAAAATTGCAGTCATAATATGCTTATAATCAATGTTCAAACTCCTTAATACCTTGCCCACGATTGTCTCATTTGAGATATAATCACCATATATTTTCATTTAACTAATGATTGAGGACACTTTAGACAAATAATCTTGCATAGATCCTTTATTTGTCATTGTTAAACTCTCAAATTGTGTACGAAGAGTTAATTTTACAATAATTACCTTCTTATCACCAAAATACTCTTGTTTGATGATCTCTCATGCTTGCTTGGAGCAAGATGTAGCGAAAATTCTAGGGAAAATCTCATCATCCAATGTCGATTGGATGAACAATAGAGCCTTTGCATCTTTCTTACGATTTTCTCGCAACTTTTGATCCGGTGTAGTCGGAACCTCCTCCAGCTCTTCATACCCTTGCTCCACAATGTCCCATAACTCTTGAGATTTAAACAAAGTCCTCATGTTGAGACTTCATAGATGGTAATTCTCACCCTTTGTTGGTGTATTGCTTCAAAATAATTAGTGGTTATTGTTTCCTATTCCTCAGGTAGTTAGTGGCTTAATCTTAGGAGTCAATTGAATTTGTTATTTAGTTGATAAGAATTGTTAGTGGTAGTACGTGGAGTATGCTTCTCCAATTTGAGTGGTAGTTTGTCATTAGTGGGCCTTAATATTAGGAAGTAGTTGTGCTTAGTGTTAAGCCTATTTAAATGATAGAATTTCTTTTGTACTTCAGTTTTTTATCATGTAGAATTATGAAGAAGCAATATCAGTTTATTATTTGTTAAGCTTTATCTTTTGCTTTCATTTATCTATTTTTTACATCAACAATATTGGCCCCCTAAACTTCCACCTTGTCCTCAAGGTGGTTTAAAATCAGCACTTAGTATCCGGCCTCAACAATGATGGTCACTATCATCCTTGATGCCCGGCTTCCATAACCTATTGAGCTCCTCAGTGGTTATTTCTCCTAATGTCTCTTAAGAATCTAGTGTCATGATCTTGGGAGCTATTAGATGACCCGGAGTGAGATTGTGTTGTGCTTTAGCCTTGTGAGTTAGTTGCAGAATAGTAGTAAGTGGAATTTGGTTGTTGATAGTAACTAGCGCTAAGTTCCCAACCTTGGCAGAGATGAACAATGACATTTTTGCAACAGATGCTTGGCGTCCATTGTCCTTCCAATGCCTCATTGGTAAGGCCTCTTGCTTTCCTTGCTGGCAAAGCTATGGTGAAGTGTTCTTGGAGGTTGCAGGAAACTGCCAGGCTGTAGAATTCAGATAGCAGAAGTTTGGTAGGAGAAGTGGGTCTTGATTGAGTGAAGTCAAATTTGAGTTTGGAAGAATGAGGGAGAAGGAACGTTGGGCTTAAACATTGGTGGAGTAATGAGTGTTGGAGTAGACAAATGGGGCTGGACCGATTTGATTGGGGGTATAGGCTGAGAAATTGGAAGAATGAGGGAGAAGGTTGGGCTTAAACATTGTTTTATTGGTTGCCATTTTCGCTATAGAATATAGTGATGAGATGTGTGGAGGTGATTTTTATTCCTTTTGAGGGATCTTGTGACTTCATGATTTCACTTTCTAATATGAGATACTTTTGGATCACGCAACAGAGATGACTTGTATTTCACTTCATGAGTTCATTAATGTTTTCAGATTATGCTCAGGAATTGGATTGGCTTGTATTTCACTTGTACACATCTTTTAAAAATTTATGTGGTAAGATGACTAGTGACTGTGACTCTAGTTGCCTTTGTATAATATGATCCATGAGAAGTTACTCGGTGTTTTGTTTAAAGACTTGGAATTCTTACATCTTATGTACCTCAAACTGTTTTAATTTCCTGAAAGCGTTGTTTGTATTTAATATTCTGCAATGCATCTCGATCCTTCAAAAAGACAACACCCTTTTCTCTTGAGAACTGCTTCATGCCTTCACTCATATGAATTCACTATCAGTAATTCCCATAATTAATGAAGCATTTCCACATTTATAATTACACTCCGATCTGCAGTTAGGTCATTCCAGCAGCTGCCATGTAATTTTGGAACATCTTCAACTTCTGGTCATTTTGGAAGCTTTGGAATTTCTATAGAAGGCCTGATGTTGTGACTTGCTCTGGAGTTGTGAAATATAACCAGTGTTAAGTGAGCTTTTCTGATCAACATACGTGACAGATCTAATGAGCAAATACTTTTTCATGTTGGTTCTATTTTTGTTGAACATAGCTGTAGTAAGTATGGCTATGCTTCTTTGACGGTATAGTTTCTATACTGTGGCTGGTCCTTTTTAAGGTCTCCTTGCTATATTGCATCTTTCACGGTTCTGTTATCTGTTAATGCTTCTCTCTTTGGGATTTTGCTTCAGGATAAGTATCCTTAGGATTAGTGAATAATTTGATCATGTAGAAGTCCATTTTTTGTAGTCTATGTCGTCTTATAATCTTATTACCCTATTCTGTCATTAGAATTATTGTACCCTATTCTGTCATTAGAATTATTGTAGAATTTGCTGCAAAATAGATTTTTTACTCCCTATATCTGTGCGGTCTTTTGAGATGTTTTTTTTTATTCATCAATATCTTTAATTATGTATTATTGTATTAACAAAAAGTATGAAAAGTTGATATTATAACACATTGAGATGAATCTTATAATATTCACATGACTGATTAGTAATGTACCTCGTGCGTAATATGAGAAATTTCGACAAGCTGCTTTGCTTTTCGTTAATTGGTATTTATAACCTCGTGCGTCACCAAACTAACAAGTCATTGTTTTTTTTTTGAAGGAAACTAACAAGTCATAGTTGAAGACTGAGTAGTAATGTACCATAGTAGAACTATTTACAAAAAAAAAAAAAAAAAAAAAAAAAAAATTGTATCATGGTAATAACAAGTAGATGTGGCGAATTGATCTGAAGTCTTTTGCACTCTCCCTATTAAGACTTGATTAGTTAAGGTATCTGGTTGACTAAAGTTTTAAAGTTTTTTTTTATTGGAGAAGTCTTACAGATTTATAGATTGATATCTAAAAACTGATTGATAATCAGGATATTAATATATTTGGTGGACTTTATATAATCAACTTAACATACATTTCTATAGACTATTCTTAAAACCGAATGTCCCGACCTATATTTTAAGCATGTACTGTCATGTTTACTAAGAACAAGACAAATGTACAAAAGTCCAGTTTTCTTTCGTTTTAATATGTTTCTGTACTTCAATTAAGGTTACATAGGTATAATATTGTCTTTAATTACACCAACAATTTATAAATTACACCAACAAAGAGGGAGGAGGACTGGAGGAGGGATTATTGCTGCAAGAGGGATCTAAGAACATCTGCATCAAGGTCTGCAGAAGCCAGCAACTGTGAAATTCTTTCACTCGTGTCGTCTACTTGTTTGTGAAGTTTCCTGATGTAGCTGCATACTTCTTCCAGAACTTCGTCTCTTGAAACCTTAACATACAGATTATCAAAATGTTATCATTAATCAGCACAAGAAATCAAGAATGAACTATATACACATCTGCATCATGTATGTGCATGTAGTACTTTTATTGTATTCTATGACGAAAGTCGACGATAAACATATATAGTTAGACTAAAGGTTAAACGTAGTACGTCGTTGCTAACACAAGGCATAAAGCCATTGTACATTCTTAAGGCCATTTGTAATTATCGTTATTGTTGTTGTGATTGTTTATGGTTGCATGAAGAGGAAGAATGGCCTGTTATGTTTTTTGTAGTAGCTAGAATACTAAAACGATTGGAAGCTCGACAAAACAAAATTCTTTTTGAGATAGTGAAAACAATAGGTTTCATGCATTTTCAGACACAATAAGCTTAGAAATGAGGTTTGGGTAGGTTTCTTTACATACCCTCCTTAAATGCTGACGCCTTCTCTCTGGTAGCAATGCTTGCAGTTTGAAGACTAGTTCACTAATCTCATCTTCAGTAGCACATCGCGATGCTAACAATATTCGACTCGATGACATTGTTATCACCACAAAGCTATTGTGCTATACTCTTCTTGCTTATGCTAGGGGTTGCACTTGTAGATTATTATGACTCATATGGTGCAAAAGGGTTGTTTATAAAGGAAGTGGATGATAATGACATAATTAACACAAATAGGAATAAGGTTTTGGGACATGGGCCCATGTGTTTCGGTACAGTACAATTTATGGGCCCACAGCAAAAGTTGGCCATATCCTATTAAATAAATGAAGATTTTTTTTGTCAAAGCCCACAATTTCACTAATTATTTTGATTTAGGTGAATGAAGTTAGCAATTTAGTGCATATGCAATGTACAAGAGGAGCTATATTAATAACATATGACTTGTTAATTTTTTGCTTACATAATATGAATACTTTAGTTATTACTAACTATGATAAATTGATGATTAAGCTTGCCAAGCCACACATGTCCATTAATGTGTGTGTTTTGAGCATTTATATTTTGGATGGCTACTATCTACCAGAAAGATACCATATTGTGCATTTTAATGTTTTGGTTGAAATTTTGTCTGCCCAAAACTTCTTACCCTTTCTATTGTGACTTCCTGATATCTATTGAAATTTGGTAAAATGTATTTATGAGGATCATATTAGATTCGTCTTAACATGTATTTTTGAAGTATTAACTTTTTACAGTTCTAACAAATAAAATTATATATAGTCAAAGTTTTATACATACAAGCATTAAAAAAATATTGTAAGTTTTAAAAAAACCAGTGTGTTCTATGTAGGTAGATTTCTCATTAATTATAAGTAGCAATCTTCATTGTTTGTATTGTGGAGCTGCTCTATTAGGTATTATTTAATCGTAAGATGGGTCTAGGTCACACTTGCTGGTTTATGAGAAGGAGAGTATGGTAATAGTTATGAGTTTTAATTTTTATAGAGAATTTATATTACTACCCGTCCTAACTATGAACATTTTTTTTCTTAAAAAAAAAGTCCTAATTTTTAATTAACTCATGACGGTCTTAATTTTTGGGGTCCTTAAAACAATCCCTAACTAATTATGATCGGGTAAACCGGTTAAATTACCATGTGTTGAATATTTAGTGGTTTGTTTTTCTGAATTATATTGTTTAATGGTGAACAAAACAAGGCCTAAAGGGAGGGGGTGGGTTTTGGAGGATGATTTTTATTTTTAACTACAACTAATGAAAACAAGACATGTGGAATTATTAACCTATCAAACCGGACAAAACATGTTAGGGACTATTTTGAGGACTCCCCTAAAGTTAAGACCTTCCTAAGTTAATTGATACTTGAGACCTATTTTGCCACTAATTAATGTAAAAAGATATAAAATTAGTATGAGTGTAATTACAACTTGATACTTATTCCCAATCAATCCTCATCACCAACCAAACAAACGACGATCAATATTTTATTAAATTCTCAATCCATTTCCCACTCTCGAATCCCTTAACTCCTACTCTCGTGTAACAAACGTCCTGTGAATGTTGTACTCATGTCAAAATACCAGTATGTTTCTTAGTATTGTGGTGTGGACAAAGCAATTTTAAAAGATAAACGAGGTATAAAACTAGAACTATTGTGAGTTTGTTGGCTCATGGATTTGGCATCTCGCACCAAATGCCTAGTTGGAACTTGTGTACAAGTACTAAGGCAACAGCTGTGTTATTTTTGAACTTCCCCCTCTCTTGTTCTTTGCATAACTTAGAAATGACCTAATGTATTTGCAAAACATTATGTATGGTTTAAATAACTAATCCTACTATGTACTCCGTATGATAATGCTTGTTGTATATAGCGATGTCAATAGATTGGGTTTGTATTAAGCATCACCCACATTCATCTGCTGATTTTCGCTTTAATCGATCCTTTGTCACCACAGTTTATCCCTTCATCATTCGTAGATAGATTGACTGGATGCTCGGGTATAAAAGATAAGCTACAAGATAACAAGACCACAAAATTAAGGTAGAACTATTACAAATTCATAGAAGGTTTAATGAATTAATTCCATAAATCAATCTGTGATAGGAGTACTGACTCCGTATATATGGACCAAAAAGAATGATAGCGCATAGTTACAAAAAAAATTAACTTCATATACGAAGTACATTCTCCATATTTGGTGCGGAATATAATAATAGAGATAAAACCGATCGATAATGTCATAGTTGACCCATGGATGGGTTGTGGGCACCATTACTCATGTTGTAATTTGTAAATCAAGCTCTTTTTAGGCCGTAGATTCATCCCTTGAGTACAGTGACAAATTTGGTTGGCTTGTTGCTTGTTCACTTGTTAGTACTTAGTACGAACTATATCCAAGTCTAAGCGATTAGAGTATATCATAGGGTTTTCAGTTTTCACATGGATGTGCTTTGCTATATTTAGCAAGTCTTTGTCACAATGCAAATTGTTGATAGGTACATCAACTTTTAGATGTTTTGAGTTTTTGACCCCTACCTCTTTTATTTTCGTCAATCTAAAGTTAAACTGCCAATAGAAATTACAAAATACTCTGTCTATTTCGTAATACATACGTAATAATTTAATAGAGTATTTTTCTTCTATAGAGAGTATGTTCATTTACTAAGGACTTATTGCTATTTTATTATTTCACTCTTACTAACTCCAACTTTCACAATTAATTTATTATTTCGATATCATATCATCCTCACTAACAAGCTACCCTTTTTTTTTTTTTAATTATTTGTTATTTCTTCCTTCTACTAACAATATTTTATTATATTATAAAAATTCTTTTTTTGTCTTCACCTTATGACTTTTCAATCACAGGATCTCCTATAGAATGTGGAGAGAAGCAATAATTACTTGAGCTATCCTTCACTCTATCCATCCTATGATTCTCCTAAGACTTTATACATAGTCGATTATTGTGGTTATTACAAAACAGAGGAGTAAAAATTATTTATAAAATATGGTAAATGGGTGCTATATTATGTTACTCCCTCCGTCACATAACTACATCCTTGTATTCCATTTCGGGGTAACCAAAACTACATGCCTATTTCTATTTAATGAATGTACTTTTTGACAACATTCCACTCTTTTTGATGAGTTGTCATCATTTTTCTTTTTTACTTTTGACATCATTTTCAACACTTTTTCTCTCCCTCTCTTAAGTAATTACTAACTACCTTTTCATTTTTTCTCTATCTCTCGCTAACCCTACATACATATTTGTACTTCCCAATCATGTGTTTTAAAGATTCTCCAACTTCCTTAATTCCCATAAAAAATGAAAAATAGGCATGTAGTTATGTAACGGAGGGAATAGCATAATAAAATGAAATGGAGGTAGTTATCCGGTAGAGTTTATTGTGACTTTACTCCTACTAACCATGTAGGGTAGAAAGAGCTTGAAATTGAAAGTGTTTTCTGTTATAAAGTACAAGCTGCAGCTTCCAAAGTGAAATAAATCGTGCCACTTACTATGATTCAAAGTAGAAGTAGTACTACTCGAGAAAAACGACAAAGCTTATAACTTTACAAGAGTGACAACAAACATTACATGAGAGTGGGGCTGAGCAAAAAATCAGGGTATCCTAAATTGGAATCGGAATCGAAATCGAAATCTGTACAAGAGATTCCGGTTTCGGATAGTAAAATGGAGAACCTATTGCAACAGGTTTCAGTTTAGGTTCTCAATTTTTTGGAACCGGAACCTGTAGGGTACCTTGTAACCTGTTAAAAGTATCACTTAATTTTAAACTATACACCAATTCTAAATTATTTTTTAAATAATAAATATCAAAATTACAATTATAAATATAAATCACGTATTAAATTTGTAGACAACTACTATTAGTTTGTTTATTTTGCGAGTGGTAAACATTATAAATTAGTGACCAATTAATTTTTTTATTAAAAAAATCAGGAACAAGTTAGTATATTCGGTTCCCAATTTTCAGGATCTTGTTTAACAGATTTCGATTCCGTTTCTCATTTTAAGGAACCTATTGCAACAGATTCCGGTTTCGGTTCTAAGAATTTTTAAAGGGTATTCACTTTACATGAGAGTAAACAATTATGAGACGTGATTTTTGTTTTTAACTTTTTCAATCATACGAGCTAAATTATTGGCTTAAAATTCGTATTCTGTATGGGAAGGTGTAGAATTAGGATAGTTGGAAACTGCACTGATGTCTTGAATGAATAGAAAATGATGTATTACTACAAAACAAAATTATCACGTGTCCATATTTGATAGTACGGATAATTCAGGTAAGTTTATTTCTCATGTACATTAAGGGTCAATATGTTTAGATAAGTTAACTTGGTATAATAATAAATTTTAATTCACAATTACAATAAGTTCACATTTAAAAGCTATAAGTATTACTTAGATGCAGGATGAGAAGCTATTATTGATCACTAATAATATAAAACTAGTTATAGGTAGGGGTGGCAATTCGGGTCAGCAGGTCGGGTTCGGGTCAGATTTCGGGTCGATTTCGGGTTATGCTTAGAAACTATTAAAAATAGTGTAAAACTTAATATTATTACGAAATATGAAATTTGGGTCAAATCGGGTCGAATTCGGGTTGTTCGGGTTCGGTTCAGGTCGGGTTCGGGTCTCTCTCATTAACTTCGGGTCGGGTTCGGGTCGGGTTTTCGTGTCGGGTCAGGGTTTGCCAGCCCTAGTTATAGGTTTGGGCGATGTCCCAAATCACTATAAATTTGTAAATTTGATAATTAAAAAAAAAAAAAAAACAAACCACTAAATTTAGAAAGTTAGTGTTCAACATTTAAGATTAATGGGTGCTAGATTTATTCAAAGAGATGCTACACATAAACCCAGTGTATATGGGGTCAACATACACTTCCATGGGTAGCTGCCACCTCACTGCAAGCCAAAAAGAGAGAGGGAAAATTGGGGGGGGGGGGGGGATGGGGGGAAGTAATTGGATTTAGGCGCCTAAATGCATGTTATGATGGGAGAAAAAAGTTAAGCGCCAATATGCATTTAAAGGTTTACTTCCCACCAACCTCTTTGCAATTAAAAAAGCAACAACCTGTTCAATTGTTCATCCTTTAAAATAAATGGCCGGAGAAGACAACTGCAAGCATGGAAGCCATTAACGATGGTAAGTCCGGCGAAGATTTTATTTATTTATTTATTTTTATTTTTTTAATTAAATGTGCTCAAACTCGAGGCAAAATTGAGTTCTTTATACTCTTATTAAATTTCATCTTCTAATCTAATTTTCACAAACTACTGGAATTGTACATAATATTTGATGACAGAGATTCAGAGAACCCCGATAAGAACATGTACTGAGTTCTAGTTGATGTTAACAAGATAAGAATCAAGTTAGAAATGGTGAACAATATTTAGTATCAATAGATACTGTTTGTGAAAAACCTGACAAGTACATGTTTTGAGTTTTAGTTGGTGTTACTACCCTTTGTAATAATTATCTTTGATATTAATGTAGTAACATATATATAATATTTGTATCCTAACTAGTAACAAAAAATTATAATTGTATCCTAAATTATCATTCCTTACAACTTCAACGTTAAGACATTATTGATTTTCGGGATAATTCCCTTAATAAGTATTATAATTTATCTAAACTACAAAAATGTAGATGATTCAACGTATACCTCATTGGAAACTGACGTTAAGTCAAAGTTTATTTAAAATTTGTTACATACATGATTAAAACGTAAAAGTTAATCTCAAATTTCGTTACAAATAAACAATTTCAAATGTGTTAAAATTTCTGTTCATATAGAACCCATATACAACTCTTATTATATGATTGAACCAAAAGTATTTACCAAACAAATGTACAAATTATTAGTTAAAATAAATACTATAATAAATAATTTTATACAATAATAAAATTACATACTTGTGTTACATTACAAATGAGTTACTATTCACATGTTACATTAATAAAAATACAACTTATAAATACAAATGCATGAAATGACATATCTCGATATATAATGATATAAAATACGTGTCGACAAATACTGTGTGTGTATAATTGATGGCAGTTGTTGGGAATTAAAAAAAAAAAAAAAAAAAACAAACAAAACTTTTATTTTATAATTCATTCGACAGTAGATGTTACAAAAGCATATAGTCCCAATATCAATTTATATGTTATTGTTACTAGAAAATGTTCTATCTAATATCATATGTAAAGGCATCACCAAGAGGTACAGATTTACTAGCCTGTACATAACAACCGACAGTCTCAATGTCCTATTGTCGTGATCATGAAGGAAAAGATTCTAAACCGGATGGAATAACATCAACCGATATTTTCAAACTATAATTTAGGTTTTGAATACTATTTAAATATAAGCTGTTACCGATCAAAGTAAATTCAAACCTAAAGTTGTTTAACTATTTTTACAAGAATAGATATTTACAAAGTAAGAATAACTCTTCAAATGCTAAATGTTTGTTTCAAATATCCAATATTAATGACAAGACTTGAGTTGAAGGGTTAAACTAAAGTAGTGAATGGTTAAAATCAAATAGTGGAGGGGTTAAAAAAATTTCATTTGGAATACAACAAATAGTTATATGTGTAAATTAAATAAAAGTTTTGAAATATATTAATAATAAAGCTTAAAATTTTGGAATATTTTTTTATATCTTGTAAGTGATTTCTAACTACTCATCGTTTTATGAATTATATTTTTCTACATTTTCGTTAGCATTACTAGTGTGGTCACATTCCTTAATATTAATTTTAAACATAAGCTTTCACATGAGAAAATTATTTTTAAACGATACGGAAGATTTATAATAATTAACTCATGATCAACTGTAAAATTTTTGTAAAAGTAAAATTATGCTTCTTAATATTTACATTAGATAATTGTTAATTAGAAGATCGTACAAATATTAATGTTGTAATATGCAAATACTAAATCATGATCAATTATTTTACAAAATGATGATATTATGCAAAAAGAAATATTTAAAAATTAAGTAGTAACTCTTGAAATACTCAAGTTTTGCTACAATTACCCAATTCAAATTAAATTGGAGGGATTAGATGAATTAATGAAGGTTTAAAATAAATAACATTTGGAATAAATAAAGTAGTTATCGATTACTAAAATATAACATATTTATACTTCCTCCGTTACATATTAGTTGCAACTTTGAAATTTTTAATTTCTCACTAAGAATACCCCAAAGTTGCAACTAATCTACGTTTTATTATCCTTTTATCATGTAAGAAGATCTATAACTAATCTACATTTTATTATCCTTTACTCATCAACTTATAAGGAGATTAGTAATTATATTTAATAAATCATCGATCCAATATTGTTTGCAATACTAATATATGATCTTATTTCTTAATATTAGATAATCGGTTACTCCAAGGCACAAAAACTATTACACTTGTAGTGTACACATACTAACTCTTGATCACTTGTTATTTTTAAAAATGAAATCATGCTCCTTTATAATAATAAAACTACTTAATCTTGATCAATTGTTTAACCAAAGAGTGAATTACGCTGCTTAATATTAATATTGGATAATAATTTATTATTAAAATGCTTAACGAATATTAACATTGTAATATACAAATACTAACATTCGATACATTGTTTAAACAAATAGTGAGATTATGCAAAAATAATCATTTACAAAATATAATAGTGAAGGGTTAAAATAAAATGGTGGAGCTAGGGTTATAATAAAATAAATTTGGATTACAAATAATAGTTATCGGTTACTAAAAAATATATAATTTTTTGAAAAAGGATTTAAAAATGCAAAATAAGTAAAAGTTTTAAAACATATAATAATAATACTTAAAATTTTCGAAACTTGTTTACATCTTGTAAAGACATTTTCAACTAGCATTACTAGTTAAGTTTTCATTGCTTAATATTAATATTAATATTAATATTAGATAACTAATTATTATAAGGCACACCATTTATTAATCTTTGGTAGAAGGATAAATCGGTCGTTGGACAATCACCCTAAAACCAAACACTATTTCTACCTAAACTAACCTAAGACAAGTCTAGGGCAAGTAAATGATCGTATCCACAGGGAATGGGTATGAGTACACCGAGAATATGAAACGATTGTAATCTAGTTCGGTCACAAATTGGGGATTTTGATTAATTGACTACTATGGGGACAAATAATAGGGGGAAATGGGAATTGACACCAACCAAACCAATGGATAAATACAATAGGCAAGCATGAACACAAATTGGGTGATAGAAAGGGCACTCAACATTGTCTTCTTTCGAAGCCACAACACTAAGCATTCCTAAACTAAGTTCAACTAACATGATAGGCCAACCAAGTCTCAATGATAGAAAGTAGACTACTAACTCGGGTTTGTCTTTCGATCGGTCCAAGATAGCATTAAGGCACAAGTAATTGGGATTTCTCACCTAATTATCGCAACTAATACTACTACATCATCCAAACAAGAATCCGTAATCAAGATAGAAATTCGGTTTAATCATACAAGAAAAGGTTCATAACCAAACTTCATCTTTCAATGCAAGCATAGAAATGAATACATGAGCAATAAGTGGCCATCCAATTACACATGCAATTAACCAATTCTTTAACAATCAATCATCAACCCAAAATGAACATGCAAGCACAAATATCAATCAACCCATGGCTTGATTGGGTCTTCACCCAACCCCTAGCTAATTAACTACTCACTAATCATGGTGAAGAACAACATAGCAACAAGTCATAATTCTAGCATTAATCTAACAAGTTGGAGGGAGTGAAAGATAGAAGTAGATTGAATATGCAACAATAAATAAATAAGATTGAGAGAGAAATAAATAATTCAAAGTAATTAAAAACAAAAATACAAAAAGTAAGAGATAGAGATTACTAAGTGAAGCTTCAAAGTTGAGGAGTACTTGAAATCAAGAGAATAATCTTCAATTAAAGTAGTACAAATGATTGAGTTTAAGAGAAACTAAGCTAATTAATGAGGATTCTAAGCACTAACTAAGAGAAAAGAGCCTAAGGAAGCTAGGAGAGAAGAAGATCAAAGAAGGTATTTATATGACCCCAAAAATAAAAAGGACGGAGAAAACAAGAATCGGCTTAACAACAGGTCTGCACAGACGTGCCAAGGTCTGGCATAGACGTGCAGCCTCTTGCACGGACGTGCCACCTTATGCACGGCCGTGCAGAACCTGAAATGCTGAATCAGTAGCTACTGTTTTGAACCCAGACATCCTGCACGGACGTGCAGGTTTTGGCACGGACGTGCTTGGCTCTTGCACGGACGTGCTTGGTTCTGCACGGCCGTGCAGATCTAGGCAGTAGCAACTTTTCTTTCTGACTCCCCCTGCATGGACGTGCAAGTCTTGGCACAGCCGTGTAGGGTCTTCTTGGCCTCATTTTTCCTTCTTTCTTAGATCTTGTTTCTTTTTTCTTCATTATTCTTGCTTCCTTCTTTTTCTCATTGCTCTAAATTCCTTGCTTATTTCCCGGGATGCTTCGTTATTCCATTCTAAGGACCTAAAATATCATCAAAAATAATAACAACCCCGTGAAGCACGTAGTACACAAAAACACATAAAAATAGAGTGATTAGTGAGCTAAGACATTATTTCCTCACATATTCAAGACTAAAAACCACTCTATAATCATACCAAATAGCAAGCTATCAATCTTGTAATATAAAAATAAAATATAAACTCTAAATCAATTGTTGTTTTTTAGAAGGGAAATTATGCTCCTTAATATTTAGATATTTAACAACTAAATCTCAATAACAGTGTTTATCAAAAAATTTTATTATGCTTCGTAATAATTATATTAGATAATTGATTATTATAAGGACAAATAACACATCTCGATCAATTGTTATTTTTTTTTAAAGTGAAATTTTGCTCCTTAATATTAATACTACTGCAAACATGTTTTAAAACTTACGATTGTTCGTTGCATCAATAACCAAATGTGCGGGATATTCACCATGTTAACATCTTCATACTTTATATTTTTGTATAGTATACACTGCCATTAATTAAATAATTGTTGTTACTGTAATATAGTTAATGAATACTATTTAAATAACTATTGTTACTAAATAAATTAGAAACTTACAATCGTTACAACCCGTTTTATTTTTAAGATACCAGATTTTTTTTCCTTTGTTTTATTTTCAATTTTAATTATCAATTTATTGACTCCAAACGTTTCATGGATAGGAAATCCTGATGTTTGGTGCTAAAAATGAATATTAATTTCTTATTAATATGTCATCGTCATAATTCAAGGAGTTTAATCCATTGTGAATAATCCAATGCCTAACATCTGTTACTGGTCAATTATCTAACCATTTTATACTTTGATGTTTTAAATCTAGGAAAACTTCTTCAAAAAAAAAAAAATCTGGAAAAATTGAAGAACATTGAAAATAACGAATTTCAATTCACATAATATAGTATGCTTCGATTGAACAACTACATGGTTGGGATGAAAATATAACATAATTTGTCTTCAAGCCAATTTAATAATTTGAAAATTCAAAACAATGAAGCTAATATAAACCCCCCTCCCTCCCCCCCCCCCCCCCTTTTTCTAGTTTTGAACATAACATTCATACAAATTAAAATATGATTTTTTTTTTCAAATACTAAATTTGTAACACAAAGATAAATAACAAATAATTAAAAATTTATTGTATAACAAAACATTGTATATTCATATGAATTTATGAAAAAACAAATAAATCTTCAAGCAATAGATGAAGAACAATTTTTACATAAAATTTATAAGAACATGAAGAACGTAACAAGAAAGAGAAGAGAGCAAAATTCGAAACAGTTAAATTTGAAATTCGAATTGTAATAAATTTTAGCCAAAGATAATAGGCGGAGAATAAGTCGGGAACCATAATACACATTATACATATATGTATATATATAAAAAAAAAAAGTACAGAAAAAATTTGAAAAAAAAAAGAATTGAATTTAAAAACATGAAGAACAAGAAGAGAAAGAAAAGAGACAAACTTGACCAAAAAACAAAAAAAATGAGAGGAAAGAGATGGGGTGGTTGGAAATGTGGGGGCATTGATTGTGCATTGAAAATACAAATTTGATTTGAAATTGATATGAAAATTTGGTTTAAAATTTGAGTGAAATCTTTAAAAATACCTACATATCAAAGGCTACCATGTCATAGTGTATGTTGGCCCCGCATACACTGAATTTATATGTAGCCTTTGCGATTAATTCATTTTACTTTACGTAATAAAATTATTCATTTTACTTTACATAATAAAATAATAACTTATGTAATGATTACGGAGTACTTTGTATAATTGTTTGACTTGTATTGAATCTAGAAAATTAGCATCCAAGGAATCAACAACCATTAGTGTGTGATTAATGTCTTATAAATTAAACTATAGATTATAGTGCAATTAACTAGGAGTTACATTCTATGGGAAAATTAAGTACAAAGTTTACACAAATGAAGATTTTCAGGGTAATGAATAATGACACATAAAGTCATAAAGTGGCACATAGTGCTTATGTGGCGCCAAGTCATATGGAAGGAACGGTGACACATGGCGGTAGCATGTTGTCCCTTTGAGTATTAATAATGTGTGATTAATGTCTTACAAATTAAATTGTAGATTATTGTGCAATTATTTAGGAGTTACATATTATTGGAAAATTAAGTACAAAGGTTACACATATGAAGAGTTTTAGGGTAATGAATCACTTAGTGCTCATGTGGTGCCAAGTTATATGAAAAAAACGGTGACACATGGCGATAGCATGTTGTCCATTTGAGTATTAATAATATTATAGATTAAAACATTACAACGATTTTGCTTCTTAGTTTAAACTCTTTTTTTTTATTTTTTATTTTTTTTAATGCTTGGATAGCAAAGCTCAACACAAACTAGATCAAGATTAAATCCAATCATAATTCCTATTTCTACTTTGGATCTAAAATTCTAAATGGAAACAAAGATAGCATTTTTTGTTAACATAAAGTTTAATTCACTTAATTTCTTTTCATAAATGCAAAAATATATACAAAGTACAACAATAATAAAGACATAACATGCTACTCCATATCTACATCTCATAATTTTTCGCATAATTTGGACCTATTTATTTTGGTCTATCCAAGATCTAACCTTTTAAAAATAATTTCTTTTAAATCTAATCTAATATCATATCATATCACTTCTAAATAAAGCCGGTCTCGCAGCCAAGCCACAAGACAGCGACACTTGGCATTCCAATTTTTCGCCAAGTGTCGCGCCAAGTAGGAGATAAATAGGTATTAATGTAACACGTATGATGCTAAGTAAGCGTTTTTTGGATAGGTTTTTTAAGATACAATTATTATATAGAGTTTTATTATCGATATAATTCTAATATTTCATATATACAAAATATATCATAACTTGTAATAGATATCCTATAACTCAATTCTATTTCCATAATTAAATTCGTTTTAAAAAGTTTTTTAAAATAAGATCCATTTATAATATATTTAATCACAAACTTTTATACGTAGCTTGCCAAACCGTGTCACCAACTATTACAAGAGTTACTTCATTAGTGCTATAGGGGTTACTTGGTCAGTGTTATAGTGGTTACTCAATCAATATTATAGATAGGGGTTATTTAGTCAATGTTAGAAGTTACTCAGTTAGTATTATAGGGGTTACTCGGTCAGTTTTATAAGGGTTACTTTGTCCGGCTAGATGGTGTGGCTAGCTGCATACAAAATGCATTGTTATTTAATTTATTTAAAAAAAATTAGGGAATCTGTAAAATTAATTTTAGTTTGGTAAAAATACTCTCAGTTCTGTAAAAATAATTTAAGTTCATTAAAAATAATTTCAAGTCAATAGATATCTATTTACAAACAAAACTACAAAAAGTATTAATATATAAATATAAGCCATATGATATCATATGTCTAAATATCCTACATTATCAGAACGAATTATTTGACCGTATTTAACATTAAAGTAAAAAAATTATCTTAAAATTTTATCAACCATCTGGGCATCGCCCGCACACAAAACTAGTCACTAATAAATAAAGCCGATCTCGCAGTCAGGCTATGAGACAGTGACACTTGGCATTCCAGTTATTCGTCAAGTGTCAAGCCGCGTAGGCAACAAATAGATATTATTCTAATTGGATTAGATGCCACATTAGATTAGATTGGATAGATTTGTTTAAGATAAAAAAGTATATATAAAATAATTTATAATTCTTTTGAAAAAAAATTATCTTTTTTTATTGACAATAGAATTCTACTTATAGCAACACACCACATATCATAATTAATATGAATATCAAATTAATAATAGAATTTTACCATATACGAATAACCAAGTAATTATAATTATATATAAATATGGCCATGTATCATTAATTTTTTTTAATCTACCATTGATTTACCATTAAAGCTTTTGAATCATGTATTTTTCATATTTGGTTGTAATATTTTTGTGTATGTTTGTGATTTGTTATTGAAATTAAAGAAGTAAAAAACTACTAAAATTAGGAAACAACAGAAACGGTACAATACAAGGAAATCTTGAAGTGAATTCTTAGAACTTTACGGGTTTTACAAAGCCTCCGTAGCCCATTTACCAGCCATATATTACAAATGGTCTAGTTAAGCTACTAATATAATATGTTGATTTTACGTGTTACAAAAATAATTACTTTTAACATTTTATTTATTTTATTATTTTTTAACCAACGCACTCTTCTTTTCACAAAGTTATACTCGCTCTCTTATTTTAGTGTCCCATTGAAATTTAACACATATGTTGACATAGAACTTTGATAAACAATATCCTACTTATTTATTCTTTTATGTACAATTCACAAACATTGGTCATAGTAGTCCAAGTGAATATAGCGCAACTTACAAAAATAGAAAATAATAACAAACATGAAAAAATAAAAATAGGTAGTGTTTCTACTCTCTTTTTGTATCTAACATTTTAAAAAAAATATATAAATACTAATAATAATAATAATAATAATAATAATAATAATAATAATAATAATAATAATAATAATAATAATAATAATAATAATAATAATAATAATAATAACATGGTCTTCTCCTTTGACACAGACAAGGCTATCTGACTTTGTTCCTGGGCGGGTTGTGGCTGATACGGCTAATCGGAAGCGGGTGAAGTACGAGGCTAGTTGTCGGCTGATTGGATACGGTTTCATTCCCTTCTCCTTTTCTTCACTTGGGGAATTAGAGAAGGAAGCAGTTGCGTTGTTGAAGCGGGTTCAGAGGTTCTCGACAACGCAAGACATTGGGGTTCGTGCTGCAGCTTATATCTTCGATAGGGTAGGCTTTGCTATAGCTAGAGGAGTGGGGGCCCAGATTGTATCTCGGCTTCCCACTAATTTATTGTAGATTGTATGACTTTGTCTTTTTGCTCTTCTTTTCTTTTAGGGAAATTTTATGTGGTGGCCTCAAGGAAGTAGTAAATCTATATGGAGGACAAACCTTTTTTCTAGTTTCTTTAGTGGCATCCTACAATTGACAAATTCATTTAAGTGGCCTAATCATCAATATATGGACTAACCACTTCTTAATTGGTCTATTATATAACCTAACTTACTTAAAAGACTAACTTACCCTTGAAATAATTAAATCCCTCCCATTTTCTTAAATTTTGACTGCTACTAGTCTACTACTGTTACTTAAAAGATGAAACCTTTTCATCTTCCATGAAACTCCCACAATGTATACACCCTCTCATATTCAACTAAAAAATCCAAAAAAAAAAAAAAAAAAAAACCTGATTCACTTGTGCGATTTTTTTGTGAGATTGTTTATCAATTGTGGACGATTAAATTGCGGCAATATCTCTTTGGTAGTGTGGTTTTTGGGTTGGACAATTAGGGTTTTATGATCTCATTTTTGATGAAATTCGCACAATCTAGGAGGCTAATTGTCTAAAATTTATCTGCAGATCATAACAAAGGTATTTCGATTAATTTCTAGTCAAATTTTGGTTGTTTTTATACTTATTGAGGTATTAGGTCAATTGCATGCTCTGTTGTTGTAGTGTTATTAGGTATCAAGTGAATTTCATACTTATGTTGCTTAACATGTGTTACTTTGTGCGGTGATGTTGAAGTGTATGCTTTAAATTTTTGTTGTTGCGGATGGATCAAGTGATGGTAAATTCAATTATATGGGTAATGAAGTGAATGTGTCTATTGAAGATGTTGACAAGGTTATGTGGATTGATTTGATCATTGAATGTGAGGAAGGATTTCGGAAAAATAACTACCATTACCCTAAATTCCCTAGTTTTCACTACTCCTATAACATGAAAGATGTTATTACTTCTAATAGTGATTTAATGTCTATGTTAGATAGGCTAAGTAGTAGAAAAGTTATAACAGTTTGGATTGGTACAGTTGATAAGGCTAGTGATTGTGTTATTGCTGCTAGAAGGCTTACTAAATCAGTTGCTAATAAGAGTCTGGTGGTGAATAATGATTGTGAGTATACTCCTAGCATAGAACATTTCTGGAATGACATTGAGATAGAGAATGGTTTAGAAAAATGAGAAAAAAAGGGTAAGGGTAAAGCTGTAAAACCTAGAAAGTTATCTATCAAGAGGAAGCTTGAACTTGCTAGTACTAAACACAATACTATCCAACAACAATCTTTCTCTAATGCACCACTTGTAATTAAACAGCCATCACCTACTCCTTTACATTCCTTAAGTGTTTCAAATAGCTCAGCTTTAATCCTTCACAAAATACCTAAGACCACGACAAGGAAGGAGGGCTTACTTAACACCCAAAGAGAGATTGATGCTATGGTTGTCACAGAGGAGGAGTTTAATGCAGCAGTTAGGTGTAGGCACGCTAGTGTAGATCAGCATGATGATGAAAATAGGCAGCCTATCAATGTATTCATTGTTTTGGCTAGCTTGTAGTGCCACTTCTCCTTTCACATTTAAAAAGGCAATGGAAAGAATTCAGAAAGTTAATCCAGATGCTTGTGTTTGGTTGTCTAATTTGGGGGATCAATCAAGATGGACAAAACATAAATTTGATCCCAAAATTTGCAGTGATGAGAACAAGACAAATTTTGTAGAGTTTTAATGCCACTTTGGGAGTGGATAGATGCATGCCTGTATTGACACTTTTGGAAGGTATGATATTCTGTAATTCAAACTTGTTTCATGTATCTATTTTACAATATTGTACCTAACTCATATTATTTTCAATTGTAAGAGGAATAAGAAGAATGTGCATGGTTAAACTAGCAACAAGAAGACAGAAAATGCAAGGATTAGAATGAGTATGAGCCATGCCGTAATGTAGTGAAGAGGATACAAAAGCTTACTTTTGAATCAAAAACTTGAAAAGCTTACCAGAGTACAGAAGGTGAGTATGAAGTGAGAGAAGGAAAACCAATGCTACCTGTATTGGACCCATACAAATATCAGGGCATATGCGGGGCATGACAAATATCAGGATTCCCTTGCAGACATGCACTAAGAGCAATAATGTCTTCTGGATTGGACCCATACAAATTTTGCAGTACATGGTACTCGGTGCAAATTTACAAACAAGCATACGGGAATTCAATCAACTCCATCCCTGATTACGAGCATTGGCCAAAGATAGATAGACCAACTATACTACCACCACAAGTGAAAAGAGGTATTAGTAGGCCATCAAGGCAAAGAGAAAGGGCAGCAGATGAACCAAATAAAGGGAAACGGTCAACAACTGTGCAGTGCCAGAAATGTAAGAGTTACGGTCATAATTCATAGACATGTAAAGGTGGATTAACAGCCAAAGAAAGAAGTGCTGCAGATGGCACTAAGATTGCAAAGGCAAAAGAAAAGAGGGCTGCTAAATCTGCACCAAATGCTGCTTGTACAGGAGAGTCATCACAAATTGCATCCCAAGATCCAAGTAGCCAACTTGTTACTGCTTCAAACAGGGGTGGGAAAGGGAAGAAAAAAGTCTGAGTTTTCATTGGATATGTTAAACAATTTCTGAACTTTGGTGTAATTTTTTGTTGAGACAAACTAACAGTAGCTTTGTTTAGTATTTTGATTTGGCAGTAGCTTTGCTATGTTTAAATGGTGTAGTTTTTTGAGGTGACAGTAACTTTGCTCAATTGTTATGAAGGTTGCCTTTTTAAGAACTTGCTCAATTCTAAATGGTGTATTTTTTTTCTTTGAAATTCTTAACTAGCAGTGTGCATTCATACCTTTTTACTTCAAGGTAAAGCAGTGATAAGAAAATATCATCAAATTCATTTAAAACTAACTTTTATTTATACTTGATTGAAATACATAGCTTTATTTCTTAAAACTCCCAACACATCACATTATCTAACTTAATTACATCATCTTCAGATAATAAAAACACAAATTGATAAGAAAATAACAGAAATCTTCATAGCCCTGTTGAAGCAAGCATAAAGTTCTTCTACGATATTATGAATGTTATAAATTCTTCCCCTTTCTTTATTGTTATTTTATGTTGCTGCATAAAGACTGATTACATTGCAGCAACAAGCTCAACATTTCGAGCCTAATTGTACGGAGCATAATGATACGGACCATTAGTTTCAGCAATAGAGTTCACTTAACATCATTCTTCAACCAAAATTTGACTAGAATTAATTGAAATACCTTAGTTATCATGTAGAGGTCAATTTTAGACAATTAGCCTCATGGATTGCGTGACTTTCGTCAAAAAAATCGGTCGAAAAACCCTAACTTTTGAGCCCAAAAACTTTCACCACCAAAGAGATATAGCCACAATTAAAAAGTCCGCAGTTGATCACTAATCTCGCAAAAAAATCGCAAAAATGAATCAATTTTTTTTTTGGGATTTTTTAGTTGAATTTTAGAGGATGTATGATTTGAGGGAGTTTCATGGAAGATGAAAGGTTTTCATCTATTTAGAATGTCGAGCAACAGTAGTAGTAGTAGTCAAACTTTAAGAAAATGGGAGGGTTTTAATTATTTCAAGGATAAGTTAGTCTTTTAAGTAAGTTAGGTTATATGATGGACCATTTAAGAGGTGGTTAGTCCATATATTGATGATTAGGCCTCTTAAATGAATTTGTCAATTATAGGATGCCACTAAAGAAACTAGAAAAAAAGTTTGTCCTCAGGCCACCACATAGAATTTCCCTTTCTTTTATTGTATCCAAGATCCAAATTAGATGAATAAATCCATTTCGAATTGCTTATTTGGCTTGGTTTTTGCTAAAACATTATCCAACTAACTTACACTTTTACATAAAGGTAATTCACAATTGTTAATTTTTCTTTAGTCATGATCTCGAAGATTTAATCTTCGAATATAGGGAGAACGTAGAAGAAATCGAGAGAACGAAAAGAGACCCATGAAGAGCCATCCACCATTATATGTCCTCTCAAACAATTCAAATTGTTGGATTAGTGAACCACTAGAAAAAAAAAAGAAGAAGATGCTAAAGAAAGAAGAAAGAGAGGGAGAAAAACAAACACTTTAAGAATGATTGTATGTAGCAAGAATCAAGTTACTAGTTAGTGATAATGGATGTCACCTTTACAATTATGGGTTTTTAGTTGGTGCTCAATGCAGTTACAAGGAATAAAGGGGCACAAAGCACTAACATTTTACTATACTATATAGTCTTATATTAACATAAATTCGTACATTTATGTCACGACAAATTGAAATATGAGCCATAAAAATTACAACTATATGGTTTGTGACATACAAGAATCTTATGAACACAAAACATAGTACGTTAACACAAAGTATAAGTACGATTGTACAATGTACCTTCCACCACATTTGGCTGAACTTTCAATAAAACAACTAATCTCAATGGCATTCAACAGTTTCTTGCTTTTTTCTTTCCCTATTTCGGAGCAAGAAGAGTACTTCAGTAATATATATATGTTATGCTTCATTTATCTTTTATATATATATATAAAACACTTAATAGACGCTTAGTAAATTGAGATTTGGATGATTTGGTGTCATTAAAAACTTGTAATCCGTATACAATCGGAGTTATTTATAATACACCACAGCGTCCACCCTTACCCCATTTTTAATAATTTAGGCCAAGTAATGTTTGTTATATAGTACAAGGTACACCCTTTATAAACACAAGTTGGGTTGGAGATTATTGTAGTATGGAGTACAACATAACAAAGACAAAGAGTAGGAGCAACAGTCTTAACAGACAAGAATGCTACTGTACTAGTGTAAGAGTACATGTGGGGCGCAAGAAAGTGAAAACTCTGTGAAAAGATTAGTTGCGGAGCTGAAAGGGAAGAAGCTTGGATTAATGACAATCTTCTTCCTTATAACAATGGTACATGAGTAATTCATGCATTTTCGATGAAATCTAAGGATCTATAGGAAAGACTAAAGAAGACGACCTCACGTATATATCCCAGAGTTTTTGAGAAGAAAGAGGGTTGAACTGATGTTTTAAAAATTCGGAGCTGAAGGAAGCAAGGAAGCACGCACGCCAGCTCGGAAATCAGTACCAAATTTACCAGTTACTCAGCAGATAGAAATCTATCAGGGATAGATCAGTTATACATGTAGGAAATCTGCAAGCTCAGGACACTCATATGATTCTAATTTAAGCGAAGCTTTCTGGATGATCACATGCAACAGCTCAGTCGTGGGTGGGGCAAAATATGATAATGATGCAGAATTTTTGACGACTGCCAAAAAGAAAACATCGCAACTGCTTAATGCATGTAGCAATCTAAAAATCCAAAGTGCCCTACTCGAAAACGACACTGTAAGCAACAAAGAACTCTTTTCAAAGAGCGTCCAACTGATTTCATCGCAATTGATAATAGCACAAGCAGGATAGCCAACATATGAAGCAATGTCAGTTGGTTTGGTTGAGTTAGAAAGCTAACAGCAGGCTGCTCAAATGGATTCTGAAACTAGTTTGATTTCTATCACAGTCAATTCCAGCAAAAGTCTTGGCAAAAGACATCCAAACAATGATGTGCAGTTTACACTGTTCTCTAACAAGTAATTACAAATTCAAACACATACACACAAAGTGATGATAAAAGCAACAAAAAATGCGATCACATTCTCAATACATGATAAGATCATACCAGATCTACTCACAAGTTCTCCATTTCCACCACAAATACTGATCCAATGAATAAACTAGTCGAAGATGCTTTTTCAGCCATTGCTAGATCATTCATTAAGAAGAAACTGAAAAACAGAACAATCATAAAAATCGAGGACACCTAACTTCATGGCTAGGTGATCAATGTATAATCAACAATTAATGAGCAGAGAAAACATAGTCAAGCTATAGCTTCAAGAGACCAATGAATATCAATTAAAAATTGATGAGAAGCAAAGCATAGTCAAGCTAAACTGAAGTTTTATAAAATAGTAAACAGTCAGATGCCGACGAAGAGAAGGAAAGTGAAAGGAACCCCTCAATTTAAGAACAATAACTTTCTACTAAATTGATACCAGACTAAATTGGCTCACTGCTTCAAGTTATTGATCCATATCTGTTCAGCATGAGACTAATGCTCAACATAGCCTCCGGTGATGCTGAAAGATGAATATGCAATTGGTACAAATTGAAACTCCATGCAGAATGGCAAGAACCTTTATAGCAAAAGAAAACTTTCAAGGTGTTCGGCATTTGGCAATCTTAATCATAGAGCACCAATGTGGTGCATCCTATAATCTTATTAGCATCCCATTATGGCACAGTTGTACACGAACCCCCCAGGCTTTCTACCGAGCACAGTCCACTGTTGTGGGCTTTCAGAGGGCGCCCAAGAATTCACCTCGATGTAGCCTCCTTCCAAACCCCTAGGCCCACCTACAACAATTAGCTTATCACCACAACCTCGAAATGCTAGACCCCATCCATGCATCGAGACTACCCTCTCAGGCAAACTTCCAACAGTAGCCCACGAGTTCGAGCTTTTAATGTATTTTCTAATTTCTTTTCTAGCATAATCAGCTGCATAAAGCTCGTTATTCACAACTGCAATAAGAGGGGGTGCCCCTGCCTCTGACATAGCAGATGCCTCAGGGGCACCTGGCTCAACATTCCTCAAAGGAAACATATCTGGTATCAAGGTCCAAGTCCGTCTCTCCAGATCATAAACCTCACCACAAGTCAAAGGATTTGAATTTCCGGCCCCAAGTCCCCCAATCACATAAAACTTCCCATCCATAAAGACTGCAGAGCATTTTTTTCTAGCTTTATTCATGCTTGGGAGAGTTTCCCACATTCCAGTATCTGAGTTGTATAGTTCGGCCGAGGAAAATACATTCCTCGAAAAGTCACAGCCACCAGCTACAATGGCAATATCACCCAGTGAACCAGAACCAAATAAACACCTAGGTGTGTTCATCTCCATGCCTACAGACCATGAATTCGTCAAAAGGCTATATTTGTATATGAGATGAGATGTTATACCCTTTCCAAAGACCAAAAGCTCAGTACCAACAGCCAATGACTCCTTGTCAGAATGCATGAAGCAGTCATTGGAAGGCATAATTGGCAAGTGCTTCCATCTAAGCCGAATGGGATCAAATACCTCCCACTCAAGCAGGCTGCAAGAGAAGTAAATCCAATGTTCTTCAATCCCTATTTGCTGCCTTAACTTGTACAGTTCTTTGCCCTCAATCAGAGAACGAAAGCTACGATTCACCAAAGCAATAGACCCATAGTCAGACCTAGAGCAGCGAGCTATACTATCAATTGAGTTGTCCCTTCCAATTTGGTGAATGAGGGAACTAGTATCAGACATATCCCCACCATTGTCGATGCTATCAGACGGACTTACAACTAAAGAAAGGGAAAGGTTTAAAAAATCGACTTCCATTTCTCCCGTCTTACTGATTTTCAACAGCTTAATTGAGTTCCCAAGTTTACAATCATCCCCATCTTCCGATTTTCGCTTATAATTTGAGGTTTCCATTAAACTAAATCCATCAAACATCCAGTCACACTCTTGCTCTAAAGCAATAGGCAAGTCTCTTGAAAAAGGAATTGAAATACCTTCCAACATTATGACAGACTTAAAACTCCAACAAACCACCACTAAAACCAATCCCTCTGCAAAACAAATTAAAATCCAAAACCCCAATTACTTATAAATTCATCCAAACCAAAACAAACCCTATAAATGAATAATAAATTCAATTAAACCCAGAAATCATACCATTTACCATATAAACCAATCAGTCTAAAACACTAAAGATCCTAACTTTAAGCATGAAAAAAAGAACCCAAATGTTCAAATTAATAACATAATCAAGCTAGAACAGAGACAAATGAACAAGAACAGCAAACAAAGAAATAAACAAAAAAAGAGGGGAAAAAACCCAGAAAAATAATATAAAATTCAGCAAAATCCCTAATTCAAAGAAATACCCAGTAAAAATTGCGAAAATACCAATAAATCAAAACCACCCAATTGGTCAAAACAATCACCTAATTAAGTTCGAACAAAAAACAGAAAATTAGTGGGGACCCGTTTCACAAAACAAACAAATGATGATCATGACATATACATAACTATGATTGAAAATCAAAAGAGTGGAAATTACCGATTGGATCGAAGATTGCGAAGAAAGAGAGAAAAGTCGAAAGCTCAATCAAATTCTGCAAAGAATAATAAATAAAATTTGTGGGTATTTTTATTCTGGAGTTGAGTATGCTAAAAAGTGCGAATCACACAGCATAAACTACAGAGTGTGCTGTAATTTGTGTCATTTTTTTTAGGGGATTTTTTTTATGTGGGTGTTGTTGGGAAGGTGGGGCCAGAAACGGCTGTACGACTGGGATTCATGAAGAAGAGAAGAGGAGAGAGAAAGAAGAGAGAGAAAAAGGAGAGAATGGAGGAAGAAGGTGGGCGGAGGTGGAAGAGAGAGAGAGAGAATGGAGGAGGCGGCGGCTTTGACAGAGATAAACAATTTGACGGCCGATTTGCCCCTTTTTACACGTGGTCTTTCGTCCTACACAAATACACATTTTGCTTTAAATTTAATATTACAATAATTCAACTTTTTTTTTATCAATATTTTTTTAAAAAAATTGGATCATTCTAATTTTTTTTAGAGTGAGGGGAAAAGGATAAGCGATCTCTATCCTAAGAGTGTCTCTGGTGGGAATTGAACCCCAATCTCAAGGTTAGAAAGTGTAATCCTTTTCACTAGGCCAAGCTTAGCTTGTACTTAAATGATTCTGGTTACATACCCATGTTGTACAAGCATTTAGAAACATCGTATACGGTATAATATCATAGGAGCCTTAACGGTACTTTCAGATATCACATAATATCATTGAATTCTTAACTCATAAAACTCTCATGTGTACTACTAGAAAAATATCATTACATATGTATGCCATTATAAGGAATTATAATATCATTACACTATCTAATGGTACTATATATTCACCTTTTGTTTTTTTTTTTAACTAGTACTATTTATTCGTTTAATGATAAATGTATCTCATAAAAAGTTTAACCCATTATTGTTTCGTGTGTTTTTGGAGTCCCTCGGGAGAGTTACAATATTGAGTATGCGCGCCAGACTTCTGTACCTGCAAAACCGCGAAACTCCGGTTGAGTGGAGTTCCGCCTCCAAAGATCAAGTTAGTATGATTCCGAATGAGTAAACGTGCGAAAAGTAGATGGGTATTTCTCTCTGATTCAGGGAGATTCCGCAATTAATATTGCTTGGGATTTGTGTGTGTATTTATGAATATGCAATAAATGAGGATGATTCCTCTATTTATAGCAGATGAGAATCTGCTCCCCCATTGGGGGTTCAATGCCACGTGGCATCCTCTGATTGGATCCCTTTGGGCTTGTATGAGGGTGACACGTGTCAGGCCCTCATTGGGCCTTGTGGCAGGGGTAATTTTAACCCCAAACATTTGCCCCTCACGGGTGTGACGTGGCTTGCCACGAGGCACCTGTGACACTTGTCACCATGCGGGAGGGCGACGGTTCGCCTCCTTCCCTCCATTTTTTGAATTTGAAACTAGAGGGGGGGAAGGTGACAGTTCGCCTTCTGGGATTTCCTATAAATAGGAACCTCCCTCCTCTCATTCCTCACTTTGCCAATATTCAGAGAGAGAATTCATTGAGAGAAAAAGAGAATTCCTGATCTCGGCTGCTCTTTCTTGCAAACAACCTTCAACTTCACTACATCCGGATACCGGTCGAGTATTTCTTTGCCCGTCTCGCTAAAGTATCGTTCTGACCTTGTCGGTTTCTTCATCTTGATTTTTGATAAAGCTGCAGCCGGTCTTATGCCGTCTGGAGCTTCTTCAAGCAATCTCATGATGCATTGCATCCAATAGACCCTTAGCCGGTTAATACAGTCTGGGGTGTCTTCAAGCAATCTCATTGTGAGTTGCATTTAATAGACCCTCAGCCGGTTTACACCATCTGGGGTATCTTCAAGCAATCTCATTGTGAGTTGCATTCAATAGACCCTCAGCCAGTTTACATCGTCTGGGGTATCTTCAAGCAATCTCATTGTGAGTTGCATTCAATAGACCCTCAGCCGGTTTACACCGTCTGGGGTATCTTCAATAAAATTCTTCGGGAAATTGCTTTTTCTTTTGAATTGCTTTGCTGTCCTCTTAGCTGGTCTCACACCGACTGGGGTATATGAGCAATTTCTTTCTACTAAACTGCTTCGCTGACACCTCAGCCGGTCTCATACCGTCTGGGGTTTCCGTAAACAGTCTCTTGATTATTTTGTTTTAACAGATGCACAGCCGGTATTTTACCGCCGTCTGTAGTAGTTCCGTACAATTTTCTTCATAAGTTGCCTATAATAACCCTCAGCCGGTATTGCACCGCCTGGGGGGTCTGTGGGCAACTTTTCATGAAAACTTCAGACCACTTATTCTGTACAATTTCAGTACTACCACAGCTGGTTTCTTCCGCCTGTGGTATCTTTGAACAACATTGGTAATTAATCTTGCTTTCTTTTGCCAATGTGCTGTTCGTTTAAAGTGACACTGTCTGGGGTATCTTTGGTCAACAATCACCAACTTCTTTCGTCAACCTCTTCTTACAACTACAAGGTAACGTCTTGGTTCCTTGCTTTTTGGAGGTTTTTAAATTTTCCTGGCTGTATATATTGTTAGAATAATGGGTTCACCCAACACACACACGGCACGCCACGATTTAGAGGTTAGCCGGTCTCCTGGTACGGCTGAGTCTAGGACCGGGGGTGCTGCCTTTGGGTATTGGGACTCTCCTTGTTCATCTCCGAAACCGACCGTCTCTGTCTCTGTGCAGGACGCAATGGCTCGAACTAGGAAAATAGTCGTTGATCTAGAATATAGAGGGGAAACCTTTGAAGGATTGTCGCCTGACTCTAATCAGGCTGAGATGACAAGGGGATCCCTGCATGGCACCCCCAGCACTCCCATTGATGGAATACTAGGGTTAGATCAGGAAGGCGGTGAAGATGTCGCCTCTCCTTCTAAGGTTGAAATGGAAAACCCCTTAGAAGGCGATAGTGGAGAGACTGCCTCTTCATCCGGCTCAGAGCAAAACAGCAGCAGCAGCAGCAGCCTTCTTACGCCGGATGTAGATAACGAGGAGGAGGAGAGGCCCACATGGGATAATAAGGGCGATCCCCTACTTATTGCCGTCTCTGCCAAAGATAGGGCCAGCATGGCCAGAAACTTAGAGGATTTCATCAAAATACGTCCTCTTGGAGCAGATTGGAAAATCATCGTGCCGCCTGAGATGGGCACTATAGTCTGGGAAGATGATCAGCCGAATTCAAACGGGTATTTCGGCTGCTACGAGGCCGCGTTTCTAGCCGATCTCCGCTTCCCTTTACATAACACCATCAAGGCCATTCTTCGAGGGTATGATCTGGGTATTTGGCAGTTAACCCTTAATTCATGGGTTAACATCTTAGGCTATATCTCCGCCTGCAAAATGCAGAACATTAACCCCGGTTGGGAGGCCTTTGCCCACATGCACTATTTGAGCAGAAGCACAGGCGGGTGGAGAGCCTGGTATACACTGACCACTTACCCCTAGTACCTGATGACCCTGGACAAACTGTCCAATTGGTCAGACTGGAAGAATCGATTTTATCTTGTTTCTGCTCACACCAAGGAGGAAAACCGGGAGTATAGGACATACAATCGGAAGCCAGACCTCCTAGATCACAAGTGTAAAAAACCTCGAATCCCGGATGGGGACTACGAGAGAATAATTGAGGCGGGGTTTTTTGAACAGACCACAACCACCCTTTCTAATGGTGAACTAATATGCGTACCCAAGAATTGGGTACCAAAGAACGAATTCCTTCGTGATGAGGCGTTCTTGTCCGCCTGTAAGCTCAGCACTCAGTTCAAGAAACGTAGGTCGCGCTATTGCTTGATCTTGTTTTGCCGTTTGTACATACTTTATGCTTTCTTAACTTTCCTCTAACCGGATGGGTTCTTTTTTGCAGTGCGAGCTTTGGCAATGTTGCCTGCTGATAAAACACCGGCCAAGTCCGCCGCTGACATCCGCAAAGCAAATGTGGAGAAGAAACTAGCCGCCCAGGCGGCAAAAGATAAGGTATACTTTTCCTCCCTTTTCTCTTGTTTAACTTCCGCTTGACTTCTTGCCGGCTGACCTTTTGTGCGTTTGCTTTTTCAGGATGGGAGCAAGGCGCCCCGCTCCCTTACCAAGCTAATCAGGCCCCGGCCGGGGGAGGAGTCGGCCACTCAAAATAAGGCGAGGAAGACTTCCTCCCAGACGGTTCCCAGCCGGCTGACGGTTGGGGGAAAATCTGTCAAAAACATTGGCCTGGGATTCGATCTTTCTTCTAGGCAGCCGGATGTCCCGGAGGCAACCAAGGGGGCAGCGCCGCCTAGGGCGTCCGGCGCCTCGGTACCGGCTGAGGGCAATCATGACTCTCACCCAATATCACAAGGTACAATAGATCCCTTCAACCCTTCTTTGCTTGGCAAGCCCATGCGGGTCAAGTCGCACTCCCAGCTCCAGCCAGAAGACTCTTCTGGCAGCCGGCAGTCAATAGGGGGGGAAGTATGTTGCCTTCTTACCATCTTTTTCTAGTGCAGATCTCTCCTCTCGCTGGCCGGATTACAGCAGTATGCCCGGGCCATGCTGAAGGCCATCCCCAAAGAGGAGAAGGAGGCGATCCCAAGGATCAACATCTTTAATGCCGACCGGGTCATGGCCGGCCTGACTGAGGTTTGAATTCTTTCAACTGAATATTTTCAAGTTATTATGCCGTCTGACCCCTTTTAACACCGCTTGGGCCTTTGCAGTCAATGCTTCGCGTGGAGGGGCTCAAGAGAGCTTATGCCTGCAAGAGTGAGGAGGTAAGACGGGCTAAACGAGATGCGTCCAATGCTCTTTAGAAATCCCTCAATGAAGCCAACACCAAGATTCACAATCTCCAGGCGGAGAAGGAAAATGTTGAGGCGGAGGTGAAGAAGGCGTCGGATTCTCTCAAACTCCTGAAACGAACCAGGAAGGAGAATTCTTCGCTGCTGGCTGAAAACGTCCGCCTGAAGAAAGAGGCGGCTTCAGCCAGTCAGAACTTCCAAACCACCCTGGAAGCAGAACAGAGCCGGCTCATTAAAGAGAATGAGCAAGATTGCGCCAACCGAATGCAATTGGCTTGGTCCCTGGTGCATCCGGAAACGGAATATGCCGTCTGGGAACTTGCCTACAAATATGTCGATTTTGCTATTGAGGCCCAAGAGTCGAATCAGCTGGCTCCGGAGCCTTATGAAGAGTGGGCCAAGAAAGAGATCGAGTCCATGCAGGCGGGGATCGGCTCAGACGAAGGGGATGAGGCCCAAATTGAAGAGCAAGGAGAGATCGCCCCCCTTCCCGCCTTGGAGACCGCCTCCAAGGACCCGGCTCAGCCTTAAGCTTTTATATTATTCAACTTTTCCGGCCAGCGTGCCGTGTATTTCTTGTATCACCTTCTCCGGACAGGGGTTTGGCTAACATTTGAACAAATTTATTTTTTTATATATACATATGCCGACTGGGTCGGTTTGCTTTGTCACTTTTCAATTTTTGCAACTTTTAAATTATTGCAATTTTGTTTCGCATGCTCTTGTGATATGCCGGATGTATTAGCTATGTATGCCCCGGGATGGTTGGTTGCTTAGTTGCAAAGTCTAAGCAGGCAGCCGTCCATAATTATCCAGATAAATGAATAGGAGATCCTTGACTATTTTACAACAGGTTTGCCGGCTTTATGCAGGCGGCCTAGAACCGGACATATGCTCTTCAAACCCTCATAGCCGGTTGTATTGATTTCTTGCAAAAGTCGGTTGCGCACTGAAGTGTAGTTTTCCGCCTGTATTTCCATGGGGCAATAGCAAGGCTGATGCTGGGGTCAACAGGGTCTGACTTTATGCATGAGGCTTTGAGCCGGCTGGGATGCTTTTGTGCAAAGGTCGGCTGCTGATCAATGTCGATATTACCGTCTGTGCTGCGTTGGGGCAATAACCGGTTGCGACCTATGATGCTACTTTCTGGCTGTGTTGCCTTGGGGCAATAACCGGTTGTAGTATGACAGAATTTGCCGGTTGTATTGCCTTTGGGCAATAGCCGGTTACAATTTTTAAGATATGATTTTGAATTTAATTAGGGTTGAACTTCAAGATAGAAGCGGGGGCCGGTTGTAGTGCTTTTGGGCAAAGCCGGTTGATTAACAAGATTTAATTCACCGTCTGTATTGCCTTGGGGCAATAGCCGGGTGTATCATATTTACGATAGGTCATTCGAACAGCCATGGGTTATCTTTAACCTAACCGGTTAAAGCTGTTTGAGTTCATGACGCATAGAACAATGTGCCACCCGGAAGGGAGATGTTACTCTTCGACGAATTCACCCGAATGGGCGTCGCCGGATACGGTTTAAAATATGTTGGCTTTGGGCCTTTAAATAGCTAAGTTAGGTACTTAGCTTTTCTCATTTTGAGCAAATGGGTGCCCGGTTGTGCATTGCACATTTAGGTCTTGTTAGATGCCCGGTTGTGCATTGCACAGGGGACTAAGAAGATGCCCGGTTGTGCATTGCACATGGGACTTAATACAAAAAATTGAAATCAGATATTCCTTTCATTCATTTAATCTTTACAAAAAGTATTTACAATCTCCTTAGAAGTAGTACTTTTTCAAGTTATCTACATTCCAGGTTCTGGCTAACTGCCTGCCGTCTGGTGTTTCCAGGCGGTAGGTGCCGCCTCTAAATTCTTCAAAAATCCAGTAAGGGTCCTCCCAATTGGGGGTTAGCTTTCCTTGTTCATTTGTCCTACCAGTTGCTTCCATTTTACGTAGCACAAAGTCCCCCACTTTGAGGGGCCGCTTGTGTACTCTTTTGTTGTAAGCCCCTGTCATTCTCAAACGGTATATCTTATGATGCAAGGCGGCATTGCCCCTACGTTCTGGTAGTGAATCCAATGAAAGACGCATGGCCTCCCAATTAGCCTCTTCGTCATAGAGCATGACTCGGAGTGTTGGCTCATAAAGTTCAATTGGTAGGACAAATTCAGTGCCATATGTCATGAGAAACAGGGTTTCACCGGTTGCCCCCTTTTCAGTAGTTCTGATGGCCCAAAGGACGTGAGGTAACTCATCCTCCCAAAGGCTGCCAGCTCTTTCAATCTTCATTTTTATGCCGTCTGAGATGAGCTTGTTGAAGGCTTCAACTTGGCCGTTTGCTTGGGGCCGGCCAACGGATGCAAAACAATGTGAGATCCCCTGATCTCCCAACCAACACTTGAGGGTAGACGTTTCAAATTGAGGACCGTTGTCAAACATCATAGACATAGGAACCCTAAACCGGGTGATGATGTTCCTCCAAATAAAGGAGATGACATCCTTTGTCTTGATGCCTTTGACCGCCTCTGCTTCAACCCATTTGGTGAAGTAGTCTACAGCCACCAGAATGTATCTTCTGCCGCCTGTGACAGGCGTATAGGGACCCAAGATGTCCATGCCCTATTTTGCAAATAGAACCGGGCTGTAGATAGCCGTCAGGTCTGTTGCCGGACGGTGAATGAGCCGACCAAACCTCTGGCACTTGTCACATTTCTTTACCAATTCCATGGCGTCTGCCTCAAGGGTGGGCCAAAAGTAACCTTGCCGCCTGGCCCTCTTTGCTAGAGTCCTGCCGCCTATATGTGACGCACAAAAGCCCACATGCAGGTCCTCTAGCACCTCTTTTCCCCTTTCTGGATAACACACTTCAGCAACGGTTGGAGGTAACCCTTTTTGAAGAGTTCCCCCTTGTACATTTCGAAGCTAAGAGCGCGCTTTTTTAGTGCTGCCGCTTCTGAAGGGGCATCCGGCAAAGTGCCGTCTACTAAATAATCCCGGATGGGGTCCATCTAGGTAGAGCTTCGATCAAGAATTCCAATGGGATCATGTTTAATACTTCTTTTTTCCATGACCTCCCAGAAGACTGATCTAGGCGTATCACAAGTGGCGGATGAGACCAGTTTGGACAAAGCATCCACCTGATTGTTTTCTGACCGGGGCACCTGACTTAGATGAAATTCGTCAAGTGTACCCGCCTCGTCCTTGACCACCTGAAGGTATTTGATCATTGCCGGATGGGTGGCCTCATAGTCACCATTGAATTGGCTAACGATCAATTGAGAATCTGAGCAAGCGTCAACTTTCCTTGCCCCTGCCGCCTTACACATGCGTATACCGGCTAACAGGGCTTCATACTCAGCTTCATTATTTGAAGCTTGAAACTTGAACCGTAGTGCATATTCATACGTATTCCCTTCCAGAGATTTACAAATTACGCCTGCACCACAGCCGTTCAAGGTAGAACTTCCGTCTAAGAACTTCCGAACCTGGTCGGAATTCTCCGGCTATGCCGGCCTAGTCATTTCAACAATGAAGTCGGCAAACGCCTGACCTTTCACTGCCCGCCTAGGTTCGAAAGTTATCTCCAGGCTTTGCATTTCAACAGCCCACTTGATCATTCTACCGGATGACTCTATAGTAGTCATTGGGCGCTTGAGTGGCTGATCAGTGTAGACAATCACCGGATGAGCCAAGAAGTAGGGCTTCAACCGCTTGACTGCTTTGTAAAGAGCCAGCCCAAATTTTTCCATCATTGGGTACCGGAGTTCAGCATTTCTGAGTATATGGCTGATGAAATACACCAGGAGCTGTTTGCCGTCTCTCTCAGCAAGGAGAACAACACTAAGGGAGTGATATGAGACGGCTAGGTACATGTAGAGAACCTCCTAAGGCAGGGGGCTCACTAGCCTTGGCAAAGAATGCAAGTGTTGCTTTAACCTTTAAAATGCCGCCGCAGTTTCTTCTCCCAATTCAAATCTAGACCTCTTCCTGATTGTTTGGAAGAAGTAAAGGCACTTGTAACCTGACCGGCTGAGGAATCTTCCTAATGTCGCCAGGCAACCGGTTAACTTCTAGGCCTCTTTGACAGTGCAGGGTGATTTCATGTCAATCACCGCCTATACTTTTTTCGGATTGACCTCTACGCCTCTTTGATCAATCAGAAATCCGAGAAACTTCCTAGACTCAACACCAAAGACACGCTTTTTGCGATTAAGCATGACCTTGTGCCGCCTGAGGGTGGTGAAAGTTTCTCGGAGGTCGGCTAGGTGATCCGTCTGAAGTTTGGATTTGATAATCATATCATCAATATACGCCTCTACATTCCTTCCAATTTGATTGATAAAAACGGTGTTGATCATTCGTTGGAAGGTAGCAGGCGCATTCTTCAACCCAAACGACATCACCATGTAGTAGTACAACCCCTGATCAGTTAACGAAGGCCGTCTTCTCCTGATCCTTCTTCCATAGGGGAATATGATGGAAGCCTGAGTAGGCGTCCATGGAACTCATCAAGGCATGGCCGGCTGTAGAGTCGACCAGACTGTCGATCTTAGGAAGCGGGTAGCTATCTTTCGGACATGCCTTGTTCAGATCTATGTAATCTACACACATTTGCCAAGTACCACCCGGCTTCTTGACAAGAACAACATTTGCCACCCAATCCGGGTAGTAGCATTGCCGAATGAACCCAGCATCCAAGAGCTTTTTGACCTCGTCGGCTGCCGCCTGAGACCTCTCCTCGCTATGATCCCTCTTCTTTTGCCTAACCGGCTTCATTTTGGGATCAACGACTAGCTTGTGGACGGCTAGATCCGGGCTGACGCCTGGCATCTCCTCCACTTCAAAGGCGAATATGTCTTTAAACTCACTCAGAAGTTGGAGCAAGTCTGCCCCCAACTTTTCAAAAGCAACCTCCCAACCTTGACTGTTCTGTCAGGGCAGCTGTCGTCCAGGACGACATCAATGCTCTCACCAGCTGGCTGGGGTCGGGAGTCATCCGGCCTTTCCCCGGCTAGTGATTGCTATTTTGTTTTTCTGACGGGGGCCAATTGGTCCGCCTTTCGCTTTTTACCGGCTGCCTTGGGAGCAGGCGCGGCGTCCTTGTCATCAAGGTCAGTGGGTTCCTCGTTATGACCTGCTGCTGTAGCAGTCGGCCTGACGTCTGAGAGGTAGCACTCCCTAGCCGTCTTTTGATCCCCGCTTAGGGCACCCACTGATCCGTCATCCCTTTCAAACTTGATCAGCATAAGAGAGGGGATGATGACTGCCTTGGACTCGTTGAGGGTGGGACGACCCAGAATAAGATTGTAGGCGGTTAATTCCTCGACCACCAAAAACTTGACAACCATGTGCCGCCCTTCCCCCTTGTCCCCTAGCCGGATGGGTAGGTCAATCCTCCCCACCTGATGCACTACCCCTCCCCCAAAGCCGACTAGGGGGTGAGGAGTCTTGTGCATACTGCTAGGCTTGTACTTGAGCTTTGTCAAGCACTGGTAGCTGATCAGGTCAGATGAGCTCCCGGTATCGATTAAGATCCGGCTAACTCGTTGATTGGCAACTTTGCATTCGATGACAATAGGGTCATCATGAGGCCGCCTGACCATTCCCCTATCCTTCTCAGAGATGAAGACCTCAGGGAAGGTGTCTTTCGACGCCTGGCCCTCATCCTCTGGGTTGGACAATTTTCGGATGTTATCCTTGGTACCCCGGATGGTAGGACCTCTGCTTGCGAAGCCGCCTGCTATAGTGAAGATGTGCTCTTCATCAGTTTCAGAACTAGCAGCCGGTTTCTTGGACGGTTGTCCACCGCCTGATTTTAGGTTGCCCTTGGACTTCACCAGATAAGACTTTAGAGTCCCCTCGTCAGCGAGACGGTCCAACAGCCGCCTGAGGCTATAACAACCATTGGTGTCATGGCCAACATCCTCATGGAACTGGCAGTACTTGCTTTTGTCCCTGTTCTTGAAAGAGCTTTTCATTGCAGTCGGTTTCTCAATTGTCAACCGGTCCTTTATCTCCATGAGGATGGAGGAGCAGTCTTTGTTGAACTCGTACTTGGGGACGTACGGTTCCAACTTCCTTTGCTTCTTTTGGGACGGCTGACCAGTGGGATGTGCCGCCTAGACCTCTTTTCTTTTCTTTTCTTCCTTTTTGGCCGGCTGGGTAGGCCGGCTGTCTCTCCTGTCGGACCGCTTGGGTTCCAACGGGTGCTTGATAGCGCAGATTTCAGTTGCCTGTATATAGACTTCAGCCTCCATAAGAGCCGCCTGGAGGGTAGCTACCCTCTTACGGACTAGGTCAAATTTGAAAGTTGATCCATCCTTCAGACCTTTAAAGAAGTCTATATACGCAACTTTGTCAGACAGCCCCTGAATATGAATTCTCATAGATTGAACCGCCTGAAATAGGACCGAAGTCCCTCCTTGTCACCCTGCTGAATAGCCCCTAGGTCGAGACTTGTCTTTTTGGCAGGGATGTTCATTGAGAAGTTAGACGCAAACATGTGTGCAAGCGTCTTGAAGTTATTGATGCACCCAGCCGGCAAATTGCCAAACCATCGTTGGGCTATGCCCTTCAATGTAGCCGGGAAGCATCTACACCAGGCGGCGTCATCCAACCCCTGTAAGTACATGAGGTTAGTGTATGCCATTAGGTGGTCTTCCGGGTTGGTGGTACCGTCGTAGGCACCAACCAACACGTTTTTAACCTTGGCCGGCTGTGCCGCCTCGGTTATTTCCTGGGAGAAAGCCCAAGGCTGTTCCCCAAGGTTTAGCAGCCGGAGCTGCTAGTCCATAGGCTGGACTTGATATGTCGCCTGACCCCCAAATGAAACCGATTGCATGAATGGAGATCCATACGGGGCGTATTGCTGTTGGGGCACATACGGAGCCTGCTGGATCACGTGAGGGCCAATACGCGCGAACACACCGCGTGACTGACTCCCTTGCTGCATCTCCGAATGCTTCATTGAAGCATTTTGGAAACTGTCTGGGTAGGTCGACGTCGACGCCGATTGAGACATGCTCTGACTTCTCTTCTCCTGGATGAACATCCGGGCGTCAGAGAAAGTCTTCTTGGACCCATCCGGCTGTGTATGCCGGATGGCTTTCCGCTGCCCTGCTTCAAGGAAACGAAGTTTTGAAAGGTCGATCAGGGGCCCATCCGTCCCCTTGGGCTTGGGGTGAGGAGTAAGCACCCGGTCTTTGATTTGCTTCTTCCCATAAGCCTTCTTTGCTGACTGACCCTTGCTGAGGCCATTTGACTTCTTGATTATGTCTTTTATCTCCCCCTTGAAACTCGTCATGAATTTCATGAACTCGTCTCTGGTGATGGGGGCGGCACCCTCCGCCGCCTGGGGTTATCAGCAGGCTTGCCGCTTGGGTTGCTGGGACCAGCTTTGTCTTAGCCCCGTTCCCTTGTTTCCTTGGAACGGGTGCGCCTGGATCGAAGTGACCCGTCTGGGGCCATATAGGTTTCGACTCCGTAGTCGTCACCACTGCCACTTTCGTGGTCCGTATGGACCTCAAGGTCAGCCGGAGGTCGGCTGCCCTCTGCATTCGGTACAGTATCGGATGCCATCTCAGTAGTACTCTCCCAACAGACGGCGCCAAATGTTTCGGGTGTTTTTGGAGTCCCTCGAGAGATTTACAATACTGAGTATGCGTGCCTGACTTCTGTACCTGCAAAACCACGAAACTCCGGTTGGGTGGAGTTCCGCCTCCGAAAATCAAGTTAGTATGATTCTGGATGAGTAAACGTGCAAAAAGTAGATGGGTATTTCTCTCTAATTCAGGGAGATTCCGCAATTAATATTGCTCAGAATTTGTGTGTGTATTTATGAATAAGCAATTAATGAGGATGATTCCTCTATTTATAGCAGATGAGAATCTGCTCCCCCATTGGGGGTTCAATGCCACGTGGCATCCTCTAATTGGATCCCTTTGGGCTTGTATGAGGGTGACACGTGTCAGGCCCTCATCGGGCCACGTGGCAAGGGTAATTTTTACCCCAAACAATTATAGTATCAAAAGAGAATTTAGTCTACTTACAAGTTCATAGAAAGTTTTTGGTATGAAATTTTTATAATAACCTTCGTGTATTAGTAATTTAGTATACTAGCACTTCCTCTTTTTTTTTCAAAAAAAAATAAAATTATTTCTATTTTGTTTGTATTGGTGTAAAAGACTTAAGGTTGAAGACTTGTGTAAGATAGGTCACATGTTCAAATCCCTCGCCCATTCATATAAAAAAATTATTAAATAAATATCCCTCCAACCCACATTGATCTTTTTACTTTTTTCTGGGCATTTTAAAAGGATCTTCCTACTTTGAATCTTTCCTTTTATAGCAGATTTTTCCATGAATTTCCGTTATTGTTAAATTGAAATATCAAACCTATCTTACTTTATTTTTGGGTTGTTCAGATTCATTAATGCGTTTCAACACCGCCTAAATTTTCTCAATTCATCAGTCACTTATGTCAACACATGCTTTTTCTCTTTTTAAAATCATCTCACTTTTTCTTTCTTCATCTTCTTCCTCTGTAAGAACCCTAATTTTCTCTCTCTTCATATCTACGGCATGGTGGTGTTTCAAGCTTTATTTTTAATTTTTCGCACCACCAACACCTTCTCTGCCCTAACTAAATTTTGAAGGATTCATACTTTCTCTCTCCTAAAATTCTTGATCTTTAGTGGTTGATTCTAGGTTTTGTTGATGTTTGTCGTAACCCTCTTCAAAGCCTTAATTCAATTTGTTGATAATATCACTTTCTCCCTTTTCAATTGTTTTCTCCCTCTTCCAGAATTGTAGATCTATGTTATTCGAGGTCCACGATCCGTTGATTGTCTTGGATTTGGCTTTTGATGGCAAATCGATTATTTCTTCATTTCCTCACTTCTCTTTCTTCTCATCATTAAGTTCTCTCATTATCTAGATTGTTCTTTTTTATTACACCATGAATTGTTGGACTTTTGATGAATAAGTTGTGAATCACATCTACTTTAGACACCATTGTGTGCTCATATCCAAAATGTGACAAACGTTATTTGTGTGACGATAATCATTCTTAAAGTATGGAGGTTTACAGAAGAAAATGGAGAGTATATTATGGTTTCGTATCCACTTATCCAACTGTTGAGGGTGTTCGGAAATTTAAAACCCTAATTGATTTTCTTATATGGAAATGAAATGGTTCTCCCTTTGGTTAATAACTAACACATGCTTAGCACATATTACTTTTCCAGTAACATAACAAAAAAAGGACAAAAAATAAAAAGACCACATACCTTAGTCTTCGCCACCTAAACAAAATCAGTTTCCCTAATAAATGCTTCTAAGCTGAATCTATTGGTGATCAAAGGACGGGTCGGGGTGAGGGTAAAAAAATTCAACCCACTTGGTGAAGTTGGGTGAAATTGCTTGCTCAAAACCCATAAATTGGATCAGGCCTAGCAGGTTTTCGAGTTTTTTTGGACCGGGCACTAAAAATAATTTAAAAGTTAAGAAATGCATGTCATGACCCAGAGCAATTTTTTTTTCTTTTTTTTTTTCAAAAAAAAAAACAACCGGCAAAAATTTGTTGCCCAAAGATTGCCCAATTCGGGTTTGGGAGGATCGAACGGAACCATCGGGCTTCTGCCTAACATGATCAGCTTTAAATGAATCTTCTTTTTCTTAATTTACGTAAATGATTCCAAATTGGAAGATCATTGAGGAACAGAGGGATTTATTTTACTTTAGATTCTAAATGTACCAAACAAAAATGGACGAATAGAGTAAAACTAATAACAATGTGATTCTTGCTCGAAAATGTAAACAATGCAGCTTAAGTTATTTGGCTTATACATACTAGCATCATATTCAAAAAAGGAAAAGTGTATGTGGTGACAAATAGAGTAAGTGTACGTGGTGACCTAGTCTATCAATCTATCATTGGCTTAAGGCCGCCATTATGTATTCTAATGTAATTGACAATTGATGCATATGATTCCAAACGACATTATATGACTTTTAGCATTCAACCTCACCATTACTTGACCTCTCAACACCGTGTCCTGAAATCTCCTAAAATTGTACAATTTTGTGTAATAATTATGCCTTCAATTTTGGAGAAATTTCAAACACCTCAACAGAGTCAACACCATCACTTGATTTTCAACACCGGATCGTAGAATCTCCAGAAATAATTTGATTTCAAATTTTCAAAGGAAAAGAGTCAAGGTTCCATGGACTCTATTCACTCTATGAGACCACGGGAGGCCGCAAGGATGGTTGGAAATGTACACTTTGCCTTTCAATTGTTAATGTGTAAATTATCACGTCTCCAACCATTGACTCAAGGCAAAAATGATTTGGGGTTTTGAGTATGATAATATATTGTATGAGCCAAAAAACACTTTGCCAATTTTTTTTTTTAACAAACTGTTAAAAAAGGCAAAGTGTTATTTGTTAAAAAAGGCAAAGTGTTATTTGGCATACAATCCAGCGTACTCAAAAGGCCGATACAAGTGTATGAAAAAGTGAGAAAAGCCACAAACAAAGACAGTACGAAGCGTATCATAGCTGTATCAGGGATTTTAATTGCTTCATTGCCTCTACTACGACTTCAAGTACAATGAATGAAACAATAAGATTCACACCAGAAACAGATTAACAGAGACTGAAGTCGCAGGGAAAAAATCGTTATATGCTGAAAAGTTGAACCACAATGAAATCAAAGAAACACATCACTGTTTACTACTGAAACACAACTGCTTAACGCACACTACTACTTACCAATGAGCCCATTGGTATTCCCGAATATTCATCACCCTAGTTACTTGTAATACTCAATCCTATTGTTCATTATTTTTTAACAAACTCTTAATACTCATCATCACCATCATCCTCCTCATCGTCAACACCTTCAGCCCCAACTTCTTCATAATCCTTCTCCAATGCTGCCAAATCTTCTCTTGCCTCTGAAAACTCTCCTTCCTCCATTCCCTCACCAACATACCAATGAACAAAAGCTCGCTTGGCATACATAAGGTCGAATTTGTGATCAATTCTTGAGAACACTTCAGCAACACTGGTTGAGTTAGAAATCATACTCACTGCCCTCTGAACCTTGGCCAAGTCTCCTCCTGGCACCACAGTTGGAGGCTGGTAGTTAATACCGCACTTGAATCCGGTAGGACACCAGTCCACAAACTGAATGGTTCTCTTTGTTTTGATTGTGGAAACAGCGGCATTCACATCCTTGGGGACCACATCTCCTCGGTACATCAAACAGCAAGCCATGTACTTTCCATGGCGGGGATCACATTTTGCCATCATAGCACTGGGCTCAAATGCACTGTTAGTGATCTCTGCAACTGACAGTTGCTCATGGAAGGCTTTCTCAGCAGATATAACAGGAGCATAAGAAGAAAGCATGAAATGAATACGAGGGTAAGGGACCAAGTTTGTCTGAAACTCAGTGACATCCACATTCAATGCACCATCAAACCGAAGTGAAGTTGTCAAGGAAGAGATAACCTACACAAAACACTATCATTTCAGCCAAAAAAATCTCACAATTATTAGTATCTTTAATGTTCAAATGTAAGTAAATTATATACCTGAGAAACAAGTCTGTTGAGATTGGTATAACTAGGCCTCTCAATATCAAGTGACTTGCGGCAGATATCATATATAGCCTCGTTATCAAGGAGAATGGAAACATCAGTGTGCTCCAGAAGGGAGTGAGTGGACAAGACACTGTTGTATGGTTCAACAACAGAGGTTGAAACTTGAGGAGATGGATAAATTGTGAAGCCTAATTTTGATTTTTTCCCATAATCAACTGATAACCTCTCCAAGAGTAGAGAACCAAGACCGGAACCAGTCCCACCACCAACAGCATGGAAAACAAGAAAGCCTTGAAGACCAGTACAGTTGTCAGCTAGCTTCCTGATGCGATCCAAGCACAAGTCGACAATCTCTTTCCCAACTGCATTCAAACAAAAAAGTTTCCATTCAATATAAGATAATTGAAATAAAAGAAAAAGCCGTCATTAAAGGGTTTGCTATATTAAAAAATTGCTTTTTCAAAGGTGTCACGAATGTATGATGTATAGGCGAAGAAAATATTTATAGCAATCATGGTAATGAATTACATCAAACCATTAAAGTAAATGTAAAAACTACAGACTTTAAAGAGAAATGCCGATAGAAAGAATGAAAGGAACCTGCATGATACAATGTTTTTACCCCCAATATCGTTCATCAAAAAATAGCATTAAAGTATTGATGAAGAGAGTTTACATAAAAAATACAACACATATTTCCATATTCTCATAATCATAGACAACATTTCAAATAATGAAACTAACAAAGCGAAGTTGTGCAGTGGTTTAACACAATTGGGTGGTGAAAAGAGAAGAATATCTAAATTGAAGACAGGAATTTCATAAACCTGTTAGACAACGACTCACACAAACCAATCATCTCCTAGAGAGCACCATCAAACAATAAGTGGAAAACCAAACCAAAACAATATCAAACAGTATACAAAAACTAATAGAACTCAGGACTTCAAGGGCGGCAAGAATGCAAAACTGATGCAGAGCACTTGTTCTACTAAATAGCTCAAGCAAAATCCTCAAAATATAGGCCTCCAAAAACCAACCGTAGCTAACAAAATTGATCCAAATTCAGATAAAAAAAAACATAATAGAAGAAAATTCCAGCATAAAACCATAATAGAAAACTAATGCCAATTTTGCCAAACAGAAAATCAAAGTAAACAGAAAAGAGAAAACAAACGCAACGCTCATGATATGTTCATCAAATCCCTCAACCCAAGCCCCCACGACAAAGCAAAGCAAGTAACCCAAACCTAGATCAAACCAACAACAAACTAAACAACAAAACCAATAATGAACTAAAGCAGAGGAAACAAAAGAGCTCAACATAAATTGCACACAAACTGTTTGACAAAATGCCTCAATAAATCCCTAATACACAGACCTTCAATCAACACACCAATCATTCCATAACCAACAGCAAAAACAAAGAGCAATCAATTATCAATCCATAACCAAGATCATTATAATAGCAAAAATTCAATACCAGTATAATGTCCACGAGCAAAGTTATTAGCAGCATCTTCTTTGCCACTAATAAGCTGCTGTGGGTGGAAAAGTTGACGATACGCCCCGGTTCGAATCTCATCGATAACAGTTGGTTCAAGATCAACAAATATCGCTCGAGGAACATACTTTCCAGCCCCAGTATCACTGAAGAAAGTATTGAAGGCATCATCTCCTCCTGCTCCTGTATTCTCGGCTGGCATTTGCCCATCCGGCTGTTACATCATATAAACAAAATTAGGGTTTATTTCAGAAATTTTCACACCATATAAACAAAATTTGGGTCCAAATCTCAGAAATTCTTACAACAACCAAAATTAGGGTTCATTTCTCAGATTTCGTTACAACTTATAAATCAAATTCAGGTTCAAATCAAAGAAAATCTTACTACATTTAAACCAAATTTTAGTTCAAATCTCAGAATTTCTTACACCATATGAACAGATTTAGGGTTCATTTCTCGAATTTCTCACTTCAAATAAACAAAACTAAGGTTCATTTCTCAGAAAATCTGACAACATATAAACAAAATAAGGGCTCATTTCTCTAAAACAAAACAAATTAAGGGTTTATTCAGTTCATGAAAAAATGAAATTAAAAAAAAAAAATAGGATTTACCTGAATGCCATGTTCAAGACAGTAGAGTTCCCAGCAATTGTTACCAACTTGAATTCCAGCTTGACCAATGTGGATCGAAATACACTCTCTCATTTTCGATTTTCTGGAGATTCAAATTTAGGAGAGAGAAAAATATCAGAGAAAAAGGAGGAGAGAGAAAATGAGGTAGGGTTTTTTTTATTTTTTATTTTGGGGAGTGAAAATTGTGAGTTTTATACTTTTATGGTAAAGAATTGTAGCCGTTGGCGTTACAAAAAAAAAAAAAAAAGAAAAAACAGTTCGAAAAAATGGGGATTTGGCAATTTTGGGGCGGTGGAAATTATGTTTTTTGAATTTTAAAAATTTGAATTGGGACCGTTATGCTTTATTGTTATTGGGTTGTGTGTTTTGGAGTTGTGTTTTATGGTAATGGCCCAATTTGGAAAAGCGTGTTGTGTTTTATGGGCTTAAAAAGGTGAATTTTAAGGTCAATTTAGCCATTTAAGAAAAAAAAAAAGTGGTGCACTTTTGTAAGGACTAAGGAGCCCAAGATATTATTGGGTTGTGTGTTTAAGAGTGGAGTAGAAAATCATTCTTGGAATAGAGTGGAGTGGAAGTGTATCCAAGTGTATAATACGAAGTAGATTCTATATGCACTTCCACCTCGTAATCTTGTATCCCTGAGGTTAAGGGATCAAATTTCATGGGCTCATTTGAGGAGCTTCTTCTTACCATTAAAAAAAAAATAAAAAAAATCTATGTATGAGATACGCTTTTTTTTTTTCTTTTAATTTACGTTAGTACTTTAAAATGAGAGAAATGAAAATGTATAAGATTATAATTAGTGGAAAAAAGAAGAGAGAAAAAGACAAAATTACAAACTAGTCCATGTGATTATAAGCATCAACTAAAATAATAAATATTAACACGTAATATTGGGCATTTGTAATGAGAAATGAGATATTTGTTTTCATAGATGATAGGTATTTTTTTTTTTTTTTTTTTTCAATTTGTAATATTAAAGTAAGAAAGGGAGTATTTCCTTTGTTTCAAAAATATTGCTAGCTTTGTCTATGTAGGAAGTTTTACAAAAATTTCAACAAGGAAATCTAATATTCCATTTTCCATTTTGTAAATACTACAATAATATAATACGAAGTATGTATTTTCCTTTCTCATTTGTTTTTTGTCGGTATTTCACATAGATTTTGTGATCCTCTCTCACCTTTTATCCACTTCTTAATCATGTGTTTCTTCCCATGTTGAGATATTTTTGAAACGCAGGACGTACAAAAACTAAGTGGAACTATAATTTTCTCTCCATTGGCTTCTAATGCTAAGGAAGTAAGGAGACATATACACATATTTACAATATAGTTGAGCAAATACAGTTTATTAACACAAGAGGCTAACAGAATGAAATAAGAAAAATAATATCAAGTGTTCTTGTATAGATTGATTAAATATATAGCTATTGATGCTTAAGATTATCATTTCTAGAGTTAATTATTTGTAGATGTCGTATAAATATTTCCATTATTGATCGCGTAAATTCTGCTAGCGTTGTCAAGGACGAGTTACAATGGTGAACAATATAGACTAACAGCCAAGAAGAAGTGGGCGAAGAAGGCAGAGCTTGAGGCGAGCTCGAATGTTATTCATAATTGCCCGTTAGTTGCCTTCTTAGTTTGTTTGTATTACAATTGTATTTAGGCAAAAGCCCAAACTAACTATCAAGGTCCATTAATCAAAATTATACACCTTGTTAGAGGAAGGTCTACTTCTAATAAAGACTGGTCCATATTTGGCTCAAAGCCCTACAAATTCTAGTCCAACCCAATCACTTGACCTGAAATCATGGCCCATTCTGGCTCGAGTTGGCCCGACCCTTTGATATGCAACACGAGTATATCTCAAAGATAATACTATCTTCTTTTCCTATCATTTGCAACAAAAGGATACTATGTGTGAAACATAAAAAATCCCTTTATTGCAAATAATAAGAAACAAAGAGTATATAGATTGATAATTAAGCGCGAGCTCATTTGCTATCTTTATATAGAGTATTAAAATATTAAAATTCTCATTTGATAATATTTGAATCCCACACCTTCAAATTTTAATTTGAGGCTAGAACAAACTTCACCAATTGAGTTGATTAAGTCTTACTTGGTAATGATCTCACACCGTAGTAAAAAGGTTTGGAATGCATGCAGCCATGCATGATGCATCCAATAATTATCAAAATATAATGCCTCTTTGAAATGTCAATTCTCACATTGTCTCTTACAAAAATATACATATATACTTGATACTTGAGCATATATAAAATTCATGTATAGCACTATATATACATTATTATCATTTATGCGTTATCAAATAGGATTTGTTGTATTCACCTGATTTTCACTTATCTAAACTTGAATTTCTTAGATCTTATTAAAACTTATTTTAACTTGAATTTGAAATTGAATAACCCTTGTCAGAACTACTTATTTTTCATAACATATCATAATTGTACTTATGAGACATGAATTAATTTAAGTTAAAGTAAGATGAACATAATAAGGCCTAAATAAAAAGTATTTCACGTCGTATAAATTATAAGTTTAATTTTTTTTTTAAATGGAATCGTCTAATAATAACTCGGTGAGTATGAGCAAAACACGGGCCATTAATCTAGTCTTTATTCCGTATGTATACAGTAAGCTATAATTAGATCGTAGTAGCTAAATTAAATAAGTATGCAATATCAAACAAAGTACTTTAGCCAAAACAGCAAATGGCGTATCAACATCACTGGCATTTAGCTCGTGGATGAAGATCAGATTCATACACTTTGGATTTTACTTGTTAGATGAATATACATTATTCTTCTTAGTTGATGATCTGTATTGAACAAATTAATAGAATCATCTGTAATCTGTTAATAATCTGGCCAAATAAAACATGCATGCATGTTTGTATTACTTAATTGTCAAACTTTTCTGGCTATACTTGAATAATTATATATTTTTAGCTTTTACAGCTTTATTTGCTAATAATCTTCTTGTTTTCACGTGTTTTTTCAATAGAATTCAACAAGCTAAGCACAAATTGTTCGGAACCTACAATTTCTTTTAGCTTTTTGACATCATGATGATAATGAATTTAACTAGCTTAATTAGCTCTTACATATGTTCATTATTACTACAATAAAGTTACATGTTTAAGTTGTTTTTTCTTACAATAATATACACTTAAACATATTAAGTCAACTAGAAAAGAAGCAAAAAGCATCATTTTATGAGATAAGATTCATATCTTTATTAGGCCTTTGATTTAGGTGGATGATAGACTTGCAAAAGCTAATTGTCTCAATGATACACTTGTACTTCGTACATAGTATGTATGTTACACATGATTGTTATAGAGCATAGTCATTGGTTGCCTTAAGATCTATATATATTTAATAATCAATATATTAAAAATGTCATCTAGCTCTTTACTCTACCTCAAATTCATGCCAAACAAGGCACCTATGATTAAGATGTCTCAATAATTGTTTAAAATCAATTTGGTCATTTTGTCAAAAAATATAAACTACCAAGCCATAATATAAGTTCAAATGTTATAGTTAGGTTGGTAGTTACAAAGAATATATTTAAGGGACACATGTAAGAATTTATATTTGATGCACATTCCCACTCTAATGTATAGATAATGGTCAATTAACCTAAATTCCACTTATCTTATCAGTCATGAACTTATTATCTTATCCGAATTAATTAGCTCTTAGCCTTATTGGCCCTTATATATAAGGTGTTATAGACCTTATTAAATTAGAACCTATTAACCTTTATCTTATTCTATTTTATCTAAACTTATCAATTCAACCCTTATGTTATACTATTTGATGAACTAAATTAATTAGCCCTTATCTTATCTAATCTGAACTTATCAAATCTGAAATAATAAGTGAAAATAAGATGAATAGAGTGTAATTAAAGCATCATTATCGACCTTGCATGGGAAGAAAATTGAAAATACACCTTGAAATTGCACCCACTTAATTAGATACTAGCTTAGCTAGCTAGATACATCCAGATCAATAATAATAAAAAAAAAATAATAACAATAAAAAAAATCTCCAAAAAGACTTCTTCTTAAATTAATCCTTATGAATACAAATGAAATAAAATATTGATTACACCGTTAATATGTGATTTTGTCATACATTTCTAGATTAATACTCTAACAAACTCTAAAGATAGGTGTATGTTCGAGTTACATATTGCCTCCGTTTCATATTATGTTCAACAAATGAGCTTGCACGGACTCTTAGGCAAAATTTATTTATGAGTATTGATGAATATAATGATACATGTGATGAAGTGAGAAAGATATAAAAAAAAATGACAACTTAAAAAGGAAAGAAAACATTTGTTGCATGCATATAATGTGTAACAACTATTTTTTATAAATGTTGTACAAATATGAAATGGATGGAGGTAATATATATACTCCCTCCTTATTTTATTACTTGCTCTATTTCTCTAGACATGGAGTTTTAGGAGGAATAGTAGAAAACATTGTTTTATAATGGAAGTGGGGTTGGTTGAAAAACAAAAAAAATATGATAAAACAAACGTGAGTATAAGGAGGAGAAAGAATAAGAAAATATTAAATTACGATATGAGGGGATCACTAGTGGGTAGGAAATTAGTAATATATTGTTAAAAATGTTCTAAAAACGAAATGGAGCAAATAATAAAATACGGCCGCAAAATAAAAGTGGAGCAAGTAATAAAATGCGAAGGGTGTATATATCATTACCTTTTTATAAAGAAATAACCCAAAAGTATAAAAAATAAAATAAAATTACACCTATCAAATATACAAGCTAGTATCAACAAAACGCAAAAGTTACGTTACTGATCTCACACTCATAATTCATGTTTGCTAACAAAGTTTATAGCTTTTGGACTTACATCATATATTAATCCTAGTTGATTTACTAACATAAAGAATTAAAGATAGATGCCTAAAAAGGATAGTGGGGTGGTGGAGAATTAGTATATTCTGTGTGAATTTGGTTGCGTTTGCAAATTGCTCCATAAAGCTCAAACTTAAGGGTGGCGTGTTACAAAGATCCGAGGCCATGAATGTTTCCACGTCTGAGTTATTTGCTTGATTATACATTATACTATATACTATGCGATTATATTATATTATACAACATGGTTGATTGGTTAAATTATTTAATTTTGTGGCTCTTAATTTTAAAGCTTGGATTTCCGAGAAACAATGAAATACTTATATCAGGCATCAAAAAATCTTACAACTTGCAAAAATTTTGCAACTTGTATAGTTGTATTATGATGCCATATAGCCAAAGGAAGTACGTAGAATATGCTTAATTAAGGAAGTAAATAATGCCGTTTGAGCATTATTTAATTAATGGAGGACTATTAAGTGCATATACTCAATTATTCTCTGCTAATTATACATTTATCAGACTAAGTAAACTAGTGATTATTATTTTATTAGTTGATTGGCTTATGATCCATAACAAGAGTTAGATAGTAGCTGCTCGAGCTAACTCTTACTCTTACTTTCTAAATAAAATAATATAATCTAACCAAAAAATGAAAATAAAAAAAAATAAAAAAAAATTATTTTGCTTTAAATATTAGATCAAAATTAATTAGAAACTCAGAAAAAAGGTAAACCTCCATAGTGTCCCTAGGCTCTAATGGTGATTGATCCGGCCAGACCAAGTACTACTTTATGTTCTTTAAAAAAAAAAAAAAAAAAAAAAAAAAAAAAAAAAAAAAAAAAAAAAAAACTACTTTATGTCTTTATTATTGTATACTTAATATGTAACATGTTATGATGTTTTCATGTACACTAATCATCAAGCTTAACAAAATAGATTTTATTCACTACCTATACCATAACTAGGCGTTTGACGAAACTTATTTATACCTAATACTTGTATAAATTCTACCGTATTATCATTGTATGGTTCAATTCTCATGACATAATAACGTACGTTACATTTACTAATTACTATGCAAGTCAACCACACTTCATGAGGTGACATGTAGTATAAAGTAGCAGTAGATGCTCAGATGAAGCTATACACGTGCAATGCTCTAGCTTCTTCCTAATTCATAGATTTTACAACCCTATTTCATACTCTTCTTAATTAACCTAGCTACTAATTAATTACTAGCTACATACCTATTCATTAATATTGAGTATATTTCCCATATCTTCATTAATACTAGCAGTATATTTATCTATAAGTACTAGTAGGATAATAACCTAGGTTAGTCATTGTGTAATGCATGATTGCAAGAGCCTATGAGTAGATTGAAATTTTTACGGAATATTATACTTTTACGATTTCAAATTTATGATATTATTTTTTAGTGTTTAGAGAGCCATAAGGTAAGGGCGAGTGATGAGAATTGATCCCAGGATTACCTGAAACCAAAAGAAGAGGTCTAACCACTTAAAGTATCCCTTATTCTAATCATTTTATCATATTATTCTTATAAGAGTTTCGAAGTGTTTAAATACTCCGTATGACACTAGGTTAGACTTTCCGATCCTCCCATGATAACCTCGAGATGTAAGTCAAGTAACAAATTACATAGCCAAAATTTTTCTAAAAAAAAAAAAAAAAAAAAAATCTCCAAAACACCTTCAAGATAAAACCACTCTTGCAATCAAAGAAAGGATAATTTCGTCAATTGTTCTAAAGGCTTTTTATTGAATACCTCATCCCCTTCTCTTGTCGCGCCTAGAGCCCTAGAGGTGCTCTCGTGCATTATTGAACATAAGTATTTTATCAAGCTAAGCATAATAATGTTTTTACTTATATATAAGTATATAAATGTGATAATGCATACCTAGTGCTCATATTTGAGAAGATTTTCGAAGAACGAGACAAGTACTTAATTATAGTGAGAGCTATTTAAACTAAATGTACCACTTTGCTATTGCTTGCAAAGATAACATCGATCATACATTCATACTATCCAATAAAAGTAACAAATCATAAAACTTTTGTTCCTTGATAATTAACAATGAGGTCTTGACTCTTGACACTATGGCAAAGACTGAAAGCCTTTGTACGATATGACACAAATTCAAATCTTCCCTCTACTATTTGTAATGTCTTTGTGATTCATTCAGATAAAAGAAAAAACAGTTAACTCTTGGTTAAGGAAATAAAACACCGGTTCACCGACATAGTAATCAAGCAAAAACAAAGTTGTAATATTGATTAAGTCCTTGTAAATTATAAACAAGTGAGCAATGTACTTATAAAATCATTAAGAAAACTCAACTTGCATGATTAATTGTCCTAATAATATAATTAGAAGCGTAATCATATCAGAAACCTTATTTTAATTTCCTAAGAAGACCAACATATAGTATATTCATAAGAATTTCTTGGACTACTCATTGCAAAATTTTATTAAAATGTAATGATTCTCGTGATGTCGAGCACAATAAACGCTGTCTACTGGATCAAGATCATGTGCTCCGCGATGCACGCTGCATTAAACCCAGTCTCTGATCCCTAATTAATCAATTTATTAATTAAACTCTTTTATCAAAATGCAGTACTAGTAAATTGAGCACCATACTATATTCATTTACGTTTATGAACATCATATATACTATATTCATTTACGTTTATCATATACTTGTATAGTAGAGCAAAATTGGTCTAACATATATATACCATGTATATATGGACAATATGGTTGTAATCTTGTATATAAAGCTGTCAATTACTATCATTACATGATAACATGACTCGCTAAGCAAAACTATAATGCGTAATTATCCAAAAGACACAATTAAGAAAATACATGATACTACTCCATATATATTATCCAGAAGACAATATATATGGAGTAGATTATAAAGGTAATGGGTCTTGAACACAAAATTTGGAACTGAAATGCAAAAGGAGTGGAAATAAGTAGGTTATCGTGTTGAGATTTGATTATAGTGCTTTTGTGCCTTGATATTGATTAGGATAAATAATTACATAGGTTTTTGGATAGTCATAATTATTGTTTACTCAAATTTTGACAAATTGAGTAGTAGTTTGATAGTAAGGAACTCATTTTGTTTAAAAAAAAAAAAAGTGTAAGGAACTCATTTTGAGAATTGAAATTTTTACTTTCGTAATTAAATTATATTTACCCTTTCAAATATAGTGAAAATGAGAGTGAGGGATAGCTCAAGTGGTTAGAACTTCCCTCCCAATTCCAGGAAATCCTGGGATCGATTCTCATCATTTGCCCTTGTGGCTCTCTAAACACACAAAAAAAAAAAAATATAGTGAAAATGAACATTACTCGTATAATTTTGCTAAATATTCATATAGTGAAGGGCCGGGGCTATTGACTTGGCCAATCGCTTCATAACTTAACACAATAATATCGAATTTGACCAGAATTTAAAACCGACCATTTTATCAGGCGTAATTAAATAACCCTTATAATTTCATGTAATATTTGCTAATTGCTCTTGGTTTTAAATTAATTAAAAGGACATTATACACTTCCATAGATTCTTCCAGATATTCAAACTATATAAAAGTGGTCCAAAACTATGTAAATCATCTTATTATGAGATCTATCTTTTCTATTATTTCATTATAAAGCTCACACTCAACTTTTGAAACTCCCCAAACCACACCATGACACCAATGTATAAGACTGATACTAGAATAACAAATTTATTAATTACCTTACCTCTTTCATGGATACCAACTACTTTATTACGAAATAGTTGGTTAAATTCTTAAAGAATACAGAGTAGTATTCAAAACTTGAAATCGAATTTCATTTGCATTTTGTCCAATTCTTTGTTATGACACGCGTCCTGACTCCAGATATAGATCAATTACGTGGATTGAACCTTACGTGTAATGATAGGGTTATGACCTAAGCTGACCGTTCCATAATAGAGAGACGATAATACAAGATTTAGTCAGGTAGTATGATGAGAAAATGATTAAAAATCCATAGAAGTAGTACAAATGCAATCTTTTCTCCTAAATGACCAAATCTTAAATGTCTGATCACCTATTGGACGGTGAATAAGCACGTGTTCAGCCAGTATTCTGCGTGTGATCTGCATGCAACAAGAACAATCCTCTACTTTAACAAATTACATCCTACCGACTTATGTTTTTTCGAGATATGTTTATTTAATCCTTGTATAGTTGTATTGTTAAAAATTCATATCCTTGTCTAATAATTTATACATAAATCTGATCGAACCATAAGTTAATTAAAAGGATATAAACTCACATCTAATGAGGGTCAGAGGTAAGATTAATAATTTTTAATAATGATCTAGCAACACAAAATACTAACCTAAAAAATGGGAATTTTGGATACTTTCCTAAATTATAAATCAATCTATTACTTAATTTTAAGACTTATATTCTTCTTTCTTATGTAGTATTTGAATTAATTTGCTAGCTAGGTGTTTCAATAAGCTATATACTATATAAATAAGTATATGTTGCTATGCTAATTTAATAATATATATATATAGCATATAAGAAAAAGAAGAAGAAGAAGAAGAAAAAAAAAAAAAAAAAAAAAAAAAAAAAAAGCCTAAATTTAAGATGACATTTATGATGGAGCACACGAATATTCATTCGAGCCAATCTAAATCTATTATATTCGATAATTCAATTATTAGTATGGAGTAGTGCACTAATAAATAAAACATGTACATAATTCTAGGCCAGTAATGTGAAGGCATTTTAACAATTTTTATGAAAGGAAAACAAAGACGCAAGTTTCATCTTTGTCCTACATTGTAGCGCAAATTAGATAGTGCAGGCAAGTACATACACATGCATTGCTCGTTGTGCACGCAATCCATAACAACTCCAACAAAGAATACACGATGTCTCCTTCAATTCTCAATGCACAAAATTAAAAGAAGTATGCGTTTTTTAATGTTCTTTAATTTAAAATATTTTCTTTTATGAATAGAGATAAGACATGCATGTTCTTTGGGCTTGAACCATGCAATCATGAGCTCTTTTTATTTGAGAGGTATGTACCTTTACTTTAGATTATAAGTTAATGTATGTTTATATATGAAAGTCTAACTGGCTAATACAAGAGGGGGGGTGAATTGTATTTGAGGTGAAATCTAAAAACTTTTGCGGAATTTAACTAAATGAAATAATGACGAGAGAAGATATAGGCTTTCTAAATTTCCACTATGTAATCAAACTCTTTACAAGTGAAGATTCAAACCCGTTAACAAGTTCCACAAATTAGGAACTTGTTCCCAACTCTCACAGAAGCCTTCATCAACGAAGCTTCCTAGACCTCACTTTACAAACTCACAATCCCAACCCCAAAGTACTTGAATACAATCTGTGATTACAAATACCTATTGCACTCAAGCATATAAGAAGGATAATAACACTCTTTATGTTATTAGATGGCTACTGGAATTTTTATGCTCAAGAGTTATGTTTTTCTGAGATAGTTTGCATGAGTATTTATAGAGAAGGCTTAGTCATTAACCTCCACTATAATCACGTCCACATGCCAACACCCCACTAACAACTTGTGGAGTTATCTTGACAGATGGTGATCATGAAGGAGGTTTCCTAGCCTTATCTCACTAATCCACTATCTCAACAACTTGATAAACATTAGCTATGATAAACCATATAATCAGAGATTTTCACAAAGAAAACTGCTTGCTAACTTTATCAAAAGTTTGTTTTAAAAAGATTTTATTTTTAAAAAGGATTTTATTTGAAAAGATAAATTAATTATTTATATTAAAACAACTAGATAATTATCTTTATTCGAAATTAGATGACTAGATAAAACTTTTACAAATTATCTTTTAAAACTAACTTTTATTCCAGTAGTCTTTTTAATAACATAAGTCATTGAGTTCCTTTCCGACTTCATATTATTGAGTGCTCACAATTAAAACTAGAATGTGAGATTTGCATGAGGCTTTTTAGAGAATGCTACTCCGCATCCAAGTTCCTACTCCGGAACGAACTTTGCTTGAACCCTTTATTCACCAAAGACTCAAAACATTCATTAGTCGAGTTTGTCAATTTGTCCATCAAAACCAAAAGGCTCAACAAATTCCCCCTTTTTGATGATGACAAACATTGACAAACTTAGGTAAATAAAATCATCCAGACATGCAACAAAAATTTAAAGCAAGACATGAAAACAAAAAGAGTAATTAAAGAACTTAGAAAAATACTAAAAAGTATTTATTTTAAAAAGACTGAGCAAAAGAAAAATTAACAAAGACTTTAAAAACTTAGATTACTAGGACTTTATTGAGTTAACTGAACTTAGCAAAAGTTTGTACCTTCGATGTGTGAGTTCCTTGGTAAACACCTTAGCCGCCATGAAGTTTGTCTTTTCCCCCTTTTGGCATTATCAAAAGATTGAAAAAAACATTTTGCTATACTCCCACTAGACTACGTAGGGAATAGTGAGCTCAAATAATGCAAGGCAAAAATAAGTTAGGTACCAAATTATCAGCAAACACACACAATCATATGAAAAATACGAGCCAAGTTCCCATAGACGAAAACCAAAAGCAGGAAAGAGTAGCAAGAGTTAAGAATTACAAACTGAAATCCAAATGAAACAAGCAAAAGCAAAAGAAATTAAAAGTGACAAGTTCGAAATTGCAATTATGGGGAATAGGTAGGTTCATCAGCTGGGGTTATGGGGTCATTAGAAGCTTCCTCCACTTCTTCAAAAGCCACCCTGTTAATCGTCTCCAATATCTCCTGAGTGCTGTGCAGTATGTTCTTCTCAGCAGCATCAACTTTGTTCTCCATCCCAGTAAAACTGGTTGCCTGAGCATCTGCCACAGCCTGCACTTGGCGTTGAAGAGAAGCCAGCTGCTTTGCCACGTCCTCCAGCTTTGTGCAGACCATCTTTATCAGCTGCTCCATTTCTGCTTTCACCTGTTGAATATCAAAAATAGAAGCATTTGTTCCAGAGAAGGCAGCAAAGCCTGTAGGCTGTGATGTAGGAAAAACTGGGGTGGGAGAGGGAGAAGTCTGTTTTGGAGGTGAAACAGGAGTGGAAGAGGGTTTAGCTTGTTTTGGGGGAGAGTCATGAACAGAAGATGGCTCGGAAGCAAAAGGAACTTGTGTAGGGGTAAAATCAGGGTCAGAGTGATCTGAAGAACTAATGTCTTCAAGAATCACAGGCTTTAGAGTAGAAGTAGCAGGTTTGACAATTTTCCTCTTACTCCTCCTTAGTCCCCCTGTATAAGGGAGGTCAAGACTCTCACTTTCTGAGCTAGATTCCCCCTCACTCTGAGTCTCCTCTTCTTTCTCAGAATCTGCCTCATGTGGTTCCCCCTCAGAAATTTCTTCCTCCTCTTTGTCTTCCTCTCGTTTTTCTTTACTTTCTTCTTTTTCAGATTCACTTTCCTCCTCTCCTGACTCACTTGTATCTCCCTCTACAACCTGTGTTTTCCCTTTTCCACGATTTTTCTCCTCTCCTCCTCTAGTCAAGAAAGTAATTATCCCACTCTCAAGTTTAAGGCTCAGGCGAAGCAAAGATTGCTCCGAGAGAATGTTCTCAGGTTTAATATAAGTGGGTGACTCACTTTCAACATCAATCCCAAAAGACTTAAACAACATAGTGAGGAGAGATCCATATGGAATAGTAGTTTTAGTAGCATAGAAAACCAAATGTTCAATCATCAATTTTGGAAAGTTTATTTTTATTTTCCGAGCAAGACAAAAGATGATGGTTGCATCTAGTAAGGATACTGTGCTTCGTTTTTGCAAACGAGGAACAATGCCTCTCCATGTGAAATTGAACAATAATTTGTGAAGAGGAGTGAGTATGTTATGATGTGAAGTCTTGCTTTTCGGGTTTCCACCTATAAATTTGATTATTCTATTCTCATCATAATGCCCAATTTGCACAATTTGTTTGTGTTTTAGGTACGAACTATAGCCAGAGGTGGGGACTTGAAACAAGTTCCCTAAATATGCAACATCAAAATGAATGTGAGTATCTTTGACTGTAGCCGTGCATACACCATTGTTGTGTTTGAAAGTATTTTTGAATTCAAACAAAAGCTTGGGGTAAATTGGATAGTGAGAACAATTTTGGAACAAATGCACCCATTCTTGATAATCAATTAAGGAGATGAATTCGGAGAACTTACTTGCCGTACACCAGTCATAATTGATGTGATAGCCGTGAGTGTAGTTCCAAGATGGAAGCTTTTGAGAGCTTCGCCTCTTTCTGTCACCTCCTTTCACGGTTGTAGCCTTTCTCTTTGTCGGAGCTTGAGGGTGAACGACGACAAGTGGGACTGGTTCAGGGGAGCCGCCAGCAGACGAAGGCTTCCGGGTTTTTGGTGGTTTCGGCGTTGAGTTTAGATTGGTTTTCATGGTTATGAAGGTGAGTTGAAAGGAAAGAGAAGATGAATAGTGTGAATAGGAAGGAGAGAGAGTGAGGCCGGTTTTTATGAGGGTATATGGAGAAGTTAATTTGATGTGATTGATGAGGGTGGAGTGTTAAAGGAAAAAAGAGTTTAATTGGGAAGGGTGAGAAAAAGTGACGGTTTATATGGTGAGGTAGTAGAGTAGTTTTAGGGGTAGTAGGAGTTTAATAGGGTGAATCAATTGCAACTTTCAAACTTATTACAATAAAAGATAAATATGTAAAAAAATACGGAAAGTAAGGAGTAGTGAATATATTAGCTCCTTATCTTACGTGAAAAAAAAATCTTTTTGTATTTTTGAATTGTATGAGGAATAGAAAAAATTGAACATAAAAAATAAGGAAGGAAAAAGATAAGAATAAAAAATAAGGAAGGAAAAAAGATAATAACAAGAAGGAAAACAGATAAAAAAAAATTAAAAAGATAGATAAGTGCAAATTGATCGTAAATTATGATGATAATTTACGTGATCATAATACAGAGAATAAATAATGATGAAAAGGGAACTTGAAACAACATGGCTCAATATTTTTAACATATTAAAAGTATGTATAATTGACTTTTCAATACTTCACAAATCTTTCCCCTGGGTAATTTCAGCTGTGTTATGCACACAAGATTGAGCATAGCATTGTTAGTTACATCCGATTTTACCTTAGGGGTTCCAAACAGAAATCACTTGAGTCGTAGCATCCCCAATTCCACACGCATCTTTTCAAACTTGTCTCTTCTTAAAGGCTTAGTTAATATATCAGCAATTTGACATTCAGTAGAAATAAAATCTAGCTTAATTAAGCCCTTTTCAACATTATCTTTCAAAAAGTGATGCCTTACATGTATATGCTTAACTTTAGAGTGTTGTACTGGATCTTTAGAGATGCAAATGGCACTTGTGTTATCACAATGAATAGGAACGCACTCTAAAATAATGCCATAGTCACGCAACTGTTGTTTTATCCATAGCAATTGAGAGCAACATGCAGTAGCAGCCACATATTCTGCTTCGGCAGTGGATAGAGCAACAGTGTTTTGTTTCTTGGAACTCCAAGAAACCATGCAAGAGCCTAAGAATTGGACCATACCTGACGTGCTTTTACGATTTACCAAATCTTCTGCATAGTCAGCATCAGCATATCCTCTTAGGTCAAATGAGTCACTTTTTGGATAGAACAGGCACAAGTCTTCCGTCCCTTTTAAGTATCGTAGAATCCTTTTGACGGCTGTTAGATGCGATTCCTTTGGATCCGATTGAAATCTTGCACAAAGACCTACACTAAACGAAATGTCAGGTCTGCTAGCAGTTAAATATAACAAGGAACCTATCATACCTCTGTATTTTGTTTGGTCCACACGAGTTCCCTTGGGGTCTTGGTCCAACCTTGTGGTTGTTCCCATGGGAGTGTGGTTTATCTTTGTGCTTTCCATACTGTATTTTTCCAATAACTCCTTCACATATTTCTGCTGATGGATCATTATTCCTTCGTTAGTTTGCTTAATTTGGAGCCCAAGGAAGAAGTTGAGTTCCCCCATCATGCTCATCTCAAACTCACTGCTCATTAAATCGGCAAAGTACTTGCACAAGGATTCATTAGTTGCACCAAAAATAATATCATCAACATAAATTTGTACAATTAATAAATGAGTTCCTTTTGATTTTAAGAACAAAGTTTTATCAACTTTTCCTCTTTTGAAATCATTTTGTAAAAGGAATTTAGAAAGTCTTTCATACCATGCTCTTGGAGCTTGTTTTAATCCATACAGTGCTTTATCGAGCTTAAAAACATGGTTAGGAAAGTTTGGATCCTCAAATCCAGGTGGTTGTTCAACATAGACGTCTTCCTTTAAAAAACCATTTAAAAAAGCACATTTGACGTCCATTTGATAAAGTTTAAAACCCATAAATGCAGCAAATGCAATTAAAATACGAATTGCTTCTAATCTAGCTACAGGAGCAAAAGTCTCCTCAAAATCGATACCTTCCTGCTGATTGTAGCCTTTAACAACCAATCTTGCCTTGTTCCTTACAATTGTGCCATGTTCATCTAGCTTATTCCTGTATACCCATTTGAGACCAATAACCTTTTGATTCTTTGGTTTAGGTTCAAGGTGCCACACTTTGTTTCTTTCGAATTCATTTAATTCCTCTTGCATGGCAACAATCCAATCAGCATCTTCCAAGGCTTCTTTGTGATTTCGAGGTTCCAGTGTTGATAGGAAGGCGTTGAATGCACAGAAGTTTCTCAGTTGGGATCTCGTCTGAGTTCCCTTGCTTAGGTCACTTATAATTTTATCCAGGGGGTGTGACCTTTGATGTTTCCATGGCTTTGGATGGAATGATTGAGCTGGTATAAAAATGTTATTTTGAGTTGCTCTTTCTTCCATTTCTTCATGGTGTTCTGCTTCTGCATTTGCTTCGCCTTCTGTGTTTTCTATTTCTTCTGTATTTTGAACAGAGGCTTCAGTATTATTTGGAACTTTAGTAGGTTCCTTATCAGTATTTTCAGTAATTCGAACAGGCTGCTTTCTGGGAATTAATTCTTCATCTTGGTCTGTTGAACGAGTGAGACCAATTTCAAAATCTCCATCTTCATATTCCTGTATACAATCATAATTATTAGTTTCATCAAAAATCACATGTATACTTTCTTCTACACACATAGTCCTCTTATTGTAAACTCTATAAGCTTTACTATTAGATGCATATCCTAAAAAGACTGTTTCATCACTCCTTTCATCAAATTTTCCAAGATTTCTTTTATCATTATTGTGAACAAAGCATTTGCATCCAAAGGCTCTTAAATGAGCAATATTAGGTTTTCTCCCTTTTAACAGTTCATAAGGTGTCTTGTCCAACATTGGGCTGAGCATGGCTCGGTTGATGATATAGCATGCTGTGTTGACGGCTTCTGCCCAAAAATTCCTTGGAAGCCCACTTGCTATTAGCATTGTTCTTGCCATGTCTTCCAATGTTCGGTTCTTCCTCTCAACCACACCATTTTGTTGTGGTGTTCTTGGCGCTGAGAAATTGTGACTTATTCCCTGTTCTCTGCAAAATTCATCAAACTTGGAATTTTCGAATTCCGTACCATGGTTAGTTCTCATATGAATAAGTTGATTACCTATTGATTTTTGTGTCTTTTTCAAGAAAGTCATAAACATATCAAAAGTTTCATCTTTACTATGTAAGAATATGACCCATGTAAATCTAGAATAATCATCCACAAGAACTAAGACATATCTTTTTCCACTTCTACTTTGAATTCTAACGGGGCCACACAAATCCATATGAATGAGTTCCAATGGTTTTGTGGTGCTTACCATTTTCTTTGATTTAAACGATGATCGAACATGCTTTCCTTTGATGCAGGCATCACAAATTTTGTCATTTAGGAACTTGATAGAAGGTAGTCCGATTACCAAGTCCTTTGACCTTAATTTGTCAAGAAATGAAAGACTAGCATGTCCAAAACGTTTATGCCATAGAAGTGGATCATCCTCAATAACACTTAAACAAGATAGATTGTATTTTGGAACTTTGTTAAGGTCCACGGTATACGTGTTCCCTTTACGAGTTCCTTCCAAAACGATTTTTCCAGTGTTATTGTTGATGATTTTGCATTTTTCAGAAGAAAAGCTTACAGAGTTTCCTTTATCACAAAACTGAGAAATACTGAGTAGATTATGCTTCAAACCCTCGACTAAAAATACATTGTCAATTGCATGGGAACTTGACCTTCCTACTTTGCCAACAGCAACAATGTTGCCTTTCTTATTGTCTCCAAAGGTCACTGTTCCCCCTATATAGGCCGTTAGTGAGAGAAATCTGGATTCATCTCCTGACATATGCTTAGAACAACCGCTATCGAGGTACCACTGGTTGTTCCCCCTCACTGCGACCTGCAAAAGAAATTAAGGGTTAGTAGCAGGAACCCTTTCATTCATGGGTTCCTGTGTTGACACATTTGAATCAGATTTCTTCTGCCAAACATAGTTCACATTCTTATTGTACAGATTTGCTTTCTTAGTACATTCTTCACTGCGATGTTCCTTTTTACCACAAAAAGAACAAACGGTCTCACTAGGTAAGTTCACATATTTCTTTTTCTTTCCAGTGGACTTCTTCTTATGAACATAGCCTAGACCTTCTGTTCTTTTTGTCTGAGCTTCCTTTACCCACTTGGGAACACCCGTGCTTGCTGTATTTTTACTTTTTCTTGCAATTTCTAGGTCCTTTTCTAGTTTCTCATTTTTATCATTGGTTTCCTTTATCTCTTTCTTAACATGCTCTAGTTCATTATTAAACAAGATTAAAGGAATTTCAGTAGACCTGCAAGAATCAATGTTAGTACACAGCATTTTATATTGAGTTAATTCAATATTCAGCATGATATTCTCACTCTTGACTCTTTCAAGGGATTCTTTTAACATAATATTTTTATCTAACAATTCAAAGAATCTGCCTTGAACATCATTTCTTAAGCTATTCAGATACTTAACATGATCTTTACAAATTCCAGTTGCCTTTTCGGCTTGCCTTAGTTTTGCACATAATTCTTTATATTCATCTAAGGTTTCTAACAATAAAGAGATTAACTTATCCTTTGAGAGAGATTTTAAATAACTAGGTTGAATGACTACCTCATCATCATGCTTTGCCATTAGACAGAGATTGGCTACTTCATCGTCTGTGTGTTCCTGTTCCTCTTCTTCGGAACTTGATTCTCCCCACGTGGAAATCATTGCTTTCCTGAAATTTATTTTAGAAAAGTTAGGCTTGGAGTTTCTGTTTTGATCAGCTTCTTTTCCCTTGCCTTTCTCAGATTCCCATAATGGACACTCTTTGATGAAGTGGTTGGTGCTTCCACATTTGTGACAAGAAGACTTGGCTTTGGATTCCTGATTTCTTTTACTGTATCCTTTCTTTTTGTCTAAAAACTTGTTGTTACGGTAGAATTTTTTCAGCCTTCTCACCAACATTGCAGCTTCTTCTTCATCAATGTCAGACTTCTCTTCGGATTCTTCATTAGCTCTTAGTGCTAGCCCTTGACTTTTGACAGTCTCTTGAGTCCGATTGTTCGACTGGATCTCGTGGGTAATGAGGGAACCCGCAAGCTGTTCCAGATTGAACTTGGTGAAGTCTTTTGATTCCTGCACAGCTGCAACCTTTGATCTCCATCTGTCATTGTCTGGAAGACTTCTTAAGACCTTTCTGACCTTCTCATCTATAGGAATTATCTTACCAAGACACGTTAGTTCGTTAATAATACTTTTAAATCGAGTAAACATCTCTTTAATGGATTCTTTGTTTCCCATTTCAAAGCGCTCATACTGAGATAAAAGAATGTCTATTTTGGAACGTTTAACATCTGACGTTCCTTCATGTGTAACTTCCAGAAGATCCCAAATTTCCTTTGCGGACTTGCACCCTTTGACACGAGTATGTTCATCGGGTCCAAGTCCCCAAATTAAAAACTTTTTGGCAGTAGCATTCATTTCTAGTTTTTCGAAATCAGTTTTTTCATATTCATCCATAGGTTTAGGGATTACCTCATTGTTAGCATTCGTTTTCGTAATTTTGTAAACTCCTACTTGTATAATCCGCCATACCTGATAGTTCTCTGCTTGGATAAAGATTTCCATCTTATCCTTCCAATAAGGATAATATTTGTCGTTGAAGTATGGAGGCCTTTGAATGGATGTACTCCCGAATTCCTTTTCCTCTGTGTAAGCCATTTTCCCAGGAACTTACTCAACAGGGTTGCCTGCGTACTCTGAGTTCCTGCTCTGATACCAACTGAAAGTCTAACTGGCTAATACAAGAGGGGGGGGGGGGTGAATTGTATTTGAGGTGAAATCTAAAAACTTTTGCGGAATTTAACTAAATGAAATAATGACGAGAGAAGATATAGGCTTTCTAAATTTCCACTATGTAATCAAACTCTTTACAAGTGAAGATTCAAACCCGTTAACAAGTTCCACAAATTAGGAACTTGTTCCCAACTCTCACAGAAGCCTTCATCAACGAAGCTTCCTAGACCTCACTTTACAAACTCACAATCCCAACCCCAAAGTACTTGAATACAATCTGTGATTACAAATACCTATTGCACTCAAGCATATAAGAAGGATAATAACACTCTTTATGTTATTAGATGGCTACTGGAATTTTTATGCTCAAGAGTTATGTTTTTCTGAGATAGTTTGCATGAGTATTTATAGAGAAGGCTTAGTCATTAACCTCCACTATAATCACGTCCACATGCCAACACCCCACTAACAACTTGTGGAGTTATCTTGACAGATGGTGATCATGAAGGAGGTTTCCTAGCCTTATCTCACTAATCCACTATCTCAACAACTTGATAAACATTAGCTATGATAAACCGTATAATCAGAGATTTTCACAAAGAAAACTGCTTGCTAACTTTATCAAAAGTTTGTTTTAAAAAGATTTTATTTTTAAAAAGGATTTTATTTGAAAAGATAAATTAATTATTTATATTAAAACAACTAGATAATTATCTTCGATAATTATCTTTATTCGAAATTAGATGACTAGATAAAACTTTTACAAATTATCTTTTAAAACTAACTTTTATTCCAGTAGTCTTTTTAATAACATAAGTCATTGAGTTCCTTTCCGACTTCATATTATTGAGTGCTCACAATTAAAACTAGAACGTGAGATTTGCATGAGGCTTTTTAGAGAATGCTACTCCGCATCCAAGTTCCTACTCCGGAACGAACTTTGCTTGAACCCTTTATTCACCAAAGACTCAAAACATTCATTAGTCGAGTTTGTCAATTTGTCCATCAAAACCAAAAGGCTCAACAATATACAACCTTTTTCTACAATGTTCCTTCATTAAAATTTAGAGTTCTTATGTCCTTATTAATTTATGGCTTCACAATGATAAATCTTTTAATTTGGATGCACGGTGAGCATTGTGCGGCGTGGGTGAAAATTAAATTTTATTTGCACATAAACTACATGTACACTCTGCACCCCATGATCTTTATAAACTTCAAACTTTCATATTTCGATCGATTTATTCTAGTATGATGATAGAAATAATGATGTGAATATTGTTCAAATTTAGTTATACATGTAATATAATAATGGTGCCACACTGCCACCTACATGACTACATTCACATTTTTTTTTTTTTTTTTGTAAAGATAGTTATTATATGAATAATTCATGGGTTTTAGAAACTATTTTCAAGCAAGAAATACTTAAAAGTTCTTGTCAAAAAAAGAAAAGAAATACGAATACAAAAAAGTTTGGTTATTACACCCCAAGTAGAGGTCAGGAACTAATTAAGCATGTTGAATTCTGTCAAACGATTTGTTGTTATATGTATGACAAGCCTTCTGGATTCCCTTCATAATAGTTAGATTGTAGTTCTCATTGCTCATCAACATGTGATGATGAACAATCCCAAAAAATAGCAATTATCTAATTATAGTCAACTTTCTGTATATGTATAGTAGCTCACACATGACTTCATTATTATTCCAATAATAGGAAGTTTGAGATAATGAGATGGCGTGGCACACATTCGACCAAATAGGAAAAAAAAAAAAGGCAAATTAATTCCCAATCTAACATCAAATGTCCAAATGAAAAAGCATGAGGTTGGAGGTTCAATTCACAAGAAACATTTTGAGGGATGAAAGGAGATTTCCTTACCTATTCCCCACTCACTAAAATTGCCTAACCCGATAACTCTGGACGGATTAACCCTTACCCACTAATGTTACTTAATCTGTGTTTTAAGAAATTGTGTTCTGGATGGCATGTAGCAAGTAAATAGTCCCTTTGTAATCTTTAAGAGTGATTTAAAATAAAAAGTATAGTTTATGAGTCCACTTAATAGAATTCATCTTAACTTAACAATTTATTAAAATAGTGAAACATGACCTAATGGTACAAACTATCCCTTTTAACTTTTAAGTTGTTTGTTCCTATATATTCTCCCTTGCTTTCTCCGTATCTAAAAGCAACCTACAAAAACATACGTACGATACAACCTTTCCCAATCCGATAAGTATTAGCGAGTTTATCACAAGATCCATGCAACATCACAAACATGACCTTAACGTTTTTGGATCACATTCCAAGATACAAGAAACATGCATAGAAATGAGCATTTTATAGCTTAGCTAACTACTACAAACTACCTCCATTCTTAAAGTTCGACTCACTTATTATTCATGTGGTTAAAATAAAATTAACTTTAACCATATTTTATGATTAATACAATCAAAATAATTTAACAAATTTGATCTTATTAGATTCCCCTTTATGATAAAATTTTCAAATATCAACTTTTTAAAATTTTTACTTATACATAGTCGAAGTTATTAATGATTAAAGATGTACATTGAAAACTGTGCAAATACAATGTAAGTCAAACTTTTAGAAATAAAGGGAGTACAAGTAATTAATAGTATCTATCGCAAAATTTAGTGCCAAAATTTGGAAATTTACGGCCACGTAATTTGAGAGAAGCGGTTGATCAATGACATAGTAATTGAAAGAGGATTTTGGAGCCAAGCATATAACCATCACAATATCTTACAACTGTTTATTTTTAAACTGTACTATATACACTTATATTTCCAATAATATGATGTGCAAAGTTTAATATTTACCGAGGAAAGAGGTCGGTGTAACGCTAACATATATTGTTTTAATTCTCATACTAATATGAAGTATTATAAGTCATACTATTCATCTATTTCGTTTTTGATATATCACTTTTAAAAATATGGAGATTTAGGCAATTTTGGAAGATGAGAGAAATAGAGGAAAAGAAATTCCTATAATATGAGAGATATAAAGAGAATTTATCAGCTAAAAGAGAAATAATAAAACATCCTTATTTAAAAAGCAATGTATCTAAAACGAAATCAAGGGAGTATTAAGATTGTATCTAAAATATGGATGCACCACGTTTCATGTTGTAGCTCTCGACAACCACAAAAAATGGTGTTTACAGTTTTCCACCGTTTTAATTTTGACCGGTCAATCCTTGTTGTCTATTTACATCTCTCAACCGCCTTCATACTTCTTGTCCAATTAAAATAAAAATACATTATTATATATAGCTTTTGATGTACTATATTTATACTACACTACTATATACTAAAGTTTTGATTTATACTCAGAAGTCACTTGGACTCATTTTGAAAGGTTGATCTTGATCATATGCATGTCAATAATAGGGAAATTAAATGATTAAGCACTTCATTATTAGTTGATAAGCATATTGTGTAATAAGCTAGTTTGGTTTAATTAGGTTGTCCATAACCCCATTTGTATCATTACCCTACATTCCTAAAATGAATTGATTTTTATTCTAATACTTTATAATTGAGCTAACTTAAGTACAAGTGACTTGTTTGATTAATTAGGCTGGTTTATGATGGAATCTTCTTAATTAAAATTTTTAGATGATATATGACAAAAAAACATCATTAAGTAAAATTGTTAAATTTATCTCAGTGTGTATAATTTTTAAAATGTTAATTTTCATAATGATGCATCACTGTCTGATTTGATATATGCGAATCATTATTTGTCTCACTTGATTCTAACAAGAACAAATATTAAGTTTATGAAATAAGGTCCATTAGAAGAGAACGATAAATGTTCTTAGTCTTATTGACTAAATAATTAACTTACATGCAAGTGATCTGAGTAACCCACATAAGACTTTTACTATTATTAGCTGATTATTTATGTATTAGCTAATAAATTGATATGAAATTCTATTATTTGATAGACTTTTCCCTAGTCAAAGATTTTCATTAATTTGTTTATTAGTTGAGTTATGTTAAAGTCTAAAGGGTAGTGTATTATCAACCTTCTTATTATTATTATATATAAATAGTTGACTTGAATTGATTTCCATTAGATATAATATATTTTTCATATATATAAATTATGTTATTAAAAAAAGATCAAGGACAAACTAGAATATTAAATAACTAATTTAATCTCTTGAAACTATACTATATATGAGCCATACAAAGAATAATAGTATATGATTGTAGAATATTGTTTGCAATAATGAAAACTAAGCTAATTATAAGATCAATCATACATATATATGATATATAGTACCAAGTTAACCTATACTTTAGTAGTAAAAGTTGTCACTTGATAATTTAATTTTGAGGTTTCAAGTTGAACTTCTCACTAATACATCATGTGAGGGATGACCCCTTCCCCCTTTACCCTTTCCATCTCCTCACATGCTATTGAACCCAAACACACCTATTTGGCATATTGATAGGCTAATAAGAAGGGGGGACCCACCAAATAATTACCTCTTTTAATAAAATTATTGTACTATTAGGTTTCTTTCAAAGACAAAAACTAGAATAATAGTCATCATGCATGTAATAATATTTTGGATCATCAATTGAAACATGTGGTGGGTTACTTGAGGAGTTAAAGTTGATGTTCTTTTTACCAAACAATCATAGAATAATGGGTCTAAAAGCACATAAATTTATTAGATCCTACTTGTATATAAATTTATCAAAACATAACAATTCCTAGCTAGTTGATATTCTTTTTTCGTCTTGGATGATTGGTGATTCGATTTTGAATCAAAATAAATTCATAACTTCTTTACTATTTAGGGTATGTAAGACAAAATATTTGATTCTTCATTCTCAATAAATAAGGCATAGAGATGAAATTCCCACATATAAAATTACATATTGATACTAATGAATCTGTATTAACCTTAACTTTACAACCCTTCAAAAAAAAAAGAATCCCTTAATTTTACAATTTTGGATGTAACTACGTACAACACCTACTTAAATTACATAATTATAAAAAAAATCTTGATTTGAAATTGATTGAAAATACTAGGCTAATCTTATACAAAGTAATAGTACTCCGTATTATCTTATCATGGAATATTGTTACACATACAGCGTTTCATTTAAAAACTGATCCCCATGAAGTAAGAAATGAGTCAAATCTTTGCAACGAACTTCTAGCCATTTTTGCAATCCAGGAGCTATTTTGGAATTATTCTAAAGCCTTATGTGGCTCAAACTTCGGTCTGTAATAACTGTAACTACTATTTTGGTACTAACTTAGAGTGAGTTCTAGTCAACTTTTTTGTTTTAGTATTTATTCTATGTTCTGTTTCTGAAAAAAAAAAAAAAAAAAAAAAGAGTCAAATCAAAGGATCCAATCTCACAAATATGAATATATGATGCACATAATTCATTAAACTACGAATGATATTTTTCTATTTAAAGTGTACTACAGTCTACAAATTGCTGTTTTTTATTTTTTGAAAAGATTAGGAAGTGAATCATATATGGTTGTCTAACAGCCAAGCTTACTATAAATGGTTTAGTTATAATTAACTTCCATTTATAGGTAACTAAAATGTAACACAATAAGCGACGTAACGTGTGAAGGGAATCTCAGGTACATTTCACAGATACTAATCATAATTATTGAAACAAAACAAACTATAATTCGTACGAACTATAGTAGCTGCTAGTGTGTATGTACTCTGCCATAGTTATTTTTCATTTTGAAATGAATTTTATTTTTTTAAAGAAAGATGAATGACATTTTAATTAATAGTTATGCTATTAATCGGAGTACCATAATACCGTGTACGTGAACAACCCATCCCTGTGGAGTACTGAACGTTGTGTTTTCATTTTTTCGTTACATCTATGATCTATCAAGTATAGCTAGTACTTGATTTAGTGATAATTGAGTGTTAGAGGATCAATATAAATTTGTCCAATATAAATAAGCTGATGGTTGACTATAAAATAGATATCAATTCAAAAAAAAAAAAAAAAAAAAAAAAACCTTGTATTATTGATCTAGCTTATTGTATATTGGACATCACTTTGACATACCTTTTATTGTTTCGTTGTCTTTTTTCGTTTGTAAATGCAATCCTCGTTCTATTTTAATATAATTGTTTTCAAAAGGGATATAATATTGTCACAATTCACAAATATTATGTGAATGAGTTTGAGACATATCAGAAATTTTTATACAATTGCTTTACAAATGCATATTTCGTTCCACTTTTGTAAAATTGATACTGGTTGTAGATAAAAGAACAATAATTAACACATTAATGCATTGATATGCAACTTGAATAATATTATATTAACTGTTCATTGTGATACAACGTAACCCTGCCATGAAACTAGTATATTTTTTCATAACCTATTGTTACCATCCAAAATCTCCCTTCAAGGGGGAACGAATAGTAATGAAATTTTTATGTAGAAATAAAAAGTGATGATACTTTAGAGTGCATTAGCATCACCAAGCATCTCCAATCCATAGGATTTTGATTCAAATTCACATGCAAATTCATTTCCATCAAATTAGCGTATTATAATCACCAATCAAACAAGCCATAAAGGTAATAAACAAGCTCTACCACAATAAAGACAACCAACATACTAATTAATTGAAAGAATTATTTTTCTTAATTGAAACTTAGGCGGCAAACTATTACATCACTAATTGGCAACAAATAAGAAAAGTTGGGGCTTAACTCTATACCATTTGTTAAAAATCAGTTATACCCTTTAATTTTAAACAAACTCAACAATTCAAATTAAAGACAATGACAATGAGAGAGTAGGAAAGTTTATTATTTGTATATACTTCGTATATGTTATGAAAGATGATCACAAAAAACAATGGCATTAAAGTGATTCAGTTTCAATTCTAAGATAACGCCATCTAAACTTGACTTATTTTAATCTAGCTAGCACGCTCTAACAGCCTAGCATGGTATTGAGTGAGAAGTAGGGACTAACAAAAACACTTCAGATAATGAAGATCTTTCTCCCCCCTCCCCTCTCCCCACAAAATAATCAACTTTCTTATTAGACAATTTCCTATATAACAGTTACATCACGTGATTATACAACCTTCTTACAACCTCGACAAAAGTAAGAATATTAAAAATTTAATTAAATAAAAAGTAACTTTATATTTTATTGACTAGTCAATGAGTAGTCGATTACACCACATATATATATATATATATATTGTATAGAATATATACGATATACAACAGTTGCATTGGATATTTTGTGCAAAACGCGCAATATAATAAATCTCTACTGTCCATAGAAGAAAGCTAGCCCCCAAGTTTGGGAATTGGGAACACAGCGAGAAGGGTTGCCATGCCAGTTTGGCGTATCTTTGATATTCTCTCTCCTCGATCAGTCTAACCCTAATAACCCTATTTAAATACCCCCAAACTCCCACCCACTTATTTCTCCCATGCAATTGTCTTCTTCACACTCCTTCAATTCTCCCCACTTAGTTTTATAATTCCTACTTATATATATGATACCTTACCTTACCTCACTAAACTCTTCTCTTCATCTTCATCTCCTTATTATTTTTCCACCACCACCACTTATCTCTTCATCCCTCCCATACCTTGTCTCCTAGGCATTGTCCCTCCAAACTTTTCGACTCGTGTTTATTTTCCTCGCTTTATATAATAGAGATATATATATATACACACTTTGTATGCGCCTCGCTCTCTTTAGTAACACACCACATTATATTTCTGACATATCAGTATAGTTCAAGCTTAGAATCCAAGTGATCATCATAGTGAATATATTCTATAAATAGAAATTTATATTTATATTTATATTTATAACATTATGTCTAGCAGAAGGTCACGGTCTAGGCAAACTGGAGGTTCCAGAATAACAGATGATCAAATTCAAGATCTTGTCTCTAAGTTGCAGCAACTTCTCCCTGAGCTCCATAACACTCGACGCCCCGATAAGGTAAATCCGATACTGCATGTATCATTACATTACATTTCATTTTTCTGGGTCATCTTTCTTTAATTATATTTCAACTAACTTAGCTGTTTAAATTATGTAAGCCTTGAGAAGGGATCGAATCCTGTTTACATTATTCATCATTCGGTTCTTTCTCTCTAGGCCTCACAAATAAAATATAACAAAAAAAATATTTTCATCTTCATTGTAGATCTACCCTTGAGAAATTATTGATGTAATTTTATTTTTTTAATATATATTTTGTGATCACTTATATATTTAATTAGTGGATTTACCACTATAATAAATAAAAAATATTGATACAAAATTACTCCGTACTTGCTACAAAAATAATTACGACCACCATTTTGTATTTGGACTTGATTATTCCCTCTCTACCTTTTATTTTAAATCAAGTCTTGATTACGAGAAAGTTCCAAAATTTGAAAATTCACAAAGCATCTAGTAAATTGACTTTTTGACTTTTTGACTTTTTTTTTTTTTTTTTTTTAATTTTTTTTCCCCTACTAGTCCGGAATAATTCATGTAAAAAAAATGATGACTTGATACCTTGAGTTGATAGTTGGTGTCGGCATTGTCAACGATTTACACTAGAATGTGAACAAGTTCAATTTTAGCTAAGTTGTCATAACAAATTCTAAAATGGTTTTAAAGTATTCGTTATCCCGTCTGCATGTATCCACAAAAGCAAAATAAAAGTTTTTTCGCTTATACATAGAGAGTCACAAATGGTAGTGATTGATAAATGCAGTATTTGATTCTAAGTCTCGGGTTTCATTTCCAAGATTAAATTCTCAATTAAGGTAATCAACACCCATCAAAAACATATTTCGAGCAATAATAATAATGATAATTAATTTGTTGGTTAATAATGTTGCAGGTATCGGCATCAAGAGTATTGCAAGAGACTTGCAATTACATCAAAACATTGCATAGAGAAGTAGATGGATTGAGTGAGAGATTGTCTCAACTGTTAGAAACAACAGATACTACTCAAGCAGCACTAATTAGAAGTTTATTAATGCAATAGTTAATTAAGGTTACTACTTAGTGATTTGTGTGTATTTTCTCTCTACTTTTTTTTTTTTCCTTTTCTTTTTTCTTTTTTCTTCTTGTTTTAATTTTTGGGTAGTCAAGTCAAGCACTTTAATTTAATTTGAAATAATTACAATAAAAATAGTAATAAAATTTGTTTTTTTTTTTTATTTTTTTTATTGAGTTTAATTTTTTCCCCCCTAGGGTTGTGTCACTAGCTAGATGCTAATGGATTAAGCTGTAGTAGGGCAGTTGATTAGATTTTTTTTTTTTTTTTCCAAGCTCCGTTGAGCAAAGAAGCATACTAAGCTACAATAAAATGGAGCTTCATTGTGTGTAATACGAAATATAATTGTTGTTTTCGATCATTCGCATTATCTTATTGTACTCGATGAATTAGTTGCTAATTTTAGTCTTAACAAAATTTGTTTATCTGGTTACAAATGTTAATTAACTATACATGCAACTGATGTGAGTGATAAGTTTTGGGAGGTTCTAGTTAGCTATGATTCTTGCCTGAAATTCATCAACATGCACGTCTCTTTGTCGCTGAGCAAAACTAGGTTTATTAATTAAAACTAATTTTCGTGATTAAACGTATATTTATTCTTGAAACTTGTATTTTAGCAATCAAAAGTGATTTTTACTATATTACATATAAAATGGTCTTTAAGATCAAAATGAAATTTTACATTAATTTTTAAGTTACAATAAACAAGGTGTCAATTTCACAACTCGTATAAATAATTTTTTTTTGAAGAAACTAATAAATCATTTTAAAATTAATATATATACATGGTATGACTTAGATTGATTAGTTAATTATTTATATTCCGTATTATTTTTAACTATTATATACTTAGTACAAAAGTACATGCTAGCTAGCTAGATCAAGTTAAGAACTCACAAGTCACTGGTACGGTGATTTTGTGCACCTTGGAATACAATTAGCTAATTATCGCAACAATCATAGGGGTACGGTTCTCTCCATCAAATTGTTCCTTGGTACGTATAGTACATCTAAATAAGAGCTAAGAACAAGCCATATGCGCATACTTCCTATATTTGACCTTTAGTCTCCAATATTACTTCTCAAACTTATTAACCAAATAATTATTACCTCACCACAATCAATTAATCAAAGCCTTAATCCTATAAATAGGGTCGGCTACATGAACCAAATTTGATTATTCCGTGTAATTATCAATTAGTTGTCTCACCACCAAAAACAATAAAAATATAATAATATAAAAAATAGTTTTAGATATCAGTAAACTTTTTAATGAGACGCGTTACGATCACTCGTCGAATTATGATTTGAAGTTTAAAAGTCGCTATAGGGGAGGACATGCAACACAGATGACCAATTCAAATCACAAGGAAACACCGAACTTTAGAAGGCAATACTAGTCTTTTAAGGGTATGGTCCACGAGCATTCTCCACTATAAGACAAGAGACGGTCTTATATATTGCACTTATATAAGGCAGACTCATCAAAATAACATTTTATATGACCTCACTGAATCACGGGCTTTACTTATTTCCGAAGTTATTATTGTATGTATTACGAATCACAGCAAATTAGTGTAAGACCGTTTAATTTACGTACATACAATGGCTTCATATTAGGAAAATAAAAAAAGAAGAGAGAAAAACTCACAATCTTCTAAGACGAGACCCATACCATTTGTGGGAGCATAGTCTTATGGGCAGTTGTAATGCACTCAAAAAAAAAATAAAAAAAAATAAAAAAAATTATGAAATTAAAGCTGCAAGAGATAGCCAACATTGACTTATATGCCTCCACTTCTTTCTTTATAATGCATCAATCATATGCGAACTATTATGCAGAAATTTTGTTGTGTGTATAAAGCAACTTTAATCACTTTCTGAAATTTTGATGAAATTTGACTAGCTCAATTTAAAGTTTTTAATATATTTGGCCACCAAACTGTTGGCCCTTATGAAGCATGTATCCTTATCTATACAATTTTATCATTCACTTACTGTTTTACTATACGCACACAATAAAGCTGCATGAAATAAAGGCTGTCTTGAGGTCATCTCTTTACTATTGAATATGAATATTTTGTCCCAATTTGAAGAAAATATATAGTTTTGTGATTTACGTGTTTGATAAATAGCGTGTCGTTTCCTTTATTGCATAAATGTGTAGTGTAACATCATGTTCAATAAGAGGCTAGCATGTAATGTTAGATATATGTGTGTCAGGGTGTGAGTACTTTCAGAAGAGTCTCTTTCGAGATATTCATCTAGATTTACTGATAAAATAATGTTTCTTATATAATGATTGCGTTGATTGAGTTAATGGTATGTAATCCCCTTCACCACTAAATGTATTACTATTTTCTATAATTTGATCGAAAGGTAATTAGTCACGGCACGTAGAATATAAAGAGTGGCACCTAGGGCATGCAGCTTGCAACTCATACAAGTCTAACAAGGGGCGGTATACTGAATAGTGGTAACTTTAATGTTTGGGACAGGTACCAAGTACCAACCAACTAGGCCTTACCCAATTGGTTATTACCTATGGGGCCATTTTAAACTACATGGCCCAAGCCATAGGAGGTGGTTAAGTCACGTATGGCCATGCCCCACCTCACCACCCCATAGATAATATAGAAAGATGCAACCCTAGAATTATTGTAGTATATAGGTAGATTGGTAGAGATGAATACATATAGAACCGACAAAACTAATTCAAATAATCCGATACATACTCAAATTGTATTTGTATTTGATCCACATGAACTTACATATGAGATAAAATTACTACGTAATTTAATTTCCATAATGAGCTACGTAATTGACTATAGCCCTAAAATTTAGTTGACTTGAACTAACTCGTATTTGAACCAATTAAATTGCTTCATATGAAATTCAAACGTGAAATAAATAATCAAATTGCCACTTTCACCTACATGTGAGTTGTGGCAAACATAGTAGTTGAGATTGAAGGGTTGGGTGACTTGGGTTGATGGACAATATTTGGGCAATAACCTATAGTATAGGCCAGAACTTGTTGGGTGGCTGTGCTTACAAATATAACAATGTGATGTTTATAAGGATTGGTTAGGAAGGTTAGGGCATGGATTGAGCTCGGTTGGCATGGGACGTATTCAGCCCACTGTTCATCCGGTATGATACATCGGTGGGCTGTGTATTGATATCATTTTCAAATATTGGCACGAGCATGAGAGATTGGTCCACTTAGAGGAAATCAACAAGCACAGCTTAGATTAGCCATAAGGACATAAGCAGTAAGCCCAGCTGTACATGTACCCTTGGCTTGCCGAGGCACGCGAGGCCTAGCCCAAACTCAACTTTATAAGCAGGCATCACTTTGTTGCATCAAGTGTTTTGCAGTGTAGCATGCAGTTTTTGCTCACTATTCTACAAGTACAAATGTATAATACACAAATAAATTTAGCTTGCCTACTTTCAAGTAGAAGTGAACCAATAACTTAATAAGTTAATAGATCAGTTTACACTCTACCTTTTGGATTGGTTAAACTATAAACATATTTCCCAATATTTAAGGCTTTAGGAAGATTAGAATTAAGTACATCTCTCCTACATAGTACTTTATATTTTATGATTTGGATATTGACACCGCTCCACTAAGTAAACCTTATGCTAATCATCAAACCCTTGGTCAAACTCCAACAAAATTTTCATCCAAAGTTAAATTACCAAGCTTAGCAACCTTGATGAAGACATCTTCCAAGGTGGTGTCTGCCAAGCCCCACGCATGAACCGGGAACCTAACCTTCGCAATCTCCACAGCCTGGAATATATCTGCAATCCTCACCTCATTTTTTGGGAGCTCAAACTTTTGGGTGCCTGCAAGGTGGTATATCTTGTGGGCATTAGGGCAGATCAACTTCATCATATTTTCCACCTCCGCGTTGTAGTCTACTGTGGTCGTCATGGTGAACACCAACAATCCCCCATATCGAGCCTTCAACTGTCAATAGAAAGGGTAAAGAACATTGATAATTGAGAGTCCATGATGAAGAATAAGAGTCCACATATAGCCATACATAAAATAACATCAAACATACAAATAAAACATGACATAACCTTAAGCTCATCTACTTGATCATATAATCTTCATCATATATATTTGTGTTTAATACTGTCAGCAAATTAGACATGTTGATTCCCGACCAAACAAAAACAACCTAAGATATTTTATGCATGACTTCAGACAATAACCCGATCTAGGAGGTGCGTATGGAAAAAAAGAGTTTTAAAGAGATTAACCTCTTTCGCATCTGCTATGCACTGCATGTCACCATTGACAAAAATACCTAATCGGTCACAAAGAGCTTCAGCTTCTTCCATAGAGTGTGCTGTGAAATTGTTTGAAGCATAAATTGTCAGTGGCAATGCAAGAGACTAAGAGCTATGTGCCAATGCATAGGCATATATAGAAAAAGGACAGGTAAGAAAAGATTACTAGTAAGAACAATGGCTCGATCTTGCTTTGCACGCTTTACAACATTCCACAGATTGTTTCTGGAAGCCGGATCTAGTCCAGTGCTAGGTTCATCCATGAATACAACCTTTGAAAAAAGAATCATTATATATCACTATGATATTGATCATACTTGCATGACTACATCAAAATGAATCAGAAAAAGAAAAAGAAATAAAAAAAATACTTAAATGGACAAAAAGGTTATATGATGCTAAGAACAAACCTTGGGATCTCCAATCAGGGAAATAGCAACACTTAGTCTCCTCTTCATACCACCGCTGTACTTCCCAGTTTGTTTGTCAGCAAAACCACCATAATATAAATTGACATTTTTAAGAGATTCCTCCACTGCCTAATTCATGTAAGAAGTAAATACCAAAATTAGTTATTGATCCCACCCACCATTATACACCCTTAACTTTATCAACTACGAAGTATATATCACGCAAGAATTAGAAGAGGGGCTGTATTAAATATATATATCTAGCAATATTATTGATATGAAGAAATTATTCAACAGACAATTCACTAAGAGAGATATACAAGTACCTCTTTTAAGACAGTATCTCTAAGGCCCTTTAGTCTACCATAAAACATTAGATGCTCCCGTCCTGTTAGAGTTTCCCAGAGAAGGCTGCACTTATCAAGAGATAAAGAAATTGTAAACTATGGCTTCAAAAGATCCTCAAGTAGAGGAAGTAGGACAGTGATTGAAAAACTTACTTGTCCTGAGGACAAACACCGATCATAGAGTATACCTCATCCATGTTTGTTCTTATGTCCAAACCATTTATGAATGCTGTGCCAGAGGTTGGCTTTGTAAGACCAATCATCTATATGAGCAAAAGGAGAAAAAAAAAACACTAAGTTTAATAGTAAGTTTTAAATTTCATTTTATATCTACTTCTGCACCCTTGTTACCAGGATGATGAAATGGTGAAAGAAGCTCGGATAAAGTATTCATAGCCTTGTAGAGATCTACTGAACTTCACAGATGACAAGTGAACAACTTTGGACTAACCATGCTAATGAATGAAGTTTTTCCTGCACCATTCGGGCCAAGCATCCCAAAGCAACCTGATTGAGGCAAAGCAAGATACATTCCTTTGACAGCAATTTTTGGAGGGTTTCCATCTCTTGCTGGATACACCTTCCTGATGTTGTCACAGAGAAAGGGATGACTTTCAGCTGACTCGAGTATCGATTGTTTCACTGTTTCCCTCTATTAAAGAGGAAGGGGGTAAATGGGGAGTAAGTAGTTTGCAAGAGAAATTTTTCCTATAATTGAGCTATGAAAATTGAAGCTGATTGACTTTGACCATCTATTTGCACCTTCAGTTAAAAGTAAAAAGTTTTAGGCAACAAGAAAAGGAACCGATTAAGTTTAGTTCTTTTAGCAATGGCAATGAGATACTGCATGCATACACATGGAGCAAAAGTCTTACCTCTTGGACTACATCAATTTTCTCTGCATCTAAGGAATCTTGAGATTCATTACTCCGGAAATTAGGTAGCCTTGCAGATGATGAAAGCTTCTTCCACCAACTTCCAGACGATGACATTTGGTCGAAAAAATATGCTAAAATTACAGTGACCACCCACTCAACTAACATGATGATGATGACCTCCCTCATTCCATTATCAGGGTTATTCAAGTCTCGCCACTCCATGCCACTATCACCCACCATACTTCCATCAAATGCATATTGTTGTAGCTCATATAACCCGCGAAATAATGAAAATCCAGGATACAACTCAAGAATAACCACCCAGATTTCTGAAATATGAAGATATATTAAAATAAGACATACAAAAAGATCTTTCAATCTTGTTACTTGCATATTTTATATTGATAAAACGCATTAAACATTAAATCTGACAAATTTCTATCAAAAGCATACTTTGATAATGAAACTTACTTGGAAACGGTTTTACAAGCAAGCTCTTGAATAGGAAGTTCCCCAATAGACCAGTCAAAAACACAAGTAAATACCCCACAACTACATAAAATAGTCTTAATGAGTATCATGAACAAGAAAGTTATAGTTTACTGCAGCAATCTATAGTATTATGGGGTGATACAATGTATATTAAAATAAAACATTCACACCTGAAGCCGTCTTGACATTGGAGAATAACCCTGTGGCTAGGAAGGCCACAGAAACTTGCAAGTTTACATAAACAAAATAGAACACAAATTGGATGCTGTAGTCATTCAGTTTAAAGAAACTTAGTCCTGCAACCAAAAAATTTAAGCATGAATAAACTTGAATAAGTTGGTGACTTTGTGAGTGAAGATGGTGATGCATGCAGCATGCATTATTACCTAAAAGCGAACCAACAGCTACAAAACATAGCATATAGATTAAAGAGACAATGACAAAATATCCATATGAAATAGTCCAATATGCTCTGTCACCAAGCCCATTCATTTTCATCATCATCCGGAGTTTATGTTGCTTTTCATAAACCAGAGCTTGCAAAATCACCTGAAAAGCAAAAAAATAATCTTCATGTGAATTGGAAACTTACTGAAATTTTCCTTAGCAGCATTAATTATTTACAAGATAATGTCACTCTCAGTGTTCCTTAGCAGCATTAAACAAGTACTTAGTATTATTTAATTTAAGCTGTTTTCATTAGACTTTTCGATCAATTACTTGCCTTGTTAGTAATTGGAAAATTTTCTATAGTGATTCAAGATAAAAGTTACTTCGCATAATAAGAAGGAAACAATATGAATTTAGTGGCCAAAACCTTGAATGCATAACTAGAGCAATGCATACTTTGCCAGATAAAGAATAAATTCCTGATAATAGCAAGGGACTTACAGGGAATAACCAGACAATAATCCATATGAACAATAGTGTACTCAAGAGAGTCACAAATTTTGGTGAGTTCTCATAGTTATGCGTGGGCATATCTTTCATAAACTCTAATGGTATTCCTGCACTTTTCCCTTGTAAAAATTGAAGATAGGCATTGGATACCTACAGATTGCAAATCTTCGTTAAGCTCATTGTTATAATGCTAGAGACAATATTAGTGCCTGACATTGAATACAAACAACTCCACAGAACCTCGAAAATGAGGGTCAAAAACTCAAAATGCTTACAACAATATACGGACATGATACAAAATAGGCCTAGGACAAATAGTTTTAGTTATATATTAAGTTTTAAACAATTCAAAACCAAGATTAACAGGAGCTCTTAGCTTATTACCATATTCAGCAATCGCACAACCTCCTCAGGGGTTTTGTACCATACTACAACATTGAATTGGCTGCTTTCAGAGTTCTGAAGATCAAAAGCTGTCAAGTGAGAAGGAAAAAGAAATTACTCCTACTCGAGCATGTAGAGATAGTAAATGAGTAGATATAAGTCATATAACTATATCAACTAGGGTAACTATAAATAGATAGCTTATTCCTCCAGCAAATTCAAATGGCCTTAAATCAACCAACCTCCAGCAAATTCCTCCTCCTCCTTAGTATTGACACGAAAATCACCCTTATACATTTCATCATTGATATCAGAGTAGCTATTCCTCCACAATGTCAGCCCTTCCATGCATTTTAACTCTGAATAAAGGATTATTCATTGTATTAAAAACATATATTCAACTACAAAAACTAACAGTGAAATCAAGGATGCACGAGTCTCGTTCTGAACATGGTTTAATCAATGAGACTAGTACTTGATATATGCTTTGCTAGAGGAGTAAGGAAACAAAATGTTTTCATATGTACTATGCAGTCAAAATCATACCAATTTTTTTTTCTGTCAAGGGAAAAGAAATTGATAAACTCTTATTGCATTTGTGTTGTAGGTAATAGAGTTTTGAGTACTCATAAGAAAGATCATCCTCAACAGAAAAGGTATCAGTTCCCTGTACCAATTCAACCAAACAATCAAACAACGATTGCAACATTAACAAAAAATAAAAATAAACGACCTTGCCAATAACTCGAAAACATTTCTTCAATTAAGATAGGCTCACCAAGACTAGGAGCTCGAGGAGGTCAGACGAATTCACAGAGGTGGCAGTTGGAAACATGTCGCCTACCAAACCTAACAAGCATAATACAAGATATCTCAATGAACACAACATCATTTTAACATAAACATTGTTAAGTATAACATCATTTCAACATCCTGCCTAATCAATTGTTGTCATAAATCAAACCAGACGTGATACCCCCTGTACGTAAAACATTGAACATACTTTTCTACGAAAAAATAGCCCCATACATTTTTTTAGCTTACCCTGTGCGTAATTTAAAAGTTAGTAGTTGAATGTGCACGATGTTAAATGTGAACAAATTACATGAATTTTGCCTAAGAACATGAGTATAACACGATGTTTCCCTTTAAAGAAAGAATAAGTTAGCCCTTAGAACTTTAGCAAATAACTGGGATGTAGTACCCTTGGCAAAAGACTGATTGGAAGCAGTGTAAAGAAATGTAGCAGGACAGGAAGAGTCATTCCTGCAGGAAGGGTTTGGTAAGTCTTGGAACGGAAGCAATTTGGATCTCACGGCCAAAGAATACTGCGACGGAATTTGTAAAACCGGTAACCTCTCCGGTGGATTAGGAACTGGTGGCTTCGGTTTTTCTATTAGTGATTGTTTCTCTATTTCGTATTGTACCACCACAAGTAATACTAATATCAGCACTGGGAAAACAAACAGACAGCAATTCTGACATTTGTTCCTTTTCTGCAATCACATTATCATTCAAAAACTTAGAAATGTATTCTTCTGTAATTCTACAAAGTAATCCAATTAAATTAATCACCATATACATTAAGCAAATAGAGATTATTATTCAATAATTCCCCATATAATACAAAATTATTCATGGCCAACCTATATCTATACAATTACATGATATTTATACACCAAGTAAAAACCCAATTACCAATTTTATGCAATGTTGTCATATTCTGCTCATTAACCCAAGTTCATTTTAATCAAGAATTCATTTTTACATTGAATAAAAACATGGGAATTGAATTCCAAAGACCAAAATTTCCTTTTCACTTGATCATACATATCAATCACACAATTCATACACTGATAATCAAATTGATTAAAATCAATCAAAAAAAATAATAAATCAAAACACTCTTTTGTAATGGAGAAGAAGGGTGAACCTGATAAGTCAAGTTCTTCCTTAGAAGGGCATTAGACTGAGCCCAATAACTCGCTTTTGAAGGGGATGCATTTGCCATTTTTATCTTCAAAACAAGAACTCATAAAATTCAAAAGTAGAAAAAAACAGAAAGAAGGAGAATTTCTGCAGAAGAAGCAGGAGAATTTCAGGGGTTTGATTAAGGTTTTCAGTAGTCGCTTTCTAGTGATTAAAAATCTCAACAATGTCTTACGTACGATTTTGTAGCCTCTTGTAACGCATGCCCTTTTTGTCGTCTGAGATCAGACTTGTTTTCTCTAAACTTCCACTACCTCGTGACTTTCTCTCTTCTCTTTCAAGTCTCTTGTAGTCGCTAACTTAAACAACCTCATGTAACGTACGTATGTACGGTTGTTAAATAATTACGACTGTACGAATAGCTCGTCTCACTTCAGTGGAAAATTATTTATGTTTCCATTTTTATATTTTCAAAACTATTTATGGTAGTTAAGTTTTTTTTTTTTGTTAGAAACATGGTAATTATTAAGTAATTAATATGTGCCTCTAATATTCTAAAAGTGTAGCTTCCTTTTATATTGCATGGAGAAAAATCGTCACTATTTCATAATTTAAAAGTTATTAAATTAATATAGGATGAATGTGGTATGCATAATTCCTAATTCTTTAAAAATCTAAGCAATTTCTCAAAAGATTTGTGACATGCAAAAAGAAAATATCAGAGCAATATTGAGTATCAATTTATATAAATTTTAAAAGAATTTTTATGATGCTTAAATTGTCATAAGTGTTTAAACCTTGAGGCATGACACATGACATACATACAAAGTTTGATATGTACCTCAATATGTGTCAATAAAACCAAATGTGTTTGTTACATACTTACATTCGAGGCACATTGAATCAGTTGTAACATACATACGAAAACTAGTACGTACACATGAAATGTGTATGTGGCCATGACAATTGTCAATTGACATGTACCAATCAAGCCCAAATTTGATACTTATTGACTATTCACATGTAAAGTACTTATAGCTCCAATAAGTTAGAATATACAAAGTACAAGTATATGCCCCCATATGAACAAAAATAAATAAAAATTCAAACATCATAAGACTATATCTTAAGAGTTAAGACTATCAACAAAGATCTGATATCAATATTTTCTTAGTGTTCCAAATTTTCCTTAAAAAGTGGCAAATTGATAAGTACCTTAAATTGTGGTAAATTTAACTGCAATTTGAGAAAGTCAACTATGGGAAAATACAAATCAATTTTAATCAATAAAATGAAACTGGTTCACTTAGTAAATAGAAGTAACTCCTAGTGAACCGATAAAAATAAGTAAAGCTAAAATCAGTTATATGTAGCAATCGATTGCTGGCAATAGACTGAGTAAGGCCTGATTTAATTCAACTTATTTTTACTTATTTCAAAAAAAATAAGTTAAGATCATATCAGAAAAAATAAGTTCAGATTAGATCATCATTTTATGTGCAATTTTTTATCACTAAATATTTTTAATTTTGTAATGAAAAAAATTATGAAAATTACATATTAATAAAATACACATTATTACGAATCTAACAAGATCCCACTTGATATATTTTTTCTTTACAGATTATCGTACACTTAAGGTCAAAGTTTGGCCAAATTAGATAATAAGATCAAATCAGATCAAACCAGATCAGATCAGATAAGTTCAGATATAATTTTTCCTTACAGATCATCGTACATTTAAGGTTAAAGTTTGGTCAAATCAGAAATCAGATCAGATAAGACCAGATCAGATCAGATAAGTTCAGATAAGCAAAAATAAGGTGAACTAAACAAGGCCTAAGTGATTAGTCAGTACTCTCTAGAAATGAATAGGTTCAATTTTAGAAATTCCCAAACAAGGAATGCTTTCCAGAATCACCTATACAAATTACATACCCTCACAAGTTTTGTTTTGTGATTTAAGAAAGCCACAAGTCCGGGGTGAAAATCGATCCCAAAATCTCCTGGAATCGGAAGGGAAACTCTAACCACTTGAGCTATCCCCCACTCTTGTTTGTGATTTTAGTTCATTGTATTAGTAACCCATCATTTATTCATATATTTTCTTATTAGTAATGTACACATTAATTTATGGAAAATACTATGCATAGCCCTTAGGGCTACATATAAGCATTAAATACACACTAGAAAATCGTAAAAATTTAGAAATCATAAAAATATAAACACTAATTTCACTGATTTACGCGTATTTTTGTCATTAATTCCTAATTTTATACCATTTTAAGAATGTATTTAATAATTATATATAGCCCTTAGAGATACATATAGCATTACTCTTAATCCATTAATTCTTCACCTTATCACACATTTACATTGACGCGAATTACCGTCAAAAATTTTCAAACAAGAAGATTATGTGTGGACGGAACGATTACTATATACAAGTACAAGTACTCATGACTTAATAGAGTATAATAAAAACTCCTCAACATCCCAACATAAGCTCCCTTTTCACACACAAAAAATGGGGACACTAAGAGGAGGGTTCCCATTGATGATCCAACAAGTTAATGCTCTTGTTAGGAAGAACTTATGGCTAGCAATGAGGAGCAAGCGCTCCTCATTGCTACAACTTGTTGCACCATTCATCTTCCTTTTTTTCCTTTTCGCCGTCGACAAGGTTAGCCGTTATTCACCTTTTGAGCCGGAGGTTAGGGACCCAAAGGCGGTGGTCTCGCCGTCTATTCCGCCGTGTGAAACCAAGTTCCACATTCGACGGCCGTGTTATGACTTCGTGTGGAGTGGCGATTCAAGTGACAAGGCACAACTTATTGTGTCTCGTATCATGGCTAATAATCCTGGACGTCCTATTCCTTCCCACAAGGTTAAATTACTGTCCTACACTTATTTTTTTACCGTCTCTTTGTTTTGTTTTTACAATTTTACATGCATGATGTACGGTAATGTTAGACGATACACTTCAATTTTTAAACTATTCATTTGTTTTAATCTATGTATGTTTGCTGAATTATACTTTATACTTGAGTAAAAAAAAATGTACTTGTGGGATCTTATTCGATTTGTTTAAATCTGTATTTCATATGTTTTTTTTAATGATTTTTTCTTTTTAATAATGAGATGGTATGGTTGAAGTTATATGTATTCACAAGTGTGAAATTGAACTGTTTCAGTTGTGAAAAAAATGAAATACAGAGTACCATATAGTTTTGAAAGGGTGCTTATATAAGTTTTTGGGGAATTTGAGTTGAAATTATTGTTTGGTTTTTTGTACCTTAGTTCTTGAAATTTGGAGCTTGCTTTGATTTTTTAAGGATTATATAGGAAAAGAAAGGAATGGATTAATGGAATGAAAGTTAAAGTAAGGAGCTTGCTTTGATTAATGTATTTATTTTTATTTTTTTTAACCCTCATGTAGTATGTTACCACCTCAAAAGAGTATACTATAGTACATTATGTTTGTCACATGGTGCTCGTCTTTAAATCAGTTAAAATAATTTCAGTTCAAATAGAGATAGCAATGCTTAAAATCAATATTATTTTTGTATCACATTAAAGATGAGAAATTATAAAGGGAGGGCTTATGTAACTGAATTTTGAAGGTGACTATGAAATTACACTAGACATTTTCTTAAAATGGTTCATTGTGTATATGTATGAACATTCAGGTTTTATCATTTAGAACACCGGCTGATGTTGATGCCTGGCTTTTTCGCGATCCCTCACGTTGCCCTGCAGCCCTGCATTTTGTTGAGAAAAGTGCTAGTGTTATGGGCTATGGAATCCAAACTAATTATAAAACTACAGAAAAAAGTGGCAAGATTGAAACTCCTATAATGAAGTTTCAAATACCACTTCAAATTGCTGTTGAACGTGAACTCGCTAGATCAGTTTTGGCAGGTATCATTTGCAGTAGTTCTGTATCATTGACAAGTGTGACATTTTATGATCTCTGAAATGTGTCTTACATTCTGAACATCTTTGCCTTAGATCAAAGTTTTAGCTGGACTGTCGGATTGAAGGAATTTCCACATCCTGCAGCAACTCTTCTAGATAGATCCTTTACTGCCTATGGACTTATTGCGCCGTTGTTCTTGTTCACGGTTTCCATGTTTCCTTTTGTGTTTCAAATAAGCTCTATTGTCCTGGAGAAGGAACTGAAACTACGGCAGGTAACACTCTAAACTCATAGAGGAAGGAAAGAACTCGATTGTAAAAGTCTGAAACTCCAGATATTTAACTTCTGATAATCTGACAATGCATTGATTCTTATCCTACTATCTGGTTTCTCAGGCCATGAATATAATGGGGCTCTACGATTCTGCTTATTGGCTCTCGTGGCTTGTTTGGGAGACCTTTGTCATACTAATTTCATCGCTCTGGATTATCCTCTCTGGGATGATATTACAGTTCCAATTCTTCTTGCATAACAGTTTTGCAGTATTGTTTTTTCTTTTCTTCCTTTTTCAGTTGAATATGGTACATTTCGTATCTCTTATACATAAAATGACTTTCGATTCATCCTTTGTTGTTTTTTCCTCTGATTTTTCTCTCATTTTCTTCGGATATGTTTTTATACTAGACCGGTTTTGCCTTCCTGCTATCTGCTTTTCTTGGCAAGACTTCTTCTGCTTATAGAGCCGGATTCTGGATTTTTCTGATTGGAATCATTTCACAGGTACTTCAGTGTTCTAAGTTCTGGAGCAGAAATTTGTAGTACTCTAATTACCCTATGTGTTTTTAATGCACAAATTTGATGTTGCAGTTTGCAGCTCTTGCAGCTGAGCCCTCTAAAAAATCTCGCAAATTATATTTTCTCCCACCAGCTCTGCTATCCCATGCCCTCGAAATGCTCCACGATGCAACTGAATCACATGATATTCCTGTGATTAGCTGGAGTAAACGAATGAAGTGTCCCACTGGTCATTCTAATTGTTACTTTACAATGGTATGTTTTATTTGCCATAAAGTATAATTTCCAACTTTCAATATAATTATATGTTTTTACTACATGATAGATTGGTGTCTATGATGCGTAACCTCATACATTCATAATCTCATATACTTTAACAAGTTCTAGTTTTCTCTTAACATAAACTCTGTATCGGTTGAAACTTTACTCTCCTAAGTATGTTAAAAGCAATATTGTTCCAAAAATTATATATTATATATGACATGTACTTTGTAAGAGATAGGCTGGATCGCTGTGCTTTTGTTCAGCTTTATGCATGTACAGACTAAATGTTCTCTGAATCTTTTCCCTTTATCATTTGCATCCTTATGCAGAATGATATCTACATTCGGCTCCTATATACTTTCGTGTTCTGGTTTCTTTTGGCGTTGTACTTGGATAATGTAATGCCTAGCCCCAATGGTACGAGGAAATCATTACTCTACTTTCTGAACCCAAGATACTGGATAGGGAAAGGGGAAAATAAGCCTCAAGGTACAAAAACTTGAGCTTCCTTTTGATATGTATGTATCTCATAGTATAGTTGGTAAAGAAAACTTCTGACCTCTTTCCCATGATTATGTGTCTTTGATTAGGTGTTTTATGTGGCTGCTGCGATTCAGATTCTGCATATGTCGATATTACTCCAGATGACACAGATGTGCTTGAGGAGGAAATTGTTGTGAAGCAGCAAATGAAATCAAATGAAATTGATTCTAACATTGCTGTTCAGATCCGTGGTCTAGTGAAGATATATCCTGGAAAATTGAACTTTGGTTGCTGCTGTAAGTGCCAAAAAACTGATCCTTTCCATGCCATCAAGGTATCATTTTTATCTCCAAGACATTCTACTCCAAGAAACTTTTAGCCGATTTCCACCCTTAGTTATATGATAACTAAATGAAAAGAATGTATTCCTTGAGTTTTGGCTTACAGAAAGGGATTGAAGAGGAAACTTTAATTTACAGAATGTATTTCTTCTGTCACATAAATTTTCTGACCAGACTTTCAGCTTGTTTTTATCAGGGTTTATATGTAAACTTGCCTACAGATCAACTCTTTTGTCTCTTGGGATCAAATGGAGCTGGAAAGACGACTACAATCAATTGTTTGACTGGCATAACCTCAGTGACAGCAGGAGATGGTATAAGCTGTCTGATTACTCTTTACTTGTTTAGACTTTCTTGTTTAAGAAGGATTATTGATCGACTATCTCTACTGTAACTGATTGAATTCACAGCTTTAATATATGGAAATTCCATCAGAAACTCAGCTGGAATGTCAAATATTCGAAAAATTATAGGTCTCTGTCCTCAGGTAATACTTTTTTATGGCCCTATCAGAATGCTGTAAAGTATAAAAAGAAGTTCGACTCTCATGCATTTTCTGCTATTTCTCTTAGTTTGACGTTCTTTGGAATGAACTGACTGGTGAAGAGCATCTTCAGCTGTTAGCTAGAATAAAAGGCCTACTGCCTGCATCAATTAAAGAGGTTTTTCCGTAGACTTTAATGCAGAACTTTTCTACATGCCTGATATGTTACATTGTGTGAAGAGCTTATATATTTTTGCATGTTAAATAAGGCTGTAAAGAAATCTCTGGAGGAAGTGAGACTAACAAATTCAGCCAAAGTGAGAACTGGTAGTTACAGTGGAGGAATGAGGCGCCGCCTTAGTGTTGCATCTGCTCTCCTTGGCGACCCAAAATTAGTGATTTTGGATGAACCGGTAAAATACAATATTACAGCAGTGAAATATAGTACTGTAGTATTGCTAGTCAACTAATTTCATTTTTAAGGATTTCCATGAAAGTTCTGAAGCATTTACAAAAGATATTTTGTTCGAATTGCAGACTACAGGTATGGATCCAATAAGCAGGAGGCATGTATGGGACATAATAGAAAATGCAAAGAGGGGACGGGTTGTCATTCTAACAACACATTCAATGGAAGAAGCTGATATATTAGGGGATCGCATAGGTATCATGGCCAAGGGGAGGCTCCGCTGTATTGGAAGTTCAATCAGATTGAAGTCGCAATTTGGATCTGGTTTTGTTGCTAACTTGAGCTTTGTAAATGGAAACTCAGCAGCAAATTCATCTCACAAGGAGACAGTGAAGAGATTCTTTAGCCATGTAAGTTACAGTACTAGTGTACTACTTGCTATTTTTTTTTTTATAAAGGGCTTGTTTTTCTATCTTTGCAGAAGTAACTTGTTTCATGTATGGTTTTGACAGCATTTGGGAGTCTTCCCGAAGGAGGAGAGCAATGCATTTCTTACATTTGTAATCCCCCGTGAGAAAGAGCCCCTTTTGGTGGTAAGCACCCTTTGATTCAATGAGTAAAGATACATCGTTACAAAGAGACCTTATAACACATGCTTTCAAGTGATGTGACAACAATTTAAAAAGGAAATATGTCCATCCTAAATTGCATCCCTAGAAGGTTGCCGCATCACATGAAGTCATGAAGCATATATGATGTACCTGTGTACTATAACTATATGATACGCCATGGCCATAACTTGCCCTCAAATAGCAAGCAATTTTCAAGGGTTTTTTTTTTTTTTTTTTCAGGGAACTCTTGGAGAGCTCCAAGATAAACAGCAAGAATTTGGTGTAGCAGACATTCAACTTGGTTTGACAACTTTGGAAGAAGTTTTTCTGAATATTGCAAGGCAGGCAGAGTTGGAAACTGCTGCGGCTGAGGGACGAATGGAGACTCTTACTCTATCATCTGGGGCACTTGTTCAGGCAAGTACAATTACAGTCAAGACTATTCTTCCAAATCTGAGAACTTTTATCAGTGATCCAATTGAAGATTATTATTTATTCTAGAAATTATATTTATAGGCACTAAATAATTTCCTAGAAATGCAGATACCTGTGGGATCCAAGTACGTGGCGGTTCCAGGATCAGAGACTGCAGATAATCCTCGAGGCATTATGGTCGAAGTACATTGGGAACAAAATGATTCAGGCGCACTCTGCATTTCAGGACATTCAGCTGAGAGGCCAGTTCCTTCAAATGTACAGCCGAGCCTCCCTGTGGCTCATCCAAGGTCCTCGGGGCAGCCAAAGGGAGTTGTTGGAAGGGTGATTGATCCTAGTCATTTGTCAGAAAATTGCTTTGATTTATAGGCAAATTACGATCCTTAGTAAACGTGTAAATTGGTAGATTTTCTGTAAGGCTATTGTCAATTGATCATCACAGGGACCTATCATTCTTAGAGCAAATTATTGTCATTGATTGACTGCGGCTATTTTGCACCAAAACTGGTAGGAAAGTGAAATGAGAACATTTTGTCCCGGACTAGTCAATAACGCAGACACTGTCATTCACTGTTGGTTAAAATCACTTCATTAGATCAATACATAAAAACATTGGTTTAATGTTACGATAAATGTGGAGCAGCTCAAAACTGTCAGTCACATCCAATGAACTGTTTTTACTACAACTTAGGCACAACACCATTACAAAAAATACTACACCTAAAAGGGGAAAATTGTGGAGCATGTTGCACTACCAGCTGGTAACATTGTACCTAATACTTATCTTTGAAGACGTAAAGAAAGAAGTCAAATTAGAGCTTGAAAACGTAGATGGTAAGAAGAATTACTCATCAGACGAAACAGCTTGAGCCTGACAAGTGACCTTGATGAAGACATCCTCAAGGGTGGTGTCAGCCAGAGCCCAAGCCTGAACAGGAAACCTGCTTTTTGCATCCTCAACAAGCTGGAAAATATCAGCGAGGCGGACTTCATGCTTGGGCAGCTCAAATTTTTGAGTACCGCCCAAATGGTAGGTTTTATTAGCATTGTTGCAAAGTTTTAGTACCATATCCTCCACTTCTGTATCATTCCCTTGCACTGTAGTCATTGTAAAGATGAAGTAACCTCCATATCTAGCCTTCAGCTGTCATATACCATCAATGCAACCAATGTTTTTCAGGTACACACCAAAGGAACCAACGATTTAATAATATTGTAATGACAGGATTAGAACAGGAATAGTTGAACTAAATTCAAGTTGCAAAACTTAAGAAAATTGAACTGTACTGAAATGAAATCCAACTCAACTAAAACATATTGAAATAATAAAATTAAGTTGCAATGAAAACACTATATGATACTATGAAACTTGCCTCTTTTGGATTTCCTACACAACGCAGAGCGCCATCAACAAAGACTCCTAGTCTATCACAAAGAGCCTCAGCCTCTTCCATTGAATGAGCTGACAAATATTACAAAAACTGTCAGAATTAGCCACATCCTAAATTGACTAGTTTACTTTGAGATATCCCTTTCCAAGAAGAAAGGGCAGTACGGCGATATTGATCACTTTTGTTACCATATCACATAGTACTAATTACAGTGGCCTTAAGAGAGTTCAACAGATGCAGCCAATGAAAAAACATTGCATCAACAATATAATATGACGTACATAGCTTCAATTGTCACTTTCCATTTCCTAATAGATTTGAGTAACTCAATACAAAGATGATGTGCCCTGGTCTACTATTATGTCAAGATTATTATCATATTCCACAATGAAGAGAAACCAGTAGCTATAGTATTTCTTGAAGCTTCTGACTGCTTAACAGACTTAAGTACTAAGAAATCAGTGGTTGTATAATAATGAGACTTAGTCCTAAGAAATCAATGGTTCTAACTGCTTCTGAGACAAGTGATTATCTTTAGACTAGATATATAATATTTTTTTTTTATGTATATTAATAAGACTAAGTCCTAAGAAATTAATGGTTGTAAAGTAGCACTAGATTACTCACTTGTGAGAAGAATTGTACGATTTTTCTTTGCATGCTTCACAACATTCCATAGACTATTTCTGGAAGCTGGGTCTAATCCAGTACTTGGTTCATCCAGGTAAACAATCTTCGAAAGATCCAAAATAGTGGTATTAGGATAAAACCTTTGGACCAAGACACAAGCATATTACAGTGGATAGGATCGGTGACATAAAAAAAATTGTAAGGACAGAAATCCATAATTGGGAGGAAAATTTATCTTAGACGAGGTAAATCATGATAAAATTGAACAATCGGCAATATAAACAAAAGAGGCCAGGAATGAAAAATTCTTAAAGGAAACCTTAGGATCGCCGATTAGTGAAATTGCAACACTGAGCCTTCTCTTCATGCCTCCACTATATTTGCCAGAATGTTTGTCAGCAATACCACCATGGAATAAGTTAACATCTTTGAGAGCCTCTTCAACTGCCTAAACAATAGAATGGAGTAGGAAAATGTTATTTGCTGTAAAGAAGGCAACGTAAAACATTATTAACTACTTACGGTATGCATTCAATGACATGCCATATATTTTTTTCCCAAGAGAACAAGCGAAGTACCCGTGTCAATACAGAACCTTTAAGATTCTTAAGTCTACCGTAAAAGTATAGATGCTCCCTTCCAGTAAGTGTCTCCCACAGCAGGCTGCAGGTGCAAAATATATTGAAATTTCAAGACTTTAACTACAGAACGTGAGAGACAAAAGGTAGTGAAATGCCATTATCAAAGAAAAATGAGCAACTGACCAAACTTTTAAAGCAAAAAGGCAATATTCAAACTTACTCAAACTGAGGGCAAACTCCCATGCAAGTGTATACATCATCCATGGAAGTTGTTATGTCTAAACCTTCAATGTATGCAGTGCCTGAAGTTGGATCCGTGAGACCAATCATCTGTTGAGATGTATTAGAAGTTAAGCCCCATAAAAAAAATCATGGCTCGAGAGTATAATCTGACACATTATTCTATCATTACATCCATTTGAAAGGATAATACTACACGCACAACATAGATAAACAGTATTACAGTAGATTTGTACTGACCATACTGATGAATGAAGTTTTTCCTGCACCATTAGGACCAAGCATGCCAAAGCATTCTGACTTTGCTAAAGCAAGAGACAACCCTCTAACTGCAGCCTTTGCTGGATTTCCATCTCTTCCTGGGTAAATCTTCTTGATATTATCACAGATAGCCGTGTGGCTTGTGCTTCCTTCTTGCATCAATTGTTCTACCTTTTGTCTCTGCCAGAAGACAGAAATGCAATTGTTAAACAAGGCAATTTTTCGTTCTAAAACAAAGGCGCATGAATCCGGATCATTGACAGCTGATGGCATGGATAAAGAAGCTTATCAATATGAATTAAAATTAATACCTCTTGGGCCACATCACTATGATCATTTGAAGAGGATAGTTGAGAAGTATATCTCTGCATATTTTGCTGCTGGAATTTAGGTTTCCTTCTCAAGCAGTGTAAGAAGTATAATGGACTTTTAGTCCTGCCACTCCCAGTGGATACAACCTGGTCAAGATAATAAGCTAACAAAAGCATAACCTTCCACTCAACCATCATGATGGCCATAGCTGTTTTCAACCCATTTCCTGGGTCATTTAAGTTCTTCCACTGCATTCCAACACCAGCACCACTCCTAGCAAATGAAGCATATTTTTGGAATTCGTACACTCCTCGGTACAGCGCAAACCCAGGAAACATCTCAACTAGGACTATGGTTTTACCTGGACAATCAGAATTATACAAAAACTTAGTACAACATTAAAATAATGCTTCAAAATTGAGTTTTATATTAGCAGCTGTAACTAACATGGTAAAGTAAAAGGCACAGTTTGAGTAAACAAATTTGAAACCAATACAGATCATCATTGTTCTTGTTGCATATAAATTTACTGGTGAATAAAACGCCACTATTACAAAGGTGATTTGGGTTAAATCACTCAAATCTTAGAATTCTATGGGTTAGGACAGCATCAATAATCAATAACTAAAGACGACTGCAGAAATGACAAATGTAATCTCTTGGTTAAAAATTTTCCGGCCTTTTTCATCTTACCTCTTTTTTTTTTTTTCCCACTTCTTTATGACATCTATTTTATAACCTATATAATATTGTTTTTACATTTTCGCAATTTTGACAATAAAATTTATTTCAATTTTAAAATATCAATTTGGTAACATATAAATGTATCTATTGCAATTTTCTATTCTTAAAAGTCATATCAATAATAGCATGTGGAAAAATCTACGATAATAAAGTATGTAATCTTAACTAATCAATAAAAAAATAGATAATTTTTAAAGAATATGATTTTCCTTCCCAACTTCAATATAATATATGTTTGCAATAACCTATACAAAATTAAACGAATGTTATTATGTGTGTGTTGCCAGTTAAAGTGTGTTAAGTATATAGCACGGGTACTAACCTAAAATTTTTATTTGCATATAAAATCTCGTAGTCCTTAAATTTCTTTCATTTTCTTTATAAAATCCAATGTATCAATAACCTTGATGTCTCTGGTATGACATGACTTGTTAAAAATTTAATAATCGTGCGTGGTATGGGATTTAAGCTAGTGACAACTATTTCTAGGCATATTATTTGAAACACTTAAATGACAAAAGTAAGGAAATTCCATTCTTAGCTGATTTTTAGGAATTTCGTTTCACTCCTAGAGGCAGGAATGGGATGAACATGTATTATACTTGTACTAACATAAAAGGAGCACATATATACCTGAGAGATATGGAGGTCCAGTAGAGTTTACTTACTTGAAAAATCAGAAGATTCAAAAAATTTTGTGACAACATAAAATGCAATGACACAACATAGCATCATGAACGTCGAGCAAACCACTGAAAAGTGATAACACAAGCATGATCATAAATAACTTATAGAGTAGAAGAAATTAATAATTCAAACAAATTGGCACATGGAATTGTGATAATCAAACCTTGAGCAGTCTTCACTGTAGGCACAAGAGCAGCAATCACAAATGCAAATGAAATCTGCCAGTTTACATGGACGAAATAGAACATAGATTGTACGATGTAGTCATTCTTGGTGAAGAAATATAAACCTGTAAAATTTTAAGCGCGTTTACTGCTGTGACTAATAAGACATAGAATGGGGTGAGATGTCGAAACTAAAAGTGATAATATGCTTACCTGATAACTTGCCAGCAATGAGAAAGAATTGTACAAAAAGAAGAGAAACAAAAAGGCAGTATATATAAGTAATCGACCAATATGCTGTGTCACGAAGCCCATGCATTTTCATCATGATTCGCAAATTTTTTTCCTTTTCATACACAATCAAGGTTACTAAGACCTGATTACAAAGACATGCTTTGAGTTAGCATGTAGAAATCTGATAAAGCAGTATAGTCAGTTTGTTCAGACCACATACACAAAATACAGTATTTCAGGAGGGCTGATGCACCTGCAAAGAAGTAAATGTTCATGATATAATTGTACTGGATCACATCTTTAAACTGTAATACAGTGTAATTACTGAAATCATGCAAATTTTCTTTCTTCTGTTTGTGTGCGGTGTACCAGCCCTCTTTTCTTATTAAAATATACTACTTCCGGAAACAACTCTTCATAGTAGCATTGTCTACAAAATGTATATGGAGCATTCAAGCATAACCACTCGGTAATTCTTTAAATACTAGCATTCTTACAGTTACTGGAAATAGAAGTAGTCCAAAAGTTGTCATACGCAAAAATAAATCCACAATTTCTGATAACGAAGCACTTATTCTAAGTGTGGTTGGTACTTCTTTCATGAACTCAAACAGTATCTGGGTACCAGATCCTTGCAAAGCCTGCAGATACACATTGGATGCCTGCACATGCATATTATCTTACCAATTAGATTTAGCGTTTGAGAAGAAATTAGGGATGTTTGGAGTATTCAGAATGCACCAAACCACAAAACAAACCTTTTTTTTTTGGAGCGGTTTGTAGTTAAGGTGCAGTTTCCATAATTTATGAAACCAAACCACAGCTCAATGTGGTTTGTAGTTCAAACCATAAATTGCTGTTATAATTTTTTTTATTATTATTAATTATCATGACAACCCTATGCTAGTGATAGTTTATAGTCCTAAAAGCGCCAATAAATCAAAATACTTAGATCTTTCATGGTTTGTTAGCATGAAAAGCTTGATAACCCAATCAATCTTGATGTTAAACACAAAGGGTAAATTTTTGGAAACATAATGTGTGGAACCTTACCATATTCACTAACCTTGGCAAACGAGAAAAATTAAAAGAAAACGCGGATTCAGCTCTACTTGGTTCGCTCCAAAGAATCACATTGAAGTTGGCTTTGTTGGTGTTCGAGAAATCAAGTGCTGTCACAAAGTAAACCAGCAAAAAGAGATTCTTATCATTAAAGTATTTGCCACATTCTGCTACTTAGACTTTTCATCTAAAAAACAAAGAATACTCTTGGGTATAGTTGTTTGCTTGTTATATCTTATATGACTTCTATCCTCATACAAGAATTGATGATCTTACTTTTTCTTTATGTAAGTATACATTTTATGAACAAAATTAAACTGATTCATAATTTTTAAAATCTAAGGAGTCTTAACTTTTATAAAAAAATATTGAGTTAGAGTAAGGTCTATTATAGCAGCAAAATGTGTTATATCAATTTATTATACTACCTGCACCGAAATTGTTATCAATCTTGTTTTGTTTGTTTGCTCCGTTGCCTTTGTATACTTCCTTGTTTATTTCAGATGAGCTGTTCCGCCACAATTTTAATCCTTCCACGCATTTTACTTCTGAAAACATAACAAATTGTAATATAAGCAATAATTAAGGAGTATACAAGATCTAAACATACTATTACTAGGAGAAATTGAAGGGTCAGAAGAAAATAAGTTTGTGATACCTTTCCCAGTCGGATAAGGGAATGAAGAATTGGCCTTGCACTTGGTTTGCAGATAATAGAGGGGTGAAGGCGAATCAGGTTGGAAGGCAACATCAACCAGATAGTTTGATTGAAATAAGGGAGCTGGAGTTGCCTGGTACACGTTTTATCAAAGCTATTATGAAATGCTCTTTGTAATTTGTATCCAACTTAATTAACAAAAAATCAAGTATGCATATTTACCAAGACTAAACGATCCATGTCAGAAGGGTTTTCAATAGACACTGGTGGAAACATTTTTTCTGCCATACCTGTCATTAACATTTTATAAGCTATTGTCATGCATGATATAGTATATTACGGAGTAGTATTTAATGAGAAAATGCAAATTCATCTCCGAGATACATAACTACTTTATTGTTTATCACATGACATTCTCATAAATCAATAACTTTTTCTTAAAAGTGGGCCTCATAGTGATGATGAATGGATTAAATTATTGATTTATTTAATCCAACAATATAGTATGACATGCTCTCTACGTCCATAAATATGTTTTTTGTATCTACTCCCTACCAAATTAGATAGAGAAAGAGATAGAGGGAGAGAGTGTACTCATGACAAAGGATTGATTGGTGCCGGTGAGAAGAAAAGTGACAGGGCAATTGCCATATACTCGACAAGAAGGAGGCGGCAAGTCAGAAAAAGGCATATATTTGGATCGGACAGCACGTTTGGCATCGGGTGGAATTTTCAGAGCTGGTGGCCAAGGGACAGGGTTCCTTACCTCCATCGACCTTAGACTCTCGCTAGACTCAGTCAATGTCCTCATATAATGCTCCACAGTTGCAAAGAATCCTACTATTACCAGCGGAGTTATCAAAAGGCAGAGGTTTTGTGTCCTATTTCGTTTCTGCATTAGAAAATCACATGCCCAAAACCAAAAGTATATCAATACAGAGGGGAAAAATATTTGCTTTCAACCTTCATCATTAATATGATTAGTTGTGTATTCAAAAACCTTAATGACTTAATTAACTTATTATTATCTCTGATTCTCTGCCTTATCTTTACATCTGAGATATTCTATACTAATTGGAAGATATCTGATTATCCTGATATAACATTTTTCTCCCATTTGAATTCATAACATGTAACTTTTATACTCTTCCTAATAAGCGTTCCAAAAAAAAAAGGCACGCTTATTATTTAGAATAACGTGAGAATCATTTATAATAATAAATAAAAATGGCGCGCATATTATCTTGAAACTAGTCACATGCATTCATTATCAATTTATCATGGAAGTTCTAATGATGTTGCTGATAATGCAGACGCATTTATGGATGGAATAAGAGAGAGCACATACCTGATAAGTAAGACTCTTTCTAAACAAAGCATTAGCCTGTGTAGCAAAGCCGGCACGTCCGTGTGTTGAAACCTCCATGACCTCTAGATCTTAAACCAGCCCAGCAAATCTCTGATTGTTAAAATTGTTGCTGCCTCTATATTTCCTCCTCTCTTAGATACGTACGATCAACTTCCTAAAATAAAAAACTTACAAAGATCAACAGTTTATATATGGTTAACAAATTGTTTGTTTATGATTTGTTGGACTTCTTTTGCGGACAAGAAATTATTCACTTTTTTAAAAAAAAAAAAAAAAAAAAAAAAAAAAACAGAAAATCAGTGGCTAAGGAAATAGCTATAATTTTAACCATTTAGATAAACTATAATGTAGCTAGTCCTCTGCACACGTATATATATTTCATATGTTTGATTAACAAGGTTTTTTAATCTCTTTGTTTTCTTTTTGTTATATTTGAGCTTGTTTTTGGATTATAGTTTTAAATCGAGAAAATGAAGTTACAAAGCGGGATCCCTCTGCTAATGCAGCAAATGAAGGCCCTATTAAAGAAAAATATGTGGTTGGCAAGGAGGAAAAATAACACCTTGTTCCAACTATTCTTCATGACTTTCTTCTATATCTCCCTAATGGCTGTCATAAACACGATGAATCACGCCATAAACAGGGCAAACCCAGAGAACCGTGACATGCCTGACCCAGCGTACAAAAACCTCTTGCAGCCAATTCCTCCTTGCGAGGAGTTTAGTGTAAGGAAGCCCTGCTATGACTTTGTTTGGAGTGGCGAGTCATCGGACTCCAAACGTAGGATTCAACGCATTATTGACGCTATTATGGCTAATAATCCAGGTCGACCCATTCCACCCTCCAAGGTATGTTTCATGCATGACTGCATGAGGAAGCCCGTTATTTTAATCTGTATTATACACCCACATGTGATCGTCTATTGTGCTTGAAATGTGAATGATGAGCAAAATCAAGCTTTTGGAGCATATGGAACCTAACACCTATGTTACCTAAACATGTATACCCTGCATACATGAGTCCCAAATTCAAATAGAGTTGCCATTGAAGAATAATTGCGTTTATTGTTTGATAGCTTTGGGGTAGATTTTCAATTTTGCTCTCTACGATTTGTAGCCTCCCTCCATAATGCACATGACACATGCCCATTTACAAACTTATTACGAAATGCTCAATCCTCCCCTTAAATTCTTGAATTCGATGTAATTCAATTATGAGTTAATGAGAGACTTCACACATAATAATATAGAAAGACAAGGGAATGGGGCGCATGTACTTCAAATGATATCAGCATTTAGAACAATTAATCCAAGTAACTTTCATACTGATTCATAAAGGCTCAAACAATCATGTATACATACACCTCTTGCAGGCCTTGCAGCACGTGTTAGAAGGGAGTACCTAACTTTAGCCTACACAAACTAACAATCGATTATTCATGTATCTATAGTAGTATCATTTTGGGTTTGAGATTTAGTGTTCTGTAAAAAAATATTTGCTAGGAGTTTCGGTTTACGCCAGAAAATGTAGTAGAACTAAGGCATGTGTGTATTGTCGTTTTTGATTATTGATCTGTTGATATTTCTGACTGATTTGATGATGATCAAGAATATTGGGAATGCAGGTTAAATCGTTCAAAAATCAAAATGAAACAGATGCATGGTTCCTTAACAACCCTGCAGTTAGCCCAGGAGCACTGCATCTGGTTGACAGAAACACTACAGTCATCAGCTATGGAATTCAGCCCAACTCCTCAGTGGTATATATAATTCCATCTCAAGAAACCTTTCTTAAATTCCAAATTCCCCTTCAGATTGCAGCAGAACGAGAAATTGCTCGAACCCTTGTTGGAGGTACATCAATCCACACCTTTCTTTCCTCAGCTTCGTGATTTCACTTCTGTTACAATTATACATTTCCTTTCACATACCAGATATGAATATCAATTCCCTAACTAGTTTTTCTGTTCTATCTTATCCCCTCTTTCTTTTCTCCCTCTTTGTGTCTTCGGAAATAATAATCTGGTTTAGATCAGAATTTCAACTGGACTGTTGGCTTGAAGCCATTTGCTCACCCTGCCGCCAAGAATTCTCAGGGTGAGATATTTTTGTATCTTGGAAAATTATGTTTGCTGCTGATCAGCATGCAAGTTTTCCAAAATCAATTGAGCAACTTGATCATAGAGAAAGAACAAAAACTACGTCAAGTAAGTTTTCAAACTACTCCCTTAGTTACTAAATAGTTTTCCAAAAAGAATAGTCACCTATCCTGAAATGATAATAATAATAAAATAAATAAATAAATAAATAAATAAAAAGACATTACAAGAGTTGCCCTATGACCATAGTTTAAGATTGAGAGGCAAAAACACATTTTTCACATAATAACGCTGTTCTTATTTGACAGGCAATGAATATCATGGGGCTTTATGATACTGCCTACTGGCTTTCCTGGCTCGCATGGGAGATTATAATGACGTTCCTTGTTTCATTATTCACAATGCTCATAGGGTTGCGTTTTCGATTTAGATTCTTCACGCGCAATAATTTTCTAGTTCTCTTTCTTGCAATGTACCTTAACCTACTTAGTATGGTAAGTTCATTTATTCAAGGAATCATATATTCATATATATTTTTCAAAAAACGCTATGAATGGGAATTACAAATTCTTTTTGTTAGAGTTCAATCAGTATTAGGAAAAGCCTGAAGAAAGGATGAATGTTTTTTTATAAATAGGATAACGATCACAATTTGACCTTGCACCCTTTTCCTTGCCAAATTTAATCACTAGCACATGTGTACATAGATATTCCTTTCTTCTTGTATCAATGGTTACTTTGATAGGACAAGTTAAACCAGTTTTTTTTTGGGATAACCCCTCCACATAACAGTATGCCCTTTTCTTTTGTTACAAAGTTTTAGGTAATAAGTTGTAGCATGATTATCAATAATTATTCTAATAAAAAGTGTGGAAGGAGAGTAGAAATTATAACTGAAGAGAGAGGATGTAACACCCTGGCTTTTAGTTGTGGAAGGAGAATGGTAATACAATAGTGTATTAATGTCTTTTATAGAAAGGAGCAAACTAATTTCAGACCAACTAAACAGGAAAGTGAGCACATTTTTATAGGATGGAGGTAGTAATTTGTTGTGAATTGACATAGCATGGGATTTTGGGAACGATTCAACTATTTAAGTGAAATATAAAAATTAAAGGAAGAAGATGAACCTTGACTGATATAACCTAGAAAACAGCAATAACACTGGATATGTATTACAATATTATTTTTTACAATAACAATAACAATAAGCTTGATGATCCCCAATGTGAGTTGTTACTACTTCGTGCGTGTACCGGGGTTTCAAAACTCTACTTTGCTATGCGCACTTGTCCCCCTCATCTTTTTGAAGCGGCCAAGATTTCTTTTGATGTGGCCCCTTCGGGCTTCTTTGGAGTGCATTGTCACTGCTTCGGGGCCTGGTTTTGGTGATTGGCAATGGCGACTTGCCACCTTACCTTTTGCTTATGGTGGATTGGGTGTTTATTCAGCAGGTAATATTCGGCACTATGCTTTCCTTGCGTCGCGTTTGCAGTCTACTGGTCTTCAGGCTACGCTTCTTCGCAATTCAGGTATTGTTGGTCCGGGACCGGCCTTCGATGATGCTTTTAGTCTTTTTCAGAGGACTGTGGAGACTGACCTTATGAGTAACCCTAGTGAGATCGCTGCCCCCAAACTCATGAAGAAATTGGCAGATATATATTTCACGAAGGATACTGCATCTGCAACATCCACTTTCTCCTTATCTCCGCGTCAAGTTGCCTTATGGAAGTCCCAGCAGGGGGATCACTCTTCTGCCTGGTTACGGGCGGTCCCAATATCGGGGTTGGGTCAGACTATGAATGGTAAGGCTTACCGTTCTGTTCTTTGCTACCGGTTGGGTGTTCCTTTGTTCTCCGTTTCGACGTCGTGTTCTGCTTGCTCAAGGGTTTTTGATGGGGATATTTATGGGGATCATGCAGTGTCTTGTGCTGGGATGGTGGGTATTAAACATCGACATAACGTTGTTCGTGATATCCTTGTTGATATTTGTTTTCAGTCTGGGATTTCTGCAAGAAAGGAGGTTAATGTTGGGTTGAGTGGAGGGAACGATGGGACTCTTCGACCTGCAGATGTGTTGCTTTATTCGTGGGACAGATGCCTTGATATATGTGTTGACTTGATGGGGTCTTCTCCTTTAACACAGTCTGGGTTGTCTGACTTTGTTCCTGGTCGTGCTGTGTCGGCTACAGCTCAGCGGAAGCGGGACAAGTATAGGGCGCGTTGCATGGCAATTGGCTATGGTTTTCTTCCTTTCTCCTTTACTTCGTTGGGGGAATTAGATAAGGATGTTGTTGCGTTTCTGAAGCGAATTCAGGCGTTCACTAGGACTCGGGATATTGGTGCTCGTGCAGGTGCTGGATCGGGTTTGCTATAGCTAGAGGGGTGGGGGTCTAGATAGTATCTCGGCTCCCCATTAATAATAATGAAAGTCATAACTATTTGTCTAAAATACCATAGCTATTAAGCCAAAAGCATAATACTACATCTACATATTCAAAACTCTAACTATAACTCGAAAATTTTAACTAATGACTTGAAAGCTATAATTAATAACCAAACTATACCCAATTACCATAAATAATAAGCATAGAACTCCATAATAATAAACCAAATAAGTAAACATTATATATTTCCTTGAATTATGTGATTAATTATTAACGGATTTCCATATGTATATACTTTACCTCATAATTCCACATTAATTTGGTTGCCAAACACACTTTAGTAGTATGCTTCCATTGCGTTTTAAGTCCATTTTTACTTATCTGTTTGTCTCTTTGGCTTTTAGGGGGTTTTTCATTAGTTCTTTCCATATCCGCTGCTAACCTCACCCCTTGTTATACACCTATACTAGACGAGCATTGCCTTTTTGGTGTCTACAACTATCAGCCAGTCACGCTCAGCAAACCAGGCAACGGTGTTTATCTTTTTTGGTGGTTTCACCCTACAGGCAAGTCACTTCCCATTTCTGTTTTTGTTGGCGACAACTAGGAAAGGTAAAAATCATTGTCAGTACGTCAGTCAGTCACAAAATTTTGATAACTTACATGTTCGCCAATATTCTTCCAGTTCCTGGCAAAATACATGCAAGATGAGAAGATATTCAAAATCATCAAGCATATATTGCCATTTATTCCCTTTGGCAGAGCAGTTGATATGCTTACGACAGCTTCAAGCAGTGATCCAGGGATGAGCTGGAAGGGACGGAATAATTGTCCTCAAGATCCAGATGAAGTACAACAAGAATGTGACTTCACAATGGTATGTGTCCATATGCCAGAGTTAAATGAGTAAATTAGTAGGTCCGGAAAAATACAATACCAAAAAAGAGAGGAACTACTGGAAGGTTTTCAATTTCACTAACCTTAATGGTCCAAACAGGATGGCATATACATTAGGCTCATAGGAGCCTTCTTTTTGTGGCTTCTCGTGGCATTATATCTTGACAACATACTTCCAAGTGAGAACGGTATACCCAAGTCACCATTTTACTTTCTGAACCCAGGATATTGGACAGGAAGAGGAGGGTTTGAGGCACTCGGTATAATTCCCTCCCATTCAAAAAAGTAAACAGCACCTATGTAGGAATTCTTAGAGTAATTGTTACTTATAATACTTCATCCATCAACTTAATTTTTAATGTTTCAGAAAGTGGCATTTTTGGCCGTACAAGTTGGCTTCCAAAACCTGAGATGATCATGCCAGATGATGAAGATGTCCTTAAAGAAGAAAACAAGATAAAAAAATTTATGGATGATGGTAAGGTGGATCCAGATGTAGCTGTTCAGATACGCGGTCTTGTCAAGACTTACCCAGGAAAACTGGATAAGAAGTTAGAGATATCTCCTCCATTCCATTCTGTCAAGGTACTTTCAGGGAAGTATACTGTTGTAAAATTTTGAGTGAAGTCTTGAGTCAAGACAGAGTTTTGAGGGAAGTTCTAGAGCTGCAACTATTAAAGGGAATAGTTGTTGGGAGCATGAGTTTGTTGAGGAACTCGTTAGAGGCTCAAGTTCCTTATAGGTTGTAACAGAATCGTTGGCCTAATTAAGTGGGAAGTTTGAGTCTAAATTCCTTGGGGTCAAGGTTTTTCACATCCTTTTAGGCCTAAAGGAAGTTTTTGTCGTAAAATCTCTCTTGCATTGTTTCTTTACTTGTGTTAAGTTCCTTTAAATTCTAAAAAAAAGTGACTAGCAAGTTTCATACTAAAAATTCAAACACCCCCCCCCCCTCCCCCCTCTTCTTGTAGCATTCATCTAAATAACACATATCATCAATCATGGATGATAAATTAAATGACAGAAAGAAAGAGGGGAGAGGAGTGGGACTGCAATTTTCTTCCAAATACTCCTAACTAGAGAGATATGGTTCCTCCCAGTCTCTTCTTCCCTCCCCGTTTTCACATCTGAACATGAGAGATGGATCCTTCAGTTTCCCATCCAAAACAATTACGTTCCTTAGTCATAAAGAAGCATGCACATTCCTATTGAGCTTCTATCTTTCATGTCTTTTTCTTTTACTGATGTAGCTATGCCAAGGCCTGGGAGGAGAGAGGAAAAAGAAGGGAAGGAGGGGGGGGGGGGTGGGGGGGGACTGCCTAATAACATTATATTATTTTCCAAAAACAAAATATTAAATCCTGTGGAAATGTAAAAGTAGCTACCATTTTAACTTTTTTTTTTTTGCTTCATGTCTCATATTCTGTAGGGCTTATGGGTCAACTTCCCTAAAGATCAGCTCTTTTGCCTCCTGGGGCATAATGGGGCTGGAAAGACCACAACTATCAGCTGCTTGACTGGTATAACACCAGTGAGTGGAGGGGACGGTAATATAGCTTCTATCTTTATTAATTCCATAACCTTGCTTCTTCCAGTTCCTTATTCATATACACCAATAATCACTAGACTAACATCATTTGGCTGACAGCATTAATCTATGATCATTCCGTTCGAAGTTCTGTTGGAATGTCCAATATCCGAAAAATTATAGGAGTATGTCCTCAGGTATTTTTCTAAATCTTCTTCTCCTTTGTATTTTATGTTTATCAATACGACAATCCTAGTAAATGTTTAAACTCTTTCACTTTCTAGTTTCTACTGCTACAGTCTTGAGGATAAATAAACTGACATTTTTACATCCAATAAAATCCTGCAGTTTGATATCCTCTGGAGTGTATTAAGTGGTGAAGAGCACCTTGATCTTTTTTGCAACATAAAAGGCCTAAATCCTGATTCCATCCCAACAGTAAGTACCCAATATGGCAATATAGATCAAAGTTTTTGTGACATATATCTCATCTTTGTGTACAAAAAAAATCATAAGCATTCATATGCAAACTGATATCAATTAGCCAAAGATTTAAAAGCTTTAAGTAAAAAAGTTTTTTTTTTTTTTTTCCAAAAAAAAAAGTAAAGACTTTTTAACATCCACAGCAGTATCCAAGTTCATGTAAATGCTTCAATAACTCAAGCCTAATATGTAAAATCTCTTACAAATTTCCCTATTGACAGGGGCAGAGCCACGGGGGGCTGGTGGAGGCCCGGCCCCATGGCCCAAATTCGTGGCCTGTTATAAGCTCTAAGTTGGCCCCATAGTTCAAGTATATATAAAGTTGTTTCTACAATATTACATGTACTTTGCTTTGCTCTGGTGGTCAAGCATTTATGGTAACATTTGTTCTTTTTTAAAATCAAAGGTTATGGGATCGATTCCTTGTACAAGCATAACATTAAAAATTCTTTTTCACTCTTTTAATCTTTTGTTCTAGATTTTCGTCTGCCGTTTTTCTTTTGTTTCTCTGCTATTTTATTTTTTTTTCCTTCCATTTTTCTTTTGAAAGTTATATTATAATATAACAAAGTTTGTCTAATGAATGTCATGATACATATTAATCTTCTAGCAAAATATTTTAGGTGGCTTCACCACAATTAAAGAGAAAATTCCTTATAAAATAAGAAGGTGATGACTCAGAAGGAAAACTATTTAATTTAATTTCTTCTTAAAAGGTATTAAGAGTGAACAATATATTTATTTTTTCATAATTATATTATAGAGTACTTTTTTCTATAATATTTTCAATGAGGTATCGGCCTCCCTAAACCTAAATTCCTGGCTTTGCCCCTGCCTATTGAATGTTGACTATGTTGTATTAAATTATAATCACTTTATGGCTGCCATCATTTCTCTAATATTTCTTTTGTTTTTTGCTAAGTAATTTATTATTATAAGCTAGTTTATATGTATCATGAAATTGAACAAACCTCCATGTACTGAAATTAAATTTACTAGACATCTCACCTAACTCACCCTCCCCCCCTTCTCATTTTTTATTAAGAACCTATGTCTAAAGCTTTGATCACAACCAGATTGTTCACAAATTACTAGAAGATGTGCAGCTGGCTAAATCAGCTAAAGTCCGGTCTGGTAGTTATAGTGGAGGGATGAGAAGACGTCTCAGTGTTGCAGCAGCCCTTATTGGTGACCCAAAGTTGGTGATTCTTGATGAACCGGTACAGGAGTGATTTTTTTTTTTTTTTTTTTTTTTTTTTTTTTTTTTTTTTTTTTTTCTCTGGCCTAGCCTATATTTCCTGCTTGTTCAAATTTCACAAGAACAAGTAACTACCAGTCAGTATAGTGGGCTAATATTTGAGTTTTTAGACTACTGGTATGGATCCACTAACTAGAAGACATGTCTGGGACATCATAGAAAGTTCAAAAAGAGGGCGAGCCATTGTTCTAACAACTCACTCAATGGAAGAAGCAGATGTTCTAAGTGATCGTATAGGGATCATGGCAAAAGGAAGACTACGTTGTATAGGAACACCAATTCGATTAAAAATGCGATTTGGGACAGGCTTTGTTGCTAATATGAACTTTGACAAAAATGTAGGCGAAACAGGTAACAGAAGTCGAGAGGAGTTGAAGCAGTTGTTTAAAAGGGTAAGTTGGACAAGAGTAGCTTTTCAGATCCAAAATGTTCTTAACCCACCCATAGTTTTGCACTTTGCACTCTAACATATTATGTGATGCTACCATGGCAGCAATTGGATGTTGAGCCCATGGAGGAGAATAAATTATATACTACCTACGTAATTCCCCATGAAAAAGAGCCACTATTAAAGGTAAACACTCAGCAAGCCCGAATAGTCAATCATAGAACATAAAATGCTGACATCTACCCTACATACATGTTTAGCAAGAAGAATTCTAAAGTACGGACAATGAATTCATATGCCTATTCTAATTCTAATCTGATTTTGATTAAATCAGAAAGCTTTTGGTGAGGTCCAAGATAGACAAAGTGAATTTGGTATAACAGATATCCAGCTTGGACTTGCAACTCTAGAAGAAGTTTTTCTTAATATTGCTAAACAGGAAGAGATGGAAAGTGCTGCATCAGAGGAAAGATTCGTAACTCTGAGTCTGACATCTGGTGCCTCGATACAGGTAAGCCAATTCTGCTAACATAAACCTTTAGAATACTATACTTTCAGGGAGAAACACCAGGCAGTCTTTACTAATGAACTGTTCCCTATTTCAACTAATAATGTACATGCAGATACCCATGGGAGCAAGGTTTGTTGGAATCCCAGGAACAGAGTCTGCTGAGAATCCACAGGGAGCTATGGTGGAAGTGTACTGGGGAGAAGATGATTCAGGTGCTCCTGAAATATTGGGCCACTCACCCGAGAAGCCTATACCTTCTGGCCTAAATTTAAATATCCCCAAGTCAACAGCTACAGAACTTCAAGGAATTGTCATTCATCCTAGCCAAGTTTCTGATGTATCTTTTACCTAGTTATGTAGTCAGATTTCCTATTTAGCTTTGAAAATTAACTCAATCTTATCAAACAAGAACATTTGTATGCAATTTTGTCATATGTTTGAAAACAGAAAATAGATAAGAGGGTTAGAAGATAGTATCTTTTTTTCCTTGTAAATACTTGATTTTTAATGGAGAGGACTTTGATTTTCCCATTTATTCGGTACTCCTCCCAAGCCCACCATATTCACATAAAAGATAAAACCCCATTCTTCAAAAAGGAACTATAATAGGTGATTTGTTACAGGATGGTCTTCACATAATGGTACAACATTTAGTTGATTCCATGGTAAGAACCTTAGATCAGGAAAATATACTTATATACCTAAAGCCACCAATCTATGACAAATTAAGGGATATTCATCG